>NC_045430.1:251972555-252284117 GCF_902635505.1 Sarcophilus harrisii
TCCCCAATCCTACTCTAACTCAAGTATTTTTCCTTCCCTCCTCCTAAATCCAAAATCCTTAAACTTTTCTAGCAAGGGGGAAAGGTGATATTCTTGCCATTTTTACACTATCAACCATAAACAATGAATACAATAATGGAAATAGAAACAATAATAAAGACAACAGAATTTGAATGAATTTGCAAAGATTAATTTTGATTCAGAAAATGTAGTTCCCTATGCTTGCTAAATTAAAGCTGGTACACGATAAGTTTTAAAGCCTCATCTACTATCTGATGAGGTCATTCTGTGTACTTGTTTTGCTTATGTTTCTTAGACTGGGGGAAGAAGGAGAGAGGAATAGATTTGGGAAAGACTGGTACATAAAAGGCATTAAATCAAACTTTTAAATCCACCACAATTCATGATATTTTAGCCAATAAAAAAAGCTTGCCCTTCATCTCTTTCTGCCATCAACTGTGGCCTCCTTATCATTCAACGAGTATTTTCTGAATATCTACTATTATATCAGGCACACACACAATTGAAGTTTCGTGTTTCCGCAATTAACCCCAGATGGATTCCCATTATCTTTTAAAACTCCAAGTTCTAGTTCTTTCATGCTAGCAGTCAGTGTCAATGGCCAGAAGAATCCCTGCATGCACCTTTAAACCCCCACAGGCCAAAACTCTAAGAGAACTCATCTGTCCAAGGGACATACCCTGCAGACAGAAGGACCAGCAGGGAGTCCAGTCCTTTTCGTGCACCCAAATCAGACTCCTACAAGTACCAAATGAGGGGCAGTCAGTCCCTAGGGATGACACGGCACAATGAAGAGACAAGTTAGTATTCCTGAATATCCCAATACAGCAGTCATGGGAGGGAGAGTAATTAGAGATTACATTCACAAAGTGCTTCCTTCACATATGATCTCATGACCCTCATTACCACCCTGTGAAGAAGATGCTGCTGTTATTACTCTCATTTTATAGCTGATTGTGAGAAAGGTCCAGTGAACTGCCTATGATCCCACAGCTAGTGTTTGAGACAGGGTTCAACCATGGTCATGTGACTTAGGGTGTCCAGGACTCTAAGTTGCATATAAAAGAAAGAGAAGATATATATTTTAAACCTCTCAGGACTATACAATCCATTTAAAGAGATAAGGCACATAGCTCCTTTCCCCTCTAAAGAAAAGAATGAAAAGTTACAAGCTTTTATATAAAGCAAGTACATGACAATATGACTTTTATTTTTTAAAATATTTTATTTTTCGAAATACACATACAAAAATAGTTTTCAACATTCACTTCACAAAATCTTGTCTTCCAAATTTTTCTCCCTTTCCTCCTCCCTCCCTGCTCCCCAGGACAGCAAGCAAGGTTAAACAGGTGCAATTCTTCTAAATATATTTCCATATTCATGATGCTACACACACACAATCAGATCAAAAGGGGGGAAAACATGAGAAAGGGGGAAAAAAAAGCAAGCAAACAAACAACAACAAAAAGGTGAAAAGACTATTCTTTGATCCACATTCAGTCTCCTTAATCTTCTGGATTGAGAGTCTATTAAATCTGCTTTGAATCATCTCACTGTGGAGAAAAGCCAAGCCCATCAGAGCTGATCATCCCATAATCTTGTTGTTGCCATGTACAATGTTCTAGGATCTCCTCATTTCACTCAGCATCGGTTCATGTAATTCTTCCAAGCTTTTCTGAAATCAGCCTCTCATCACTTCTTATGGAAGAGCGCACAATTTTTAAGTGATCAAACATCCAAGGATGACTCGGCATACACCTTATGCTGCGGGCAGCTTGATTTGAAGTCAAATGTGACTTCAAAAGTCACATTTGAACTCAGGTCCTCCTGAGGCCAGTGCTCTATCCACTACACCACCTAGCTGCTCCTGGATCTATCTTCATCTGCAAAATGAGTTTAGACTGGGTGACTCCTAAGGAACTTTCTTCCTCTAAATCTATGTAGCATATTTCAACCCAGAAAACATATTACCCAAAGAAAATTGCATTTGATAAATCAATAAATCAATAGTAGGCAGAGCACTGTACTGGGAAGCAGGAAGATTCGTGCTCCTGAATTCAAATCCGGCCTCAGACACTCACTAGCAGTGTAACCCTAAGCAAGTCACCTCACCCTGTCTGCCTCAGTTTCCTCATCTATAAAATGAGCTGGAGAAGAAAATGGCCAACCACTCCAGTGTCTCTCCCAAGAAAACCCCAAATGGGATCATGGAGAGTCAGAAACAACTGAAACGATTTAACAACAAAAGTTATCAATAAACTCTATTGGTTCCTTTAGGGTCCGTTAATCAACAAGCATTTAATAAGACTTATTATATGGCAGGGACTGGAAAATAAAGAAATGTAAAATCAGTCACCACCGTGACATTTCAATACAATGGTTGATGTGCAAACGCTTACGTGAACATACAGGTGAACTGGAGCTTACAGCTACCAGTCGGGTGACAGTTATCTGGACCAGACCCTGTGCTAAATGCAGGAGGTCAGGCTCACATCTGGATCCCAAAGGGGCTCGCAGTGTAATGAGAATGACAACAAGCAAACAACCGCCTACAAACAAGCTACCTGGAGGATGTATGGGAAGTGACCAACAGATCACAGAACAGGCCTTGTTGACTTTTCAAAGCTAGTGGAACCCTGCTAGAAATGGGGTGAATAAGGTAGCTCGGTGGTTATAGAGAGGCAATTGACAGAAGGAAGTTTTTGGTGAATTTAAGTGGCCTTATTGAATTCCTTGTATTAACAAATTTATCATGATCCTAGTTACTGTATCCAATCAGAAGGCCAAGTTATTATGCCAAACCCCTAGTTATTTTTCTCCTATAAAAGAACTTGCCTACATCCCGTTTAATCCCTCCCTCCTTTTGGGGAACTAGCCTACTTACTAAGCATCACAGTGGCTAATCAGGAATTTGCCCCCTCTTTCCCCTAGTGTTAATGGCAAGTTCCTCTAGAGAATTAAATCTACTAAACTCCTTTTTGGGACTTAGCCTGCTGCCAAAAGTATAATTAAATCTTTGCCTCTTGATTTAGAAATGGTCTACATCTACAAATTCTTTTGAGACACCTGGCAACACCAGTGCTGTACCCCAATATATTCGGGGGTTCAATTCCTGCCCCCAACCAAAAGATTCCTGCAGACAAGTAGAAAAAACAGGCAAGTAAAATGAGTGTGTGGCCATTGAGCAGGGATTTAGGAGTTATCTCCTTCTAGGTAACAGTTAAACCAGGGAGAGTGGAAACAGACCTGAAATCAGATCCCACCTCTTCATCTCCCTCCTTATCAGACCACTGGCAAGTTACTTTGGATCTATCTTCTTTTTCATCTTTTTTTTTTTTTTTTTTTTTTTTTTTGCTGAGGCAATTGGGGTTAAGTGATTTGGCCAGGGTCACACAGTAAGAAGTATTAATTGTCCAAAGTCACATTTGAACTCAGGTCCTCCTGACTTCAAGGCCAGTGCTCTATCCACTACACCACCTAGCTGCCCCTGGATCTATCTTCATCTACAAAATGAGTTTAGACTGGGTGACTCCTAAGGAACCTTCTTCCTCTAAATCTATGTAGCATATTTCAACCCAGAAAACATATTACCCAAAGAAAATTGCATTTGATAAATCAATAGGCTGCAAAAACTTCCTAAATGAGAACAAAAACCCTACCAAAATCTTACAACAGTAAGATAAAAGAATATTTTCCCTAAAAAAAAAAAAAAAAAGTAAAAAACCAAAAATATTTTCCCTCATTAAATATGATTTCCCTGACCTCTATTTCTAAGATGTAGGTTTACAATAGGTCACTTCAATGTGGTCACTTTATCTGGGCGTGTGTGAACGCGCGCATGCACATGTGCCAGTTACACTATTACTGCATTTGTAGTTAGCTTACATGGAGCCGCTTTTTCTTCACACACACACACTCACACTCATGCCCAATCTCCCTCAGTCTCCCTCAGCATCTCTCCCATCCAGATCCTCAGACTCCCTTAGGGGTCAACCGCCACCTCCCCCTCTGACCCTGGCCTGCCCACGCCCCCCGAGTTCGCCAGGGGCTCGGCCTTCCTTGGTTTCCCCACATGCCCAGGACCACACCCGGATCCCTAGTCTCTGCCACGTGACCGAGCCAGCATCTCCATCGCACATTCCCTGGCGAGGTCCTCTCCCCCGATTCTTCTCCAACACGGCTTCGGCTTCTCCCTCCTGTGGGGGGTCTTCTCTTCCACTCCCTGGATGGTGCTCCTTGGGAATATGGAGGGGAGGAGGGAAGGGAGGAAGGACGCGGCCCAGGACTCACGGCCAGACAGCACCCCCAGGAAGAGCCCAGTGCTGGGTTATGGGCCTTCCCTGTCACCTTTGTGCCCAAAGCTCTCTGTTAGAAAGTACGATTACAACATTTCATGCATCCAGAAGGATGTCGGATAACACTGTGGGGAGCACTCAGGGAGTGGGGAGAGGCAAAAGTGGTACCTGGGCTAGGTCGGGAGGTAAGTCAGAGACTGTAGAAGCAGGAAGAGGAGCAGCATTCAAGGAATAGTGGAGGGGTAAAATAAAGACATATATAAGCTGGACCACAAAATGAGGGGAGGGAAATAATGACTAAGAAGCCGGGAAAGGCCGAATGGGGCTGAGCTATAAAGGCTTCAAACTGCAAACAGGGGAGTTTCTATTGGATGCTAACGGTGACAGAGGTAATGGGAAGCCATAAACAGTTCTCCCCATAAAAGTGCTCAGCACAAAAGGCGAGTTTTATCTCCACAGTGAACATCCTCTGACAACCTGAGTCTGTACTTTAATGCAGCTGACAAGCAGTACCCTAAGCTGTGGCTGGAACAACGCACAAAGCCTGGATGACCTTTTCATTTAAATCAAGAAACACACGATTCTCTTTACATTAAATGGAAAAATAATTTCTCCTTCCCTCCCTTTCTTTAATAAGAGATACATGAAACACATCTATTGTAGACATACACCTACAACATCTTGAATATTTTTATCTTTTACTTGAAGCTGTTTCAGGAATACAATGAGAGCTAGTAAACACTAATTCAGAAATAAAAAGTCTGGCTTTTACTTTGGGAGTTTTGTTGATGGGGATTATTCAAATGTCTTCAAAGTATACATCACTTCTGTAAAATTTTATATAAGTAAAAAAACAAAATAAGACCAACCATTCTCAGTCAATAATTCATATTTTTTCTTAAAATGTCCTTGGGCCACATAGTTCAGAACAAATCTCAAGCAAAAACCAGAAAAATATGAATTTCTCAGTTTTCCCTCAGAATTCAAGTTTCTAGAAAGTCATTTAGCCTCTGCACCACTCAGCTTCTTCAGTGTATAATGAAATAATACTTGATTAATAGCAGGAAAGAGTTCTGGGAAGATGAAGATTTTTTTTTGGTGATGAATATGCTGCTTCAGTATGTGAACTTTTGATAAAACTGTCATTGTCATTTTTTCATATCATTAAAAAAGTTATATTTTAAAGTTTTATATATGTAAGGGATGTCACAGTAGATAAAGCACTGGCACTGGAATCAGAAAAAAACCCCAAGTTCAAATCCCACCTCTGACATTAGCTGTGTGACCCTGGGCAAGTCAATTAATCTCTACAGATCTTAGTTTCTTCACCTGCAAAGTTAGCCTATAAATATTAAGTGCCAGGCACTGCACTGTAAGACTTGGGAAATACAAAAAAAAAAGTCAAAGACAATTCCTGCTTATAAGAAGCTCATAGTCCAATAATGGATAATAATAGCACCCAATTCCCAGGGGCTTGTGATAAAATGAGATGATTCTAAAGCGTTTAATAATGAATTTTATTTTAATTTAAATCAAAAAGGTTGGAAAGGACAAACGACAAAGATATTGAAATAAAGACTTTCAAATGTAAAGCAGCACTCTGCATCTTAGAAAGAGCCCGAGACTCAAGAGTTCAATTGTATAAGGAGACACCAAATTTGTCCCTAGTTCACAGGGTGCTTCCATACCTTCATCCTCCAGGGATTTATCTGTATTAAATCCCAAAGGCAATCTGAGAAATAAAAACAGACTGACCCACATAAAGAAGTGTGGAGTTCCTCACTAGGGAAATCCTTATTTAATCTAAAAAAGATTATTGAACTGCAACAGAGTCTATGGGTTACCTTGGGCGTTCTTTACTTGCATATCTCAATGTGATTGCCCTTGGAAGTTTGTGTCCACTTTTCTCCCCACAGACTCTTCTGTACATGCAGCAGAATTTATCCCGGGTTTACGAGAAAATTTTTAATAACTCTTTTGTTGTGTGATTTGAACAAACACCTACTGGTTTGAGTCTGCTGGCTGATAACGGAGAGGAAACCTACCAGTACGATATCAAGTAGGTATCTTCTGATACCCACAGAGTTACTCCTAGAACCTGATTAGAATCTACAGTTACTCCTAGAACCCCTCTGGGGACCCACTAAGCCAGTGGCAGTATGAAGTGGGAGAATGGGCCCAAGAGTGTTACATATAGAATACTATATCTGACCTAAATTCTGAATATAGTCCCTTTAAAAGCATCTAAAATCCACAGAGATTATGTATGCAGAGTCTCTGGTGAGAGTATGAGAAGCAATTTTTTTTTTCTGAAGCAATTGGGGTTAAGTGACTTGCCTAGGGTGACACAGCTGGGAAATGCGTCTGAGACCAGATTTGAATTCGGGTCCTTCCAACTTCAGGGCTGGTGGAGAAGCAAATTTCTCCTTTCCTTTTCTTTCCACTTTGATACTGCTCTCCACCCCCAAAACACAAGATCCCTTGTAATCTATATTTAGATTCTACATAAGTGGCAAACAGAGCAATTCCCACTGGTTCTTTCTGGCTCCACAGAAGTTTTAAGAAATTAAAACTCTTCATAGAAACCCCAAAGAAGAGTTGAGAAAATGCACCTCTCCCTCTTTTTTGGTGGAGGTAGGGCAGTGATGGTAGTGGCTATGTTATTAGATGCTGTTTTGATAAATTTTGCTGAACTCATGTTGGTTTTTCTTGCTCTTCTATTGTTCCAAAACATGCCTCTGGTGACATCCTTTCCACCATGTCCCACCTATTTAAATTTAGGCCTATCTTTGAGCCTATTCACCCCCTTCATGCTCCCCTCCATTGCCCTTGGAGGACAATGTGATTATCCATACTGGATTATTCCACAAACCTTGCTTTTTTATTCTTATAAACCTTCTTAGCCAATCTGGTTAATTTATAGACATAATCATCCTTAGTTACTCTACTCCAGAGAGAGCAGGCACTGTGACAATTCCCTCTCAGGCCCATGGAGCTTGGGTACCACCAAACTCAATTAAGTGAACCAGCAAGTTGGGGGCCAGCTTTCTCTACAGCAGCCGAATCCACACCAGCAGAGATGATAATTTCCTTATGACAAGTCTTTCTGAAGCCCTTACCACGGCCAAGCAATGTGTTAATCCCTGGGAGTACAAAGGAGGAACAACCAAACCAGTCACTCCCCTCCAGGGGAGACAAGGTGCCCAGGCCCAGAATAGCGGGGGCCTTCTTGGAACACTAGAAAATATTTCAAATCTAAGTGCACCCACACATCCCTCCCAGGGCTGGGATAATTCTGGATTGATCAGCCTTCGCATTAGCGAGTTCAGTTATGCCATTTTATGGGTGAGAAAGCTGAGGAGGCCCAGGCTGGTAAAGTGATGTGCACAGAGACATATGGAGGGACAGAGTGGTGGTGTTCAGTCTTTCAGGCATGTATGGCTCTTCATGGCCCCATTTGAGGGGTTCGAGGCCATTTCCTCCTCCAGCCCATTTTACAGATGAGTAAACTGCAGCAGACAGGTGGTCCAGGGTCACACAACTACGAAGTGTCTGAGGCCAGGTTTGATGATCTGCAGCAGAGTCCTCTGTGCACCAGGGCGCCTCCTTGCAGCCCGGTGCAAGAAAGACACAGGGTCTGGGTCCTTGGGCTCCCAAGACCTCTTTTCCACCCCCACAGCATGCTCTCACCCAAATGAAAATGCTCTTTCCCCCAGAGTGCTGGACAAGGATTTAGGGCTTGGGTGCAAATTTGCGTTCCCCTTTTCTGGACCTTTCTCCTGCTCTGTGAAATGAGGAGCTTGGGCTCAGTCTTTGGGAGCGAGGGAGACTCTGGACCCCTCCACTTCTCCCCAGCTCCCGACAGCGTGTCTCTTCCTGCCTTCTTTATCCGTGTCTTTCCCCAATCCTACCCTACCCATAAGAGCCGTGCATGAGAGTGGCCCCTACTGTTTGAGGAACCAATGACATTATCTGTATGCTCATTATTTCCACTCCTAAAGGGGGGAGACTAGACCCATGAAGAAAGGACCAGCCTCCTGGGAGACAGAGTGGATACCTCCAAAGAGGTTTCTGCCTCATGGAATAGCTCACAATGGAGGATGTCATCTTGAGGCAAATTCTGAAAAATGCTGCTTTTAGACACGTCCCAAATGTTGAAGTGTGATAAATTGTAATTTCTTACAAAGAGGTTTGGGTGTGAGGTTCTAGCAACAGGTAAGGAGAAACAATATGAAAACCCAAGACTCTTTGAAGAATAAGTTTTTGTCCCTGCTTTTCTCCCTAATCCTTTCTCCTCAGGTCCAGTTATCTTGACCGTTGGCCCACTATGACTAACCAGAACACAGCAGAGAGAACTAGAATAAGGAAAAAGGCTGAGCAAGTAGATTTCGAGTCAGAGGACCCAAGTTCCAACCTAGACTGTGCTCGATCCTTCCTGTGACTCACCAAGTCATTCTCCCTCTCTGGCTCAATTTGTAAAATGAAGGGATTGGATTCAACTTTAAAGAGTTAGGCAATAATCCAAGGTTCCTTCTAGATTTCTGCTCCTCTAAACCTATGATTCCACTCTTTCTGGCCACAATCAATGGATAAACAAGACTACACTCGTTTGATTCATTTTCTAATATAAAAGCCTTTTTTTTTTTAAACTTAATATGAAAAATTATACTTGCATCTGAGAATATAATAAACTTCTGTCTAAAGCCTAGAAGGGGCAGAATTTATTGATCCCAATTAAAATATGTAAAAATAAAAATATTTAAATGATTTATTCTTTTTCTAGGAGAAAACTGGAAATATTTTAATTGCCTTTTTTTTAGTCTCTTATTCACTTAAAATGTGATTGCAATAAAATGAAAAAAATCATGATTCCAAATTAGAAAACCATCATTAGAAATATTGTCCCACATGGACACATATACATGAAAAACGCACACATATATATTTCTTGATGAATGGTCTTTGTGTGGTATTACTGCCATCTGCTGTACGTGGTTGTTAAAAAGTTGTAAAAATTTGTTTTATTTTTTTCCCTTTGTGCCATCCCACAATTTAATAAGTAACTCTCTCCTGCCAATTTCAATGGGGCACTTATAGCACAAATGAGCTCAAATGCTCAAAGAAATGTCTGCAAAGAAACTAGACTTGCTTGCACCTATTATGGTTTGCATTAACAAGTGGAGTAAGGAGAAACAGATTAAACTGCCACTTGGCCCTGAAGCCAACGATTAAGAAGTTCTCCTCACATTTGAGGTCCACTGGAAGAAATATAGGTCACCAACTCCTCTCCAGAGTGACCATTAAAGGCCTTGCTTGAGGGTGAAAGCAGACACCATTGGGCAATAATGGATTTCAATCTGAGCACAAGTTTGCTTTGCTTACCATGTGAATAGTGCACATCCCTTTACCATTTCTGCCCTAAACCGGCCAAGAATATTTAGGCAAATCCCTCATCCTCCACTGGTCCTAGTTTCCTCCTCTCTAAATGAAGATACTGGGACAACCGGCCTTGAAGGCCCTAAGTGCCGACTCCTAATCTGGTTGTTATTATCCTTTCTGAACCTCAGCTTCCTCATGTATAAAATAGTGAGGTTACCATTTTACCCGCAGGGATTCTTATACTTAAAAAAGTCCTTTGGACTAAGGATACCTGTGGCTGCCTGATTAGCCTCCTTCTCAGAATGTAGAGAACTACAAAGAAAAAAATATAATGAAATATGAGTTACGTATATAACTTTCTCACGCATATGGTGAGTGAGGAGCAAGTTAGTTCATAGAGCCCAGGCAAAAAACTCCTATCTTATAGGTCTGTGGTGCTCAAAAAGATTCTGAATATATAATAAAACAGCAGAAAATTCCCTCTAAAAGCATTATTTATCAGCCAGCCATCCATTAATCATAATAAAAGTCACTGATCTGTGTCCAATGATACCCCTGACTTTTGCATGGGCATATAAGATAAAATATGCTGTTAGGGGCCAGAACTCTGTACTTGAAACAAGGATTCTTACGAGATGGTAAGTCAGTGGAATTGTTGAGACAATGGCTATCTAGTTTAGCATGGTGCTTAATATAGTTCTCTGGTTCAGTACATGTACTTAGTACTTCATATAGTTCCACAAGATTTACACCTATGATAATGTAATTAGAACAGAGCATATAAAGCTAGGACAAACTCAGCCAGGGTCAGAGTCAGAGAAGACATAGGACTGGAGGTGGGAGCTCAAGCTCTCAGAGCCAAGGAGAGAGATTCACTCCATCTCACACCACCCTGGTGGTTCCCCTCCTTCGCTTCTCTACTGCAACCAAGACTCCGGAAGGCTTCCAAGAAAGCTAGCCAAAGCCCCAGACAAGGAGACAAGACTTTGAAGGAGATAATAAAGGATTTGGACTGGCTATTCTCGAGGTGATTACTCAACTGAAACGAAGCCTAGTCCAGAGACCTCCAGAAAACCAACCAAAACACTGCAATATGCAAAACATTTTATATAACATAAAGCACAATTTTTTAACAACTTGTTTGGATTGTAAGAAAAAAAAAAAGAAAATTTTGTTTTTCCCCTGAAAAGAGACAACCAACTTGCTATGATTTAATCTAAAGGTTTCCAATAAAAATATTTTTCTTCTTTATGTATAACCCAATTCAAATCTAAAATAATTCAGAATTTTTAAATATAAGCTCAAAGTGTTTAGCTGCTTTTAATATGTAAAAAATTTAATTTTTTTTAATAATTAGTGGCACAAAATGAAATCCCACTCCTTTCTCCTTTATCTTGAGAATAAAATTAAGATTTCATCTTCTAGTATTAAGTATTATTATCTAGTATTAAGTCCACACTTTCACTGGGATATTTTTATTAAATTTCACAAAAATTTTTATAGCTTTTTATTTTTAAAAAATATGCAAAAATGTTTTCACCTTTGCAAAACCTTGTGTTACAAATTTTTCTCCCTTCCTTCTCCCTATTCCCTCCCTGAGACAGCAAGTAATCCAATATATGTTAAACGTGTGCAATTCTTCTATACATATTTCCACAATTATCATGCTGCACAAGAAAAATCAGAGCAAAAGGGGAAAAAATGAGAAAGAAAAAAGCAAACAACCAAAAAGGTGAAAATACTATGTTGTGATCCACACAGTCCCCAAAGTTCTCTCTCTGGATGCAGCTGACTCTTTCCATAACAAGTCTATTGGATTTCACCTGAATCACCTCACTGTTGAAAAAAGCCAGGTCCGTCAGAATTGATCATCACATAATATTGTTGCAGTGTACTATGGTCTCCTGGTTCTGCTCACTTCCCTCAGCATCAGTTCCTGTAAGTCTCTCCAGGCCTCTCTGAAATCATTCTCCTGATCACTTCTTATAGAACAATAATTCTCCATGATATTCACATATCATAACTTATTCAGCCATTCTCCAACTGATGGGCAGCCAATCAGTTTCCAGTTTCCTGCCACTACAAAAAGGGCTGCTACAAACATTTTTGCACATGTGGGTCCCTTTCCCTCCTTTAAGATCTCTTTGGGATACAGACTCCTAGTGACACTGCTAGATCAACTGGTATATATAGTTTGATAGTCCTTTGGGCATAGATCCAAACTGCTCTCCAGAATGGTTGGATCCATTCACAGCTCCACTAACAATGCATTAGTGTCCCCGTTTTTATACATCCCCTCCAACATTCATCATTATCCTTTCCTGTCATTTTAAACAATCTGAAAGGGTCAGAAGTTATCTTAATTTGCATTTCTCTAATCAATAATGATTTGGAGCATTTTTTTCAACATACAGCAACTAGCCCAAGCAAATAATCTTCCGTTTTTTTCTGTCCATCCTAAAACAATTTCATCTAAAATAAAATGATGCCATGGAGAACACTTTTATCAGTGACATGAGAAATTTTTATTAAGAAAAGGGGCAAGGAGAGCTGCCATTTAACCTGGCAGAAAACCTTGTGCCCATCAGCATACCCCCTTACTCTCAGACTCCCTTCACTCAAAACCTCATGTTTCCTGCTCTTCTTTTACACTAGAAGTTTTACTTCCAGGTCTACATGAGGGTGAAAATAGAAAGAAAAGGACACGATTAGATGAGCAAATGCAGCAGGACCAGCAGGAAGCTGGTTTGTTACCATTTTAATCAATTCAGGCTCAGATGAATGTTCTCTTTGGAATACTTTCAGAGAAATAAACAGGCAACGACTGCAAGGGCTGAAAACGACCAAGCAATCTGTTGATTATGTGCTAGATATTCATAAGTGACAGAAGAATTCCACCTTTAAGGTTTTATTTCAGTTGTAATAACGTGTCATAAATAATTGATCATTGTATAATAAATTATTCAGGTAAGTGCACAGTTTCCAAGGAATCCTAGCATGAGGCTAGATTAATAGCATTATGTGAGGGAGAGACAGCCATGGGGTGTACACCCCACAAGTACCCCCTGTGGCAGCTGAGCTAGGTGCTTCATACCTCCCAGCATGGGCCTTCCACCACAGGAACACATTAATACCTTCTGAATATTTATAGAAAAGAAATCCCCACTGGGCACTTCTGTGGCTTGTCTAAGCACCATTATGAAATCATGAGACCTGACCCTACAGTTCCCTTTAGCCAACTGATTGGGGCAATCATTACCCAGTGTCCTGCCTTCCCTACACCTGGAGCCGGATAGCAAAAGTCAAGGGTATCACGTGGACACAGACCAGTGACTTGTACCAGCATGGATGGATGGATGGATGATAAATAATGCACACACCCCAAGATATATGGGGGGAATCCTTTGCTGTTTTATCATATTTTCAGAACCTTTTTTAGCACATGTTTACACTCCCTAGGAGATCAATCTTCAACTCTTTTCAAAAGATAGCTCACTTCCAATTAAAGTCTTTCAGCATTTACAAACTTCTTATAAAACTCAATGTAAAAGTTTAGAAATGTGGTACCAGCTCCCAAGGGCTATGCTAAGTCAACTGATCTTAATTATTCCACTGTTTCATTTTGAAGACCAAAGAACTTGAGAAATTATTTCAGTGAAAACCCAGTAGACTCCAGACCAGGAAGTCAGAAAACTAGATTCAAATGCCAATTTTGCTGAATTATGATCACCCGACATTGGGTTGTGAAATGATAAGACCATATTCCCTCCTTCCAAGCTCTGTTGTGTGCCTAAGGCCTTTCCTGGTTCTTGGCTACTAGCAGCTACTCCCAATTACCTTGGCTCTTTATTCCATATGTATCTGGTTTTTTATATTTCACGCTTTCCCCAGAGGGCAAGTGACCCCTCCTATCCTCAGAGTTCTAGGGGGAAACCCTTACAGGCCAAGATTTCTCATTCTGTTGCATGTTTCCCATTTCCAATCACCCAGTATAGTTTGATAGTTTTTAGGAAGGGTGTGTGCTAAAAGAATACAGGAAGAACAATAGAATTTCCACTTCCCTTTCCCCTTACCCAGGGCTACCCACTCCTCCTGGAGATAGGTGGTTTCCCACTTAAAGCACAATCCCAGCAAGGTCCGTTTGGCCTCATGGAGTCCTCAATGGACTTCCTCAGGTGTAGCTCTCTCGTGCTCCCACAACCGGACTCTATCTAGGCCCTGGTTCTACATCTGGGGCTACACTCTCCAAAGGCCACTGATCTGTAATCTGTGGAAGCCGCTACCACAACTCACTGTGGGCTCTGCTACTTCCTATCATTGCCAAACAGCTAGGGTGAAGGGTGTGGGGTGTTCTCATGGCTCTTCTAATATTTCAAATTTCACAGGATATTTAGAAAAATGTTTGATATATAATAGGCACTTAATAATGCTCAGTGATGGGTTGGGCAAGTAATTTTAACTGTGAACCTTAGTTTCCTTACCTATAAAATGGGAATTAATATTTATATTCTTAATGATAAGACATCAAATAAGATATTGCATTTAAAAATACCTTATAAACCTTAAAATATTTTATGAATAAAAGCCTTTTTAGAAATTCATTGTACTTAGCCCTACCTTAAACTCTAAAGAGTGAAACTTAATATTAGATTGGCTTTCCTTGCCTTGAAATCTACAGCTATTTGTTATAGGATGAAAGAGAATTCTTCAGAAAAGGCTTTTCTTGGGAGTATGATGGGAATAGTAAAAGATAGTTATGCATCAGTGGCCTAGAGAAAGGAAGAGAGGGTTATCTTTCAGGAAAAATTTCAAAACTAACAGAAATTTCCTAATAAAGGTTAAGTACTTTGTTCACATGATTACCAATAAAAACTGCAAACCTGGCCAACATTTATAAAGTTTAGAGGACTTGATCAAACTAAGTCCAAGGTTGGCATTAATTAAACATTCTAAGACTGTAGACAGATTTTGATGTTGTTGGGATAAACTGAGTTCAGACCTTTCATGGGAATGTGATCCTGAACTCTACCCTCATTGTGACTTGAGATTTTACAATAACAAACTCAGCTATAGCTAAAAAGTTGCAGGTGTTTGATTGTCTTGGATGAATATTTTCCCTCTTGTTTCCTCCACCTCTTAATGAGCATTTAAGTATTTTTTAAAGGATAAGGGCTTTGGGAACTTGGGTAACAGAATTCTCTCATTCAAGAATATCTGCTTGTATAACAGTTCTCTAGGGAAATTTAAATTAAGAGTTTGTTATTTACTAATATTCTTTGGTTTCTGGGATAGACCACTGTAAAGTGTAAGCCTGACCTCCCCCAGACAATGGGAGAAAAGGTGGGGAGGGCAGTGGGGGCTTCTGCTCAAGGTCTATTCGATCTTGTGTTTTGCAGTTTGTGCTTTGTACTCCTTTACTGATGACTCCTTGTCTGTTAGGAGTTGCCCTTTCTCAAGAGATCATAAAAAATCGCTTTTTGGTTTTCTACCTTGAGAATGTCTGATTTTAATTTGGATAAGGGTCACTGTCTCACACAATATAATCACAAAAACAACACATAACTCTATTAAGAAGGTAGTTATAGACACACTGAGAACAAAGTGTCTGTTAATGGCTTATAATTGTTCATTCTTAATAATATGCCACCACAGGACCATGTAAGCAAAGGCAATGTTGGAAAATAAAAAATGATTGTGTGCTTGGTAAGCTATGGAACAAAAATTCAATTTCACGGAATTTTAAAGCAATGAAAACAATCACATATGAATTGCATATTTTTAATGCTTGGGGAAATTATCAATGCACTGCATGATTAACAGAGTGCTTTTTGGAGCTCTTTAGTATTAGTGTCTATTTGCATACACAAACATAAATCTACAAGACACTCTTTACAAAAAACACTCAGACTTAGCTTATAAAGTACTGACCCAGAAACTGTTAACGTCACATTGTTTTTTCTAACCCTCACTTATTAAGTACCCAAACTGAAATGTCTATGTTACTTTTTCCAAGTATGAAAGAAGCTAATAATCACTAATAAAAACTCTAAGTCAACAATAACAACAGCAGCATAACAATAATATTTTACATTTATAAAACGGTTTTAATATCTTATCTTTCCAAGCAGGTGCCTGATTTTGTATCAAAAGAAATTAACAGGCAATGCCTTAGTGCACAGCCCCTGTAGGCACTGGCACCAAATGTACCATCCCAATTTTAAAAGACAAATTGAGCTGGGGATACAGCTCAGTTTATATACATCTCAGAGATCCTGGAACATAGTACCTATGCTCACCTATGCTCACTAGGGAAGTGGAAAAGAGGAAGCCCATCATCAGATAGTTTCCCACTTTAACTAATTATTCTTGCCCAGTAGGTGCCAAGTTCAGTTTCTACAATGATGGATACCTTGATGGAGGTAAAGCTTCTAGGAGAAATATAGCAGTAATGCTGAAGCCTCCCAGACCTTAGGAGTGCTACTGTTCTAAAAATCTATCAATGATCCTAAAGTCTCCTGGGCTTAGGAATACTCTAATATAGTCCTAGAAACCTTGCCGACTGCCAGATGACAGTCTGTTGGTCAGTGATAACAGGATTTCTGAGACAAATGGTGAGGTTCATTCTAGACCACTCCTCAGTTCTACCTCTGGGACATAAAATTAGCTTATCAGCTACATGAAGAACCAGATCTGTCTTTTCCTACAAATTTGCCTTCTTGCTCCTGGTTCTTTGCTAATCCTTTTGGAACCTGGCTTGCTTCAATTGGCATTATAATTCCAATAAACTTTGCCTCTTGACTTAGAGATAAGTTCAAGCCTGCAAATTCTTTTGGGACACCTCATGACACTGGTCTGCGAGTCTAATCTTTTGGGGTCTCATTCTGAACCTCAACAACCTGCTGTTGGTATTCTCTAAATTTGGGCACCTGGGGATAAAGCTCCAATCTCTTTGCCCTAGGTACAGCTCTTCCAGATATGAATCCAACAATTCATTTTTGTTACTCATCAGATATATCAAAACAATTAAATAATCCTCAATTATTCTCTTTAAAAAGTCAATTTACAAGCAATGGCATGAAGATTAGCTATTTGATACTCATCTCTGCCTAAGCCATTCATAAAAGCAGACAATACCCAGGTTACAACCACTGAAATCCCAGGTTAGGCACAAAATGAATGAAAATGAATGGTAATAGAAAATCTATATGGAAAATAATATAAACAGAACCTTTTATGAATAGGAACTCTTACCTTGGAGCTTATGATAATTCCTTGAGTTATTTTGATAACTGTATTCCAAATAATTGGTTTCACTTATCTCATCTATATTATGCATTTAAAACATTCTGAGGAGTTCATTGACTCCAAGAGAGCACCACAAAAAAAGTGAAGAACCTCTTGCCTCAGGGAAAGCTTTCAGAGCAGATTGGTAGACAGTGGAGAAGCTACTAAAAGGAACCCCTCAAAAGAAAAGAGGGGGACACCTCAAAGAAGACCCACAGGAGGTTCGGCACAACAGGCCCATCAGCAGCAGGCTCCAGCGCTCATAAAAACTGAGAGTAGCTGTGAATTTTCCAGCACTGGCAGTTATTAAAAAAAAACAAAAACAAAAACAAAAAAACAATGAATCCTTAAGGAAATCTGTAGAATTTCCTCCTTTGGAAACTTTCAAAAAACAAAGGATGGGTTCTCACCACCTTGAAATAATTTACAGTATTAGTCAATGCCCAGTAAACCCTTGCTAAAGGAATGAGAAAGTAAGAGTCAGAACAAGACGGAAAAGGCAGGCTCAATTTCCCCTGTAACCTTTGGGAAGACGGACTGTGTGAAGGTTGTACCTGCAGTAGAAATAGAAAGCCCCCTGACTTGGGAGTGGGGGATGGCTCTGGCCCTCATTCTGCCTGACTTGGGCCTGAGCATATCACCTTGTTGAGCCTCGCTGGGCCTTGCTGGCTTGATGGGCACAGGTACAGTTAAGTGTACAGGACTAAATGCTCCCTGAGACCCTACCTTGCTCTCAATCTCTGCCATTTTCTCTGGGATACTAGAACAAGAAACAAGAAGCTCTCATCACCAGATTTCTACTCCTTCTACCCCCAGATGGATGATGTCATCTTAGAGACTATGTTCCCTAACTGAACAGTCTTTTTATCTTTGAGTTAACCTCTGAATTTTAAAATTGATTATATTGGCATTGATCTCGGCCTCAAGAGGTTAGGGGAAGACTTGATAACGTGATATTTAGAGTGAGAAAAAGGCTAAATAATACTAACAATTCTTAATATTGTTTGGCAGGAATGGCTTGATCCCACTAAAAGATGAAATTCGTGTATGGAAATAAATTCATTTGTGAATCATTTTTCTCTAATGGGTAATATGTACATCTAACTACCATTATAAAGGAATCTGTCTGTCATGATTACAAAAGAATACACTTCATTACTCAAATTAATGCGCAATATCCTGATGAAAATCTGATCTCTCCTGCTATCTACTCACTTTTAATTACATCTTTCCTCAACATTGATTGAATACCGTAACAAAATGAAATTTCCTACTCATCTGAAATCTTTAAAAAATGAGAGGCCAAATTCAAGACTTTGGGCCTGAAGTTCCGTATCAGAAAAGTATAAGCATTAATAGAAACCCCTGCCATTATTAATGGGCGACAGACTAAAAGAAGGCAGATTCCTAAAAAGGAATTTTGAAGGAAAACAGAAATTTTATTAGTGATACCAAACACTGGCTTCAAACTCATACATATGAATGAAAATAAGAACATACAAGTGAAAAAAATATCAGCGGTTCTAACACATACAAGAAAATGACAAAGAAGCAAAGTCAAGTAAATCTTCTCATAGAACAACTAGAACATCGTCAACTTTATAAGACAAGTTATTAGTCTTATATATTCAGACACAGATATGACAAATTGGTCCCCCTGTCCTTCTTACTTCCTACATTTTGGCCCCTCCACACACTTTGTGCATGATCTAGCCACCCCGTTCCTCTCATACAACCCTCCAGCTTTATGCTGTCTCACACTGTCAGTCCCAGTGCTGAATGGAATAGTCTTGCTCCTCACCTTCCAACTCCTGGATCTCCCCCTCAAGACTCAGCTCAAATCCGGCTCCTGACAGGCAGCTCTCTTCCAGGACACCTCAGGGCCTTCCCCGAGTTAAACCTTACATCAAGTTTCTGTGTTTCTTGTACAAACACAAGAACTTACATTTATTTCTCCATTTAAATGTGAGCTTCTTGACAGGGACAAAGTTTTTACCTTTCTGTATATCTCCAGGTTTCATCCTCCTGACTGGGACATGGTTTGTCAACATGTATTTATTAAGTACTCACTGGATGCCAGGTACTGTGTTAAGTGCTGGGAATACAAAGAAGGGCAAAAACCCCATGATCTTCATCACCAAAGACCTCATGTTCAAATAGGTCAGGAGAAGAGGGAGGGAAACAACATGAAAATAATGAGGTATCTACAAGATCTATACAATACAAAAGGAAGGCAATATCAGAAAAGGGACAGTAGTGATATGGGTGATCAGCTGGAATTGGGAAGTGATGGAAAGAACAGAGCATTCCAGGCTTGGGAACTCCCAGGGAAAGGGCATCTGAGTAGCAACATGGAATGTTAAGTCTCAAAGAACAGTAAGAAGCTAATAAAAACTTAAATGAATATATAATGTCCAAAAAAAAGGAGGGAAATAAGGAAGAAGGGAGGGAGAGAGAGGGAAGGGGGGAAGAGGGAGAAAGGGAAGAAGGGAGGGAGAGGGGGAAGAGAGGGAAAGAGGGGGAAGGAGAATGGAGGGAGGGAAGAGAGGATATCCACTTTATTATTGTCCCCCAAAGAAGACTTCTGCTACACAAGTTGGTCATCCTCTGTATAGAGTCTAGAGGTCAAGTCCCAGCCCATCATTGTATAGATAGGGAAATAGATGCATGAAGGGTAAATTATGTGCCAAGGGTCACACAGCTATTCAGCAGGTATAGCCCGAGTATCCAGAGCCTGTGCCTTTTCCATGGCAACATATTATTTCTCACCGATTTTTCCTATTTCACATCTTTTCTACTTCATTTATTTGTTAACCTTTGGCCAACCCTTGCATAAAGTGAATCAAACTTCTTTTCTTGATTTTAACTGCCCCTCCGCTGAATGCTCTCTAGACTCATATGCTACTAACTACATATGCTCTGAACTGGTGAAAAGTTTGTGTTACATAGAGAAATTTGTTACATACAAAGAAATACAATTAAATCACTTTCAAGGACACTGACTAACTTTAAAAAGTGAACACTGCTAAGGATGTAAAGAGAGATTTGCTTTATGGCAGACATAAAATTATTGTATTTTTATTACACAATTTATTTAAAATAATATATAAATTTATTATAAAAATGGTTGGTTCTAAGGTGGCTTAAGATGCTAAAATCATTAAAAATGCCTATCAAACAAACTGTGTTTTTATTTCTTAAGGCACTAGTCTTATTTTAAGCTCTTTTAAAGCCATTTTATTTTAAGCTATTAATTTCCACCTCAAAGGTAGAATCTGCTAAGCAAATACAGGTTTTTAGCCCAATTTCTTCCAGAATTAATAAATTCTTAAGGCACTGATTCCAAAATGGTGCCTGGTGCACAGTGGACACTTAATAAATGTCTGGCTAGACTTGATTTAAATGCGCTAACGTGAGTCCCTGCTCCTTTTGTAGACTTTAAGGACCGAGGTACTATGAAGAGAAGGCCATTTTTTCAGGCAGAGGTTAGACTAAAAGATCCCTTATATTCCTACCTAACTCTGACATTTCAGGCCTTTGTTTACTTAATAACTCACTACCGCTCAGCATAATACTGACATTTGGCTTTGTAAGGGTTCTTACACTACTTTATGTGGTGATATCTAGTGCACTTGGAGTTTAAGTTCCCAGGGTAGAGACTCCTATTTACCCTGAATCACTTATCAACACTAGAACAGATATGTCCCCTTAAGAAAACTCCTAAATTTTTATTTACAGAAATAATATATCCTGGTAACAATTATTCCTCATGAGTTACTCAAAGGCCAATTACCATTAATAGGCCTGAATTTTAAAAGCAATTGCTCAGTAAAGGCTCACCCTGCAGAATGATCCAAGCCAGTTCCTTGCTTCCTTTCTGCCTTTGGGGCCTTTTGGTGGCAGCCTCATTAGTCACAATGACTCATGTGAATTCACCACTGGATGTTCACCAACAATCTCACTGGGGTCCACAGCTCGAAACTTTATGCATTTCACTTGTACCCAGCTGCCACTTGGTCCAAAGAGCATCCCTCTAGGAAATAGGGATGATGGCTCCACTTACCCATCAATGCTCGCTGGGCTGACCTTGGTGCACGAAGCCCAAGAAGTCCTTGTTTTCTATAAACTCAGTGCTTGCCTAGCCACTGAGGTATAAGGAGGCACTGCACCAAGTACTGGACTGAAACAGCGGGACATCAAAGTGAGCGCTATCATGCAAAAAATATTTTAGCAAAAGCAGTCACTGAAGGACAAAATGTGGTGTGTGTATGTGTGGGCTTCCATCTCCTCATGAGGCAGACAGAGCACCAAGAGAATGCATACTTGGGGAAAGGGGATCCAGGAAGGCTAACCTCATGTTAGACCTGAGGCAAAAAGCGAATGAATGAAAACCAGAGTAGAGGAAAACGTGAAACTTCCAATATGAGGAAAAATGATTATTCATTATCTCAATAAAAGTGGACACAATGCAGTAGGAGATGGCAGCTGAAGAGGCTAATGCCACTTCAGGTACCCAATACCTTCCTTGCAATAGGAAGAACTTAATGAACATATAGAGATAGACTGGGAAGTCAAACACAGAAGATCAGGCCAGTATACACTGCCCTGATCAGACTAGGGATGGAAGGCCTGCGTTCTGCCCCAGGGACATTTCCGGAAGGATACTGACCATTTGGAGAGCATCCAGAAAAGAATCACCAGAATGGCAAATGGCCTGATGACCCCACCACAATCTGGATCACTGAATGAGACCGGAGACATGTGTGCTCACAAAACACGGATCCAGAAGGGACAAGGTCACTATTCATCACGTATATGAAATGCTCTCTGAGCAATAGGCCCTTTCTGCTTGGCCCCAAAATCGAGTCTGAGAGAAATGCATCTAAGTTGTAAAGAAGCAGGTTTAAGCTTGATGTGGGGAAAAGAGAACTCTCAGGATCAAGGATATCCCAGGAGAAAAAAATTAAACTTCTTTAAATATGTCCAATTGCCACACATGCTAACAATTTGCAAATATAATTTTACATTTAGCCTTTTTGAGGGAAAAATATCACAAGCACTGGAATTTGTTCATGGAACTCTTCTCTTCATGCGGAGTATGGAGATGCTATGAAATGGGGTTTGATCAGATAATGTAACAAAGTAAAGTATCTCTCCAAACATCCCTAATGGAATTAGTTTTACTTTCTACTTTAGTGTAGATGTAGAAAAATGTATCTATGGTATTTGAGAAGAACTGTGGGAGGGAAAGAAAACAAAAGCAAACCTATAACCACTGGGGCCTGTGAAACACTCCTCCCAATTCCATCCCTTCCTACACTATTGACTTAGCTTATCAACCTTGCAGTCCAAGAGAAATGTTCACTATGAACCCTCAGAGACCATATTAGCGTAATAATTGAGAGGAGGAGGTAATAGCAAAGGTTCAAAATAACATTAGCTAGCTTATAATACATTATGGAAGGACGCTTATTTGATTTGGGAGTTTCTGCAAAGTTCTGTCTCAATTTAGTTAGAAAACAAAATCTAAGTGAGCAGTAGGGGAGGATTTAGCATTCTTTATCATCCCCACCTCTGACTTCCTAGAAAAATAGAAAATGAAAATGAAAGGAAGGAAATGAAAATGAGAGGTAGAGAATGAGAATACAGATTAATTACTGATGGTAAATATAAAAGAACAAGAATTTATACAGCAACCAGAACCACTTAATGAGAGGAAGACAATAAATCTAACAGCATGCTAGACCCACTCAGTTTTCAATAAAAGGAGATTTATTTTCCCAAATATCTATTACATTTGTGATTCATGAGAATATATGCTAGAAAGAAAAGCATTGGAAGCATCTATTTCGATTTTTCAATAGTCATTACGAAAAAGCGATTTCCCAAACTTTTAAAATCCTAAACTACCATGGTTTGAACCCCATGATACCACAGGCAAGTCCATTAACCTTGCAAAGTCTCAGTCTACAAAATGGAGACCATGCTTTCAGAACCCACCCTCACAGAGTGAGAGAAAAGTGCTCGACAAGCCTTGAGGTATTCTATAAATGTCAGTTATGATGGAATGCACTCTGATGAGAAATGTTGGGAATAATATGATTTTTCACTTCTTCCAATATTTTGCTGCCTATGGACCTAAATTTAAACTTTAAAATTATCCAATGTGATGCAGGGAGCTTGCAACTAAGAGGATCTGATTTCCAGCACCAGCTTTCACTCCTTGGGTGACATTGAGCAAATAAACTTAACCCTTATTTGAAAAATAAGTCACTAAAGCTTTAGAAAGTCTCTTCCAGGTGCCAAATTCCAGGTCTAGGGATCCTATGAAGTGGGTCCAGCCAGCCCAAAGCTTTTGGCATTCATCCTTCCTCGGCCACAGTAATACACTTCTATCAGAATGTAAGCTCTCTGAGGGCAGGGGCTGGCTCTTGTAATTTCCATGCTCAATACTTGGCACTGTGGACAACTAGGTAGGGTGGCGGATGGAGCACCTGGGCCTAGAATCTTTGGAATTTCAAATATGGTTTCAGATACATCCTAGCTGTGTGAGACCCTGGGCAAGTCACTTAACCCTGTTTACCTCCGTTTCCTCCACTGCAAAATAAGCTGGAGAAGCAAATGCAAGAAAATCCCAAATGGAGTCACAAACAGTTAAACATAATTGAAAAACTTGGCAACTTAGCACTGTGCTTGGCCCATAATAAGTAATTAATGCTTTTCTTTTTCAGTTATTCATGTTCTAGAGCTCCATCAGCTGGAAACCATATAGGCACCAGCGCCAGGATATAATGGTGACAGCCAAAGGAACATCAGAAAGGGGGGAGGGGATATTCTGTTTCAGTTGAGGGATGCCAATCTCTAAATCAAGGAACGCACAGAGCCTCAGTTCAATAATCAGGTAAGGGGAGGAGAAGTGTAAATTCTAGAGATAAAGGCAAGGTTTCCCCCAAAAGACAAACTGATACATCAGAACTCATTTGGCTCTGTATTCGGGGCTGGGACAGAAATCTAAGCTCCCTCTTACTCAAAAAAGACTTACCATGAGGCAGCTAGGATACAGATAGAGCACCAGCCCTGAATTAAGGGCAATCTGAGTTCAAATCTGGCCTCAGATACTTAACACTTCCTAGCTGTGTGACTCTGGGCAAGTGACTTAACCCCAATTTCTTCTGCAAAAAGAAAAAAAGAAACTTGTCATGTAAGTCACTCCTCTGATGTAACGTATCACCATCTCCAAAGACTTGTAAGATATATATGTTTGTGTGATCCATCAATATATTAGCTATTAGATCATGTGATTTACTAGTTATCAATAATCAGAGAATGATGTCCTTAGGAAATGGCTTCTCATCGAGGACTGACCAAAGGGAGGCTAACACGAAGGAGGAAATCTCCATAAAGGAGCCCAAAAATACCAGGGTCATCATTTTGTCTGAGACCATCCCTGAAATAGGCAAAAGCAGTGTAGGCATAGATAAGGATGCATAGCAGTCTAAAGAAAAGGAGTAGAAACAAAATGGAAAGAAAGAGGCTTTGTTGTTTTCGGTCCTGTCTGACCCTTCCTGACCCCATTTGGGATTTTCTTGACAAAGATACTGGAATGTTGCCATTTCCTTCTCCAGCCCATTTTACAGATTGGCAAACTGAGGCAGACAGGGTTAAATGACTTGCCCAGGGTCACACAGCTAGTAAGTATCTGAAGCCAGATTTGAATTCACAAAGATGGGTCAATTTCTGATTCCAGGATCAGATGTTCTATCTACTGTACTGCGTACCCAGCACCCCATCAAAAAACCTATACAATTCCCTAGTTAATCAAGCTTCCATGATGCAGTAGTCCTCTGCTACCAACTCCCAAATCTTCTAGGATAAGTTTTTAAGTAGATATATTTTTGTGGTTTCTGTAAGATCATTTGCCCTGGTTTTTCTATGAAGAAAAACCATTAATACCAACTCCACACCTAAATTAAGCCTATGCACATCAATTCTCATGTAGTTTGAATCAATGGGTACTTTTCAAAATGGATTGAAAATAATTTTAAAAGAAAAATTTTAATAGCAACAAAGTTCCACAAAGTAATATTTAGTTAAACAAATCTAGAATATAAAAAGTGATGGTGTTATCATGATTATAATTTTTGCTGAATTAACAGTATAGTAATCCAACAGGACAAAAAAAAATCAATTACATTTTTGTAATATGATTTTCTTTATAGCAGCTTTAAAATTCCCTCCCATAACTCATCCATTCAAATGAACAATTATAACTTTTATGAGCAAAAAATAGTAGCTTCAAAAAATACACATGAAACTAGCTAAAAAAGTTTCTATCCAATAGATTGTATTACTTTGTATAAGAACATTTCCTATGGTATTTAAATGAATTTCTTCAAGCAGTGGCAACCCAAGAAATCAAACAAAAAATTAATGAATATCCTTGCTTTTATTATTTTCTTTTTTCTTGCCAAATGTGGTTATTGGTGATTCATTCTTCAAAGGACGACACTTTTGGCCCCCTGCCCAGGCTCAAAAGGGAGTGAGGGTTTTCCTGTGTCTTATTCATTCCAAAATATTCTGTCTTAGTTATTAATCATTTCTCCTCTATAAATATGAGGAAAAAAACAACTAAGGTACATGATTTCTTTTAATTTGCTGCTTCGAGCAGCTGAGGCAGAATCCTAAATGGAAATAATTTGCCAACCAAATTCTGACTCCATTCATTGCTGTGTAAGATGAGCCAAGGAGAGCCAGATTCATTCATCCCATCTCACATCTTGGTGACAGGCCTCTCCTCCTTAGGTTCTCCACTGAAACCAAGACTCTGGAAGGCCTCTAAGAAAGCTAGCCTGGGCCCCAGGAAAGGAGACAAGATTGTGAAGGAAATAATAAAGGAATTGGACTTTAACAGCTGGCTATCCTCATGGAGATTAATCTACTGAAAAGAGGGCTGCCCCAGAGACCTCCAGAAAACCAAAGAACATCGCCAATTATTGAAATGCTAAGGCCAAACAATTGCTATCACTTCCCTCTTTCCCACCAGATGCAGAACTTGACCATCCATGGGGACCCCCAGTTTCAAAGGTCCCACTCAGATTCTGCTGACAGGGAATTTGCCAAGGCCCAAACTGGTCAGGCTCAATGCTGGTCTTTTTCACGTGTACGATTTTGAAGAAGAAAAAACAAACTACTCTTAAAATATTTTAACTAGATACCACAACAATTTGTTTGGGTAGTTTTCACTTCACATATTAAACTGGGGGAAAGGGAGAGGAAAAAAGTCCATGAAGATTTACAGGAGAAAATAACAAATCCCCTTTGAGACATTTTACTCAATACACTATTGAGACTCAAATGTTATATAAGTCCAACCCACTCAAAATCTCCAGAATTCTAGATTATAATACATGAGGAAACTGTGTAATAGTTCAGAAAAAAATGTACTCATTTAAACTTTAAGCGTATTAAAATACAATGTGCTAAGAAATATTTTGAATGAGAATAAGTTAAATAAATTATTGAAAAATAAGTATATTGAAGAAAAAATGTATATACAAGCATTAGCAGGTAATCAACAAGTAAGAACTGATTAGGAGCCTACTTATGTGCAAGACATCAGAGGTCTGGGGAACCAAATAAAGTACAAAACAGACCCTGCCCTCAAGGAGATCCCATTTCGATAGGAGGGACAACGTGTATGTGATGAGCACCTGACAGACACGTGCACAGTGGACAGAAGGTAGTCTCTGAGGGAAAAGCAAGGGCAGTTGGGGCTACCAGGACCAGCCTCCTGAACAAGGTGTTTGAAGAAAACAGTAACTAAAGGGTAGAGGAGGTGAGGAAGAAGACCGTTCTAAATGTGGGGGGCAATCGATGCAAGGGCCCAGCAATGAGAAATGGAGGAAGAGCAAGGGGAGCTGGGCAGAGGAGGAAGGCATTAGCAAAAGCCTCTCTTTCAGCTTGGTCCTGGAGCTAAGAGGGAGACTTTGGAGTCTGTTGGGTGAGGCCAGCCTTCTCCCTGCAGCCAGAAATGCCCTTACGGAGACATCTCCACAGGGGGTGGGGGAACCCTGGGGGCTGAGTGACCAACAGAAGGTTATAGCAACAATTTAGCCAAGAGGGAGTTAGGGCTTTGGGGGAGGATCATCTTATAGGGATCCCTATAAGAGAGGCTGGGAAGGCAGAAATGACAATTTCTTGAGGTATTCTATAAATGTCAGTTATGATGGAATGCACTCTGATGAGAAATGTTGGGAATAATATGATTTTTCACTTCTTCCAATATTTTGCTGCCTATGGACCTAAATTTAAACTTTAAAATTATCCAATGTGATGCAGGGCATCTAAGAGGCAGGCCCTTGCCTGGATCTTGCAACTAAGAGGATCTGATTCCCAGCACCAGCTTTCACTCCTTGGTTTCACTCCTTGGTTTGGACAATGGGTAGGAGAGGGTAGTAAGAGGGAGGATTTGAAAGTGTCACCCTCTATGATAATGAGAAGGAGCTGCTTTGGATGCCTTGATTTTAAGATGCCTGGGGGACATCAAAGACACTGTTCATGAGGGTAAGAGAAGAGGGCCAAACCAGAAGCATGGAAATGTCCAAAATCAGCGGCTCTGACAGAGACATCCATCACAGGGGAGACATCGAGTGGTCAGAGGGGTCACAGGAGAACCAGGAGAGGAAAGAAAATTACAAAGGACCCAAGGGATCCCAGGGCAAGAATGGGTCAACAGTAAATGCTGAGGAGACCCTTGGGAGGAAGAAAGATCAGCAGAATGTCAAGTTGAATGATGAGAACATAAGGCAGGGCTTAAAAAGGGTGAGAGACTGGGAAATGGGGGCATCCTTTAGGATGACTTTCTAAAAGAAAGTAACTAAGGACAGATATTGGATGGCAGCTAGAGAAGACGGTTGGATTGGATAAGATACAATTGGTAAACGTTATCCTAAAGAAAGAAGTGTTTTTCATGCACCTAGCTTTATTGGAAAGTAGCTTGCTATTGGGATAAGACTTTGTACTCATGTACATTGTTGATCACACAAAACACATAAAACTAGAAGAGACTTGGGTATCATTTAGGACACTTGTCCATTTTACAGAAAAAATGGAGAATCACAGAGTCGAATGACTATTCCAAGATCACCCAGAAGCCTTAGAAAGGAACAGGACTGGCCTGCTGGCCACAACTGCCTCCCTTCCTCCATGCTGTGCCGTTTTATTTTAAATCACAAGAAGATTACCTCAGAGATTGTAAATTCAATTCGTGCATATTTGTAAGATCCATTCATTACTCTTCCTTAATTACATCTGACACTTTCAGACAACTATGACCAATTTTTTATTAACTGCAGGAGAACAAAAGTCCCTTGGTTTTTAAAGCAGGGGAAAGTTTGACATAGAGAAGCTACTGGGATTTTGGTCGGGTTTTTTAAATAAGGAAAATCAATTTGTTCATCTCAAAATATGTCAAAAATAAACTTGAAAACTGATGAAGCCCTTTTTAATTACCACTGACCATCTTAGCAAATGCAGCCATAATTGATCTGACCCAAATATGCCTAAACCAGATGTCCTGACGTGAGGATCATTTTGGAGGTTGAAGCCTGAGGAATTCATGAGAATTTCCCAGTTAAAGGGCCTATAGAAATAATCATAAGCTAACACTGAACTGCCCAGTTCTCTGTACCTCCCTACAGCCCATCCCTCTTCCACACTTTCCTGTTTCTTTTAAGAGCATCCTGGTCTTCCACTTTCAGTTTGCCAGCTAGGACTCATCCTCAGCCCCTCACTTTTACTTCGCCCATTTATCCAATACATTGCCAAGTATGTCCACATCTTTGCTCCTCCGGACACCCCCCCAATTACTTCAGGTCTGCCCCCTCATACCTGGATTACAGCCAGCAGCCCCAGCTGGAGTGCTTGTCAAGCTTCTCCCTTCCCCACTGCACTTTTCACAAGCCACCAAAGTGAAGATCTGACCATGTCACTTCCTTTCCATATCACCTTCTTATCCAAGTGACTCCGGGGGCTTCTGATCTGGCCTTTAAACCTAGCTGCAAATGAGCCAATTCATTCCACATGTTTCCCCTTCACACCCTCTTGGATCACGCTGGCTTGGTTCTTCTCTCTGTTCCTCATCCACAAACTCCATCTCCCATGTCTGTCGTTACACTGGTTCCCAGGTCTGAAATGCACACCTTCTTCACCTCCACTCCACTAATTTCCTTTACAACTTGGATTGACCGTCACCTTCTGCAAGAAACCTTTTTGGCTGAGTACGTTGCCCCAAACAGCTAGTGCTTCTCCTCTTCACCAGCCCCCCAAGTTTCCTTATGTCTTTGTATGTAAGCTGTCTCTTCTAGACTATTTAATGTCTGTAGTGCCTATTGACTAGTGTTACCGACAGACACTTTCCTGCAGAACACAGTTGATGCTCTTACACTATCTATCAGAAGTAAGGAAATCATAGATCAGAGACAAAAGTTTTGGAAAAGTCAGAGCAGAAACAACAAAGAGAAGAACCCTATAACTTGCACCTTATTGAGAATATATGTAGTAGTGAGCATATTAGCTACTAAAGCAAAGTTCTTTTCATTGTAAAAAGCATAAGAAATGTTCTTTTATAAAATTCATGACATATTCAAAGTAGGCAACCTTGCTACCAAATGCTATCACAAGAAACAACTGCTCATTTTAACAATTAAAAAATTCCAAAAGAAAAAAGGTCCTCAATATTCATCATGAAAATGTCACATCTAGAGTTACTTTCCAGTTTTATCACATAGTTAAATTACCGACTACATGGCAGTTCAAAAAAAATATGCTGATGAAATGCTAATCAGGGTTCATATTACACGTATGTGGTATATTGCTGCCTCCAAGTGGTTCAATGATGAATTACAAAGCTGGAAAAAGGGAGAAGCTTCCTTATTATCAGGAACTTCTCAAACTACATATCAAAAGACCAAATAGATATAGTTCATTTTTTAAAAAACAGTCACATAGCCTGGATCTGACTCACAAGCAACCTTATCTTCCCGTCTTGTGGATAGGAATATCATGGGAAGGACTGGTTATGGACAGGAGCTGTGACACCGAGTTCAAAACCTCAGGGATTCTCCCCAAATCTATAAACAAAGAACAAATTGTTGGGGCTTTTCTCCTGTAGTCTCAACAGAGGTGTCCCTCCATTCAGAAGTTGGACACTGCAACCTCCGAGAAAGAGTTTTAGTCTAGTGGAGGGTTCAAAGATCACCCTTGGAGAAAGTTTGTCCAGTGGAGGGTTCAAAGGTCAACAGCAAGAGGTCAAGAAGTCATTGGAAAGAAAGAAAATAAAGGCAACAGGTATAGTTAAACCTTCCTGGGAGCTCAGCTCTAAAAGGGAAAAGATGTCAGGTTAAGGAGATGTCAGTCAGGTCTTTTAATCATGGAAACACCTGGCTGTATTTGTAGGTGGCAGGGAAGCAGCCTTTACTAAAAGATTAAAAAGATTAGAGAATGAGAAAAAATGACCAAGGGGTAAATCTAAAAAGAGTTCAGCAGTGTTAAATTAAGATTGCAGTAGGCCCCTAGTCTTATTTTTACCTATTCTCTCCCAATCGTTCCTCAGTTCTACAAATTTTAATGTCTACGTGCTGAAATGCCTTTAAATGTGTCAAAACATTGGGTGGGGGGAAAAAAAAAACAAGCCCAATTTTCTTTTTCTTTTATTCCATAATTGTTTGTAGAATATTGCAACATGGTTGACACTTCAACCAACCTAAATTAACAAAAAGAGATGCATCACAGATACAGGGTAGGCAACTGAAGTTGCTCATGAAGAGTATTTACTTACAATTCTTCTCCTTGTTTTGCTTTCTTATCTGAAACCAGATAAACTGTCCCAAAGCTTCCACTTCCAAGCTTCTGTTGAAGAACATAACGTCTTGCAATCAAAGTCTTTGAGGGAGTGGAGACAGCTGTTGATACAGTCACACATTTGGCAGCTTCTTGGAATCTCAGCATCACTCCAAATTATACTGAATGTTTATTCATTTATAGAGATTGAAAATTCAGGTATCCTAAGAATGTTCATATTCATCCAAGTGGTGACCACAGAGCAATTCCTTAAAGATGAAAATGTCATGTCAGATTTGACACAGTATGCGAAAATAACAAAATACTCAAGGCTGTCATATATGAACACCACTGCCTTGCCAGGCTTTGGTGAGTTCAGAGCTGCATCCATGCTATCTTGAGGAGTTCTGGTGATTCTAGCAGAGGATGATCTGCTAGAAAGGGTTTGGTTTTTTGTTTTTGGTTTGGTTTGGCTAAAATTCTACAAGTTTTGTATCATTTCTTTCTTGTCTATACATAATCTAGTTACCTACATTTTCACCTGCTCTTACCATTCAGAATTCAAACACTTTTTGGATCACAAAGAACAAGTGTTCAAATGAGTTAGGATCAAGGAACAAAATGTTCCTGCTGGGGAAGCGGAGGAGAGTCACACTACTGATTTCATGGATTTTAGGAATTCCGGGTGAAAAAACCATCTCTACCTCTGTAAATGTGCAACTGTTGCACAACTATAGTCTTTGAGAAGTGCAGTGACCTCGACAGGGTCACTCAGGCAGTAGTTATCTAAGGCAGAACCTGAATCCAGGTGCTCCTGACTCTGAGACAGACTCCCAACCACTGCACTCCCAAACCGTTGCTCCCCTGGCTGCTATCGATTTATAATTAGGGTTTCTGTTGTCATTATACCAGCTAGCGTTCGCAGGGATAATAAGGACCGGGATGATGGGGAAGAAGTGTTACTCCGCAGCCTAACGAAGATCGAACTTATATTCAACAATTACATCCTATTTCTGGAATTCATTCTGGACAACAATTACCTCATCAAAGAATGAAAAATAAGTTTAATTTTTCCAATAAATAACAATCTCCACGTACTATCGTAATAGTAACTAAGAGACCTGCTATACGTGACACCATCTTTAAAAAAATTATCTTTGGGGAGACAGAAAAGTTGTAAAATGTTTCTATTGGCATTGATTTAAAAAAAAAAAAAAAAAAGGGTTACTTGTGGGTAAAAAACTGCTTTGTCCAACCACGATTATTCTTTTTCACGCCGTGGGGGTTTGGGGTGAGAAGCCTCAGCAAAGAGCATCACGAGATACGGAGACAGAGTGAAGCAAACGGTCCAAGCACCCCTTGCCGAGGCGCGGATTCAATTCTCGGGATTAGCTGGGGGACCTAATCCCAACCCATCTTCATGCTCCGGTTTCCTTACCCACCAAATGAGGGGCTGAAAGCTTTGCACACTTCTAAGGGTGACGGCCTCCGTAAACGGTGATTCTCTCCCACCCTCATTTACGGGCGAGAAAACCAGAGCCGAGAAGTCCGGGCCCAAGCGAGCCGCCCCCGGCTTGTCTCCATTACTCCGGGGGCCGTGCGCCTTCGCGCGCGGCCGCGGGAGCGGGTCTCGTCCGGACACCCCCGCCCCCCCCTCCAAGCGTCACTGAAGCCCCACGCGTTTCGGACTGGGTAAGCCCCGGGAAACACTGCATCGCGAAGCTTCCGGCTCGGGGACCGAGGGCCGCGCGCGCGCTTTCGCCAGCGCCCGATTAATGAAGCGCCCGCGGCGGCTGGGAGGACGCCGCGGGCGCGGCCGGCCCGCCTCAGTGTTCCCACCTGCGGAATGGGGAGAGGGCGGGCGCCTCCCTCCCAGAGGGCTTGTGCGGGCGGTTGCTGTCGGTTACTCAGGGCAGCCCGGGAGAAGGGGCCCTAGGAAAGAACGCCGCCTCCCGGGCTTGGCCAGGGCACGGAGCGGGAGCGACGGGGACGCGGAGGGAGGGGACCCAGAGCCCGGCCCGCGCCCCTTTACCTGTCCCGGGAGGAGGAGCGGCGGGGGCGGAGGCGGCTGCAGGGGGCCGGGGAAGCGGCCGAAGCCTCAGGGCAGCCGCGCCCGCCTCCGCCTCCTTCCCCAGCCACGGATGACGCCACGGCCGGGTCACGTGGCCAAGGTGTTTGCGCACCGTCGCTAGGAGACGGACGCGGAGAAGTGTAGGAACCGGCCATGACCGTTCCGGAAGCGGGAGTGGCTCCGGCGCCCGCCCTGGAAGGGGCAAGCGAAACGTCTAGTTCTCACGGGGACGTCTCCCTAAACTTCCGTGGCATCCCCGCCCTCGCCTGTGTCCTCCATGGCCTCGCATAAAAGCTCCCGGCGCCTGGAGGAGAAGTAGAATGCCTGGGAGGGGAGCGCTCTGTGGCTCACACGTCACATCCGGCCACTGCCGCAATCTCGCGTTACCCGCGTCCCACGACTTCCGGCCTTGCAGCACCCCGTTCTCGCACTTTCCGCACTCCTCGGCTTCTGGCGCTCGAGGAAGAGCAGGTGGGGCCCGCGGCTGGAGCGGCCGCCGCACGGGGGCGGGAAAGAGGTCGGGGAGGACGGAGTCCTCGAGGCCAGGATGGAACGCGAGGGGCCCGAGAGGGACGCGGAGGGAAGGGGACGGGCGCGAGGCCCCACCCCGCTCTCCTCGCACAAGCTGCCGGGGGCGCAGGGGAGAGAGCCCCGCGCCAGGAGTTCCAGCCTTACCCCAGCCGGCGACGCCGGGCGAGTCAGTCGCTGCCCTCTTGCCCCACACGTGGGTCCCCCTTGAACGGCCTTGGTCACCAAAACCTCGCAGTCAGGTCTTGCATCAGCAACGCACGGGGGCGCACAGGCTCCTTGGAGGCGATGCCGGAGGCACCGGGATGCAGCTGGAGGCCGATTATCCCACTTGCATGGCTTCCGGCTGCTCCTGGCGCCCGGCTCTCCGCCGGCCCACCTCGGGGCGCCCTGGGCAGGGCTCCCGGGGCGGCTCGCCATCGTGCAGACGGGGAAACTGAGGCAGGCAGGGAGAAACGGCCTGTCCGGGAAGTCCCGTCTCCGAGTCCGGGAAGTCCCGTCTCCGAGTCCGGGAAGTCCCGGCACCGAGTCCGGGAAGTCCCGTCTCCGAGTCCGGGAAGTCCCGGCACCGAGTCCGGGAAGTCCCGTCTCCGAGTCCGGGAAGTCCCGTCTCCGAGTCCGGGAAGTCCCGGCACCGAGTCCGGGAAGTCCCGTCTCCGAGTCCGGGAAGTCCCGTCTCCGAGTCCGGAAGTCCGGCCCGAGTCCGGAAGTCCCGGCACGAGTCCGGAAGTCCCGGCACAGTCCGGAAGTCCGTCTCCGAGTCGGAAGTCCGTCTCCGAGTCCGGGAAGTCCGTCTCCGAGTCCGGGAAGTCCCGTCTCCGAGTCCGGGAAGTCCCGTCTCCGAGTCCGGGAAGCCCCGGCACCGAGTCCGGGAAGTCCCGTCTCCGAGTCCGGGAAGTCCCGTCTCCGAGTCCGGGAAGTCCCGGCACCGAGTCCGGGAAGTCCCGGCACCGAGTCCGGGAAGTCCCGTCTCCGAGTCCGGGAAGTCCCGTCTCCGAGTCCGGGAAGTCCCGGCACCGAGTCCGGGAAGTCCCGTCTCCGAGTCCGGGAAGCCCCGGCACCGAGTCCGGGAAGTCCCGTCTCCGAGTCCGGGAAGTCCCGGCACGGCCCCTGCTGGGGCAGATTTTTATATCCTTGCTCCAGAGGATGGATTTCAGTGCTGGGTTTGGGGACACATTTTAAAGCGCTTTTCCTTGCCCCCGCCCCCGAGTAAATGGACATTTTAGGGTGTGGGGAATCCCGGGGTTAAGGACATTTCTGAATATCAGCAGGAAACTTTTTAAGTTTCCAAATGACAGCCAGCAAGCGTGATCCGCGCCGGTTCCGTCTGTCACGGTCCCGTGTCAGACAGCGGGGTCCGCCTGACTGACCCCGTACCTGGGACACTGCGGGGGACATCCCCAAAATCTCCGACCTCCATGGGCCTCATGAATTAGCCCCTTAAGATCCCATGGGGAATGAGGCTGATTTCCAAGTGATTGTGCAGGTCCCTAGAACTTGGAGCCTCAGTGACAACCTGCCTTTGGTGCTGGGGCCCAAGGCCCTCAGAGGCCCCGACTCCCTAAGTCGGGGGTGCTCTTCCCTCCCCCACCCGGATTGGTCCGCACTGATTGAGGGGGCCTGCCAAACGCCCCGCTCTTCCCAAGGCGCGGTGGCCTGATCTGTCCCGGGCCCCCCTCTCTGGCTCCCTCCTGCCACAGCCCCCCGCGGGTGCCAGGCTGAGCCCTCCACTCTCTCCTCAAGCTGAGCTCCCCTCTGGTCTTGCCCTGGCAAGGTAGGATGGGTTCTGTGCTCTCTTCCACACCTGTTCTGGGTGCTGTAGTTCTCCTGATCGCCCTATCTCGCAGGGAGGTCATCAGTAGGAGGCATCTTAACTGGTAGAAGTCTCCGAAAGTAGGGCTAGAGTCTGGCTTCATACCCCAAGTTCCCAAAGAAAGTCCCTTAGAAACTCCCTCCTAGCTTGGGATAAGGGACAACTCTCCATTCAACCAGGGATGCCCGAAAAAGCAAGTGATTAAGCTGCAACATTTGGTCCAAGACAAAAAACAATTCAGCTGGGAAGCCCCTGCGGCTCAGCTCCCACTCTCTTAATTATTAGACATTGGAAGACTTAAGCCTAGGTATGAGGGACAAAAATCCTGAGCATCTATCTATCTACTGCCTTTGGATCTGCTCCCACAATTCAGTCTTCTGATGGCATCTGCCTGTTTCTCCTGTGGTCCTTCCTCTCACCCCTGCTACCTCTTTGATCTTGCCTCCAGCCTACCTTCACCCCTTCCTCTCCAATTCTCTTGCTTCTTCTCCCTTGCCTAATTATTCCACCTTGCCAAATTCTGGGAAGCCTCCTAATAACTGCCTCTTCCAAAGCCTCCCTGGAAAGTGCAGCTCAAATAATCTCTATGTAGTCTTCAACTATGGCCAGTGTAAATTCTGAGAGGCAGGGCTCCAAGTAATGAAAAATTAATTTATTAAACAGCCTGGCCTTAATAAATTAAGGGTTCCTGGTTAGTCAGCTTATTTAATAAATTAATTTTTTTCAGTTCTTGGAGCCCTGTCTCTCAGAATTTTCATTCACCACCTTGACAAGTAGACCATGGGGAATGGTGAATACATTTTTACCTAGAGTATACAATCTTCCAAACTTACAGAGTCTTTCACTCTCTCCCACCTTACCTTATGTTTCTTGTTGTTCTAACTTAGCAAGATCATGAAACTAAAGTTTATTTTTTTTTTTTACCTTTGGATTTGGCCTTTTTTTTATATAAGGTCCCTTTTCTAAACAAAAACAAACAAAAAACTAGTATAGCCAGAGTTCCTAACGTGATTCCACTTGGTTTTTAGAACAGTAGAAAGTAATAACCTTTATATCCAGCATCCTAAAAGTCTTACTGCCATTTTAAACCTGGGACAGATATCCTGTCTTCAGGATTCCTACAATTTTATTGAAAACTTGCATCTTTTTTTGTCTTGAAGGCAGTTCCTTAAACCATCAGTATGGGTATCCGTGGACTAATGAGTTACGTGGAAGATCACAGTAGTCAATTCTTCATTGATTTGAAATTGAGGGACACTAAAATTATTATTGACGGCTATGCACTTTTCCATCGACTGTATTTTGATTCAAACGTGGATCTACGGCATGGAGGAGACTATGATTCTTTTACCGATATTACACACAGATTCTTTGAATCACTCTCTGCTTGTAAAATTCATCCATATGTTGTATTAGATGGAGGCTGTGACATTTCAGATAAAAAACTCCTCACCTTAAAGGACAGAGCCCGGGAGAAGATCCAGGTAGCGTATTCCCTTTCTCTTGGTGGGAGGGGAAATCTGTTGCCTTTACTCATCCGAGAAGTATTCATTCAAGTCTTGAACAAGCTTCACATAGACTTTGTCCAATGCTTCTCCGAAGCAGACAGAGACATCATGACACTTGCTAACCATTGGAATTGTCCCGTGTTAACGATGGATAGTGATTTTTGCATTTTTGATCTGAAAGCTGGCTTTTGTTCTCTGAATGGTTTTCAATGGAAAAACCTGGCAGTGTTTAAAGATACATTTCACTACTATATCCCTGCCAGATGTTTCTCTGTAGATAAGTTCTGCAGTCATTTCAACAACATGAATAAAGCCCTGTTGCCTGTCTTTGCTGTGCTGTGTGGTAATGACTACATCAATTTGCCTGTCCTGGAAACCATCTTCAGCAGAATGAGTTTCTCCTCTGGAACCTCCAGCACCAAAGGGAGAAAGCACCAGCGAATTCTGGGACTCCTTAACTGGCTGTCTCATTTTGATGCCCCCTCTGAAGCTTTAGATAATGTGGTGAAGTACCTGAAAATGAATGACAGGGAAGCGGTTAGAGATCTACTTTGGGCTTCACTGGAAGAATACCAACCATCTCCAGTGAAGCTACAGGATTTCTTCCAGCTCGGCGCTTATGTGTCTCCCTGCGCCACCAACCTGGGCTTACCGGAATGGATACAGCTGGCTTTGGCGAAAGGGCAGCTTTCTCCTTTTGTCTGTGATGCGTTGTCATTACGGCGGACTATTCTTTATACCCAGGTGGAGAACATGCAATGCCCAAGTGCCCACGTTGTCTCTCTGTCCATTCGGAAAGTCATCTATGGGCTTCTTCAGAATTCTTCTCCAAATCTAAATAACGTGTCCCGAAGCACAGGCTCCAAACAACCAGTAGCTTTCAGTGAGATAGAAAGGATTGATAAGAATATCGCAACAGTGGTTACTCATGCAGCAAAGCTTCCAGAGGAATATCGGGAATTAGGCAGATTGAATGTGGTAAGTGTCCAGGATCGTGATCATAATGGCCCAGCATATAGGAGCCCTAGACCACTAGTGACCATTTTATATTTAAGAATGGGGGTTATGTGGCCAGAAAAACTAGAACCTGCTGTCCCCAACAGTAACAGAGAAATTAGGAAGTTGGAGGACGCGGAGGGAATAACAAATTCTGTTTTGGATACATTCCAGTTTAATAAGTCTACTAGATGTCCAGTTAGTCTGAAATGTGGTTGGAGGTCAGCAGGAAGGCTGTTAGGGTGGGGGATAGGTAAATTAAGAAATGTTCAATAGAGATGTTAGTGAAATCCATGGAAAAGGAAAGGAAGGTCTGTAGAGAAGGGAACATTGATGTCCTCTGGGGATTTGTGGAAATGGTGATGTAAAAGGCACAGTATAGCCAGAGGCACAAAGGTGAGAAAAGCACAGAGGCTAGTAGGGCAGTTTGGCTGACAGCTCTTGCTCACTATGTCTGACATAAAATCCTTCTTTTCCCAAGTCCTGACCCTCATTCCCTGTTTTCTGTCACTGGGTCCCCATCTTCCCCAGCTCCGAGGCTTAAAACTCCATTTAATTATTTTAAGGCCAGAATCTAAGTAGGTTAGAAAAAGCGCTGACCTTGGAGTCAAGGGTTCAGATGCTGCCCCTGACTTGTGTGATTTCCCCTCCCTGGGACAGTTTCCTCATCTCTCCAATGAAGGGATTGGGCTAGCTGGCTTTAGAAGCCATTTCTGGCTGTAGATCCATGAGCCTGTGAAAAAACTTGATTTTTACAAAAATAACTCCTACCTCAAAAATTGTGCATAAGGAAATGAGATGTGATATATGTAAAATAAAACAAAACTTCTTAAACGTTTTTTACTCATGACCCCTTTTGGCCCAAGAAATTGTTAATGCAACCCCCCCCCCCCCAATATACAGATATATAACATAGGTATATAAATCAAACATTTATTGATACTAAAGTGTTAACTATTATTGCACCACCACCCCCTCGCGGGGCTTCACTTACAGTCCTTTCGTTCAGTATTTAACACCTTTCATCTGTATTGTTTGATCCTATATGTTCACATAAGAAAAAATGTCAGGTTTCCCTATATGTGACTGAGATATTTGCTATGTTCTTTCAGCTTTCTCTCTCTAAGCGTAAGAATCTTCTGTTAGAAACCCTGAAAGTGAAAGAGGGTGTCCTGGACCCAATTCCTGTTTCCCTGAAGTTACCCATTGCTGTCACTTGCTTTTGGTTACAGTCCATAGAAGGCCAAGCAAAACTATATCATGTACAAGCTTTACTGATGGGAATGGTAGTTGGCCAGTTGCAGAAGATGATCAGTGAGCCAGGTAGGTATCGGTGGTCTATAGAAACCAGCCTCTCTTCTTCCAGGAACTCATTTATCCTTCTATCCTAAAGTTTAAAAAAAGGGGGGGGGGAAGGCTTCTAATGTGATGGTACCAACATGTGACACATTGCCGACCTGTCACCTTCAGTGGTCGCATAAGCAAAAGTCAATTTTTTTTTTAAATAACTTTTTATTGCCAGAACCCATGCCAGGGTAATTTTTTACATTATCCCTTGCACTCACTTCTGTTCCAATTTTTTCCCCTCCCTCCCTCCACCCTCCCCCCCAGATGGCAAGCAGTCCTATACATGTTAGATAGGTTACACTAGATCTTGGATACAATATATGTGTGCAGAACCGAACAGCTTTCTTTTTACTCAGGGAGAATTGGATTTAGAAGGTATAAATAACCCGGGAAGAAGAAGAAAAATGCAAGCAGTTTACATTCATTTCCTAGTGTTCTTTCTTTGGGTGTAGCTGCTTCTGTCCATCCTTGATCAATTGAAACTAAGTTAGATCTTGTCTTTGTTGAAGAAATCCACTTCCATCAGAATACATCCTCATACAGTATTGTTGTTGAGGTATATAATGATTTCCTGGTTCTGCTCATTTTGCTCAGCATCAGTTCATGTAAGTCTCGCCAATCCTCTCTGTATTCGTCCTGCTGGTCATTTCTTACAGAACAATAATATTTCATAACATTCATATACCACAATTTACTCAACCATTCTCCAATTGATGGGCATCCATTCATTTTCCAGCTTCTGGCCACTACAAACAGAGCTGCCACAAACATTTTGGCACATACAGGTCCCTTTCCCTTCTTTAGTATCTCTTTGGGGTATAAGCCCAGTAGAAACACTGCTGGATCAAAGGGTATGCACAGTTTGATAACTTTTTGAGCATAGTTCCAAATTGCTCTCCAGAATGGCTGGATGTGTTCACAATTCCACCAACAATGTATCAGTGACCCCGTTTTCCCACATCCCCTCCAACATTCTGCATTATCTTTCCCTGTCATTCTGGCCAATCTGACAGGTGTATAGTGGTATCTCAGAGTTAAAACAGTCAATTTTTGATATGCAGAGCATTTGCCAGTTTCATTTCTTCCTCTAAATTCAGACATAACAGTCATTATACTTCATCAAAGACATTAACATTTTAGGAGTGATTCTTTCCTAAGGTTATTTATTATTGCTCTATAATAAAACAATACTGACAACTACAGAAAATTATAGACATATTCCCTCCCATAATCTTCAGTTAATATGTGAGAATAAATGAGCAAACCAACATCAGCTTCCCTTTTTTCTGCTAAAAATATTCATTTTGAGGAAATGTAATTGGTATAGAAGCATTCTTTGTACAGTGAAAGTATTCTGTTCTTTTAAAGAACTTGATACTCACTTTAAAAGACCATGGATATCACAGCTTTTCTTTATGTAAGTGCAGTTGCAATTCTGAATGAGTTATTACTGCCTTCTGGATTTTCAGCAGTTGCCTAGTTTCATAAGAGATCATTTTTTTCAGAGTAATTTAAAATGAAAAAAGAAAAATCAAAGGAATGGGACCCTAAAATATCTAAGAATTTTATACTTTGAAAGCTCTTTGTCTTAACTGTATCATTTCATACTTTATTAATATATAGTAGCCTAATTAGAGCTAAATGCAAAAGAAGCTTTTGCTTCACTGCTGTGGGAGTTTTCTGTTTATTTGTTCTAACCCTCATGTTTATTTTTTTCTGCTGAGTAAAAGATATGTAAGAAAAGACTTGAGAAAATCTGTTAGCTCTCTTGTTGAGTCCAACAGAAAGACACAAGTCAAGGGTGTTTTGATTTTCCTTTAAGGTTACGGATATAGAACATGGGCAGCCTCGGTGCCTGCTTGCTCATAAATTTGAAATGGCATAGGGCCTTTATGCATTTTCCAGATAGCTTATATAGCCTTTGCATATATCCAGCCTTCCTTTGGTACTTGAAAAAGTTGATAATACAGTTTGGGCTCCCATTCCTGCTAGATTTGAACTTTCCTCTTCAATGCCAACATGCTATTCATTCAAGTGTTATTTACCCAGATGAGTGAGCTATACGCACTCATTTTTCAGACTTTCATGAAAATAGATTTCAATCAGACTTGTATAAAGAAAATGTTCATATACATTTCACAGACCACGATTTCAAGAACTAAGCTTATACTATGTAAGACTTTGTATCTAACCAGTGTTCTGGAAACTATCCTAAGTATTCAACACAATGAAGTTAAAGATTCAGAAGAGAATTTTCAATAGAGTATTGGCATTCAAATGCCTTCAAAGCAAATAGTCTTCAAAATTAAAAAAAGCCAAGTGGCAGGATATAGAAGATTTTTCCTAATATAAAAGAAAATAGTATTTCCATTTGGCTGATGCTTTTGAAACTTATGGAGTCTGTATGGCTAGAGATTTTCTGAAGTCTCCGTAAACACTACTTTTAGGTTTCTTTTTCCTGTAGATCATGAGGAATCGCCTATGGATGGTGCAAAGCTGTTCTGTGACCAATTTCTTAAGGTGAAAGAAAATAAACTGCAAAGAAAATTGGATTTCGATACTGCCCATGTTTTCTGTCAGTGGCAGTGCTGTCTCCAGATGGGATTCTATCTCAATCAGCTTCTGCTGACACCTTTACCTGAGCCCAACATCACATGGTAAGAAAAGCCAGGCCTGGAAAAGCACAGAAGAGAGGGCAAAGAAGGAATGAGGACTCTCTCATTTCAGGCCTACTGGGTCCTTATGGCAAAATAATCACTTCCTGATTAATGAGTCAATTTGGTTATTTTTCAAAAGCAACACTGCCTTTCCATCCCAAGAGCTCTAGGCCAATGAATTCATGGTGTTAGACCGAAATATCATGACTTTTCTTACAATTGGTCTGCCTAGATGTTTTGTTTTGCTTTGTGTAGGGTCCAGAGCGCTAATTTTATCAGCATTGCTAAGTCCCTAATACACCCTTAGGAAATTCCACCAATGTTTCTGTATTTAAGAGTCTTAAAAGAGAATTACCTCTGGACACTGAAAAAAAGATATAGCTTTGGTCACATTTTGCTTGTGTGTTTCACTCCAGGTTTTTCTTGTTTCAGATCCAGTTCTGTAAGGTACCATGATATGGTAGAAAAAACTCTGGGGTCAAGGAACCTGGGTTCAGATCCCACTTTTGTAATCTTGGCAAAGTCCCTTAAATTCCAGGAGGCGCCCTCCCAGTGTCTCTGTTCTGGATGGTCAGAGAACTCTACAGCACTCTATCCATCCATTGTCCCATGCCTGTCTTTAATGGACATACCTAACCAGTTTCAAACATTGTGTTGTTGAATGATTCAGTTGTTCTAAAATGAACTGCTTTACCTAGTTCTAATAACTGGTTTTTCTAATCTAGCAAGTTTATTTTGAATATAATAGCAAGTCTATTCTTACTGATACCATCTGTAAACTGAGTTTCTAGAATTTTACTAAGTAATATATTAGGTGCTTCCTGACTAAGACTGACTTTCCATCCTCAGTGGGACTGTGACCAGAAGTTAGTGCTTTTAGGCAAGACTTTACACTTTCAGAGGTAAATAAATTGAAGGGTCTCTTGAGTGTCTAATTAAATTTTTCATCTAACTGGCTTAATGTAAAATGGTTTACTTAGAGTCCCCAGGGGCAGCTAGGTGGTATAGTGGATAGAGTACTGGCCCTGAAGTCAAAAGGACCTGAGTTCAAATCTAGCCTCAGACATTTAATGTTTCCTGGCTGTAGGACCTAAGCTATGTCACTTAACCCCAATTGCCTCAGCAAAAAAAAAAAAAGTCCCTAGATTCTCAGTGTACTTTTAGGCTTTTGTGTGAGAGCAGTGACACACTTTCTCTTCCATTTGCACAGGCTGTACAGCGGGACTCTTGTCCATGGACTTTCTCAAGAACTTTCCGCTTCATCCTCAACAGAAAATCTCTTGCGTGTGTGCCCTGGAGCAAAACAGCTTTATAGCCAGCTCTTCCATGGACTAAAGTCTGCTGTCCCCTCAGAACGTCTGTTCCAGAGAGAGAAGTCAAAAGCCAGAAGGAAGAAGCCAAAGAAAACGAACACTAACCTGACAAAGCACCGAGTTGGGACCAGGTCCTTACTTGGTCACGTCAGCAACAGGTTTGGGCTCCTTTCAGTAGAGGACTTGGATGATCAGGAGTCAAAGCTGGAATAAATCCAGACTTTCAAGTCTTGTGGATTGTGACTGAGATGATATTTTCAGGTTTATTCTCTAAATCAATCATGCAGTAGGGATTTCATCATCACTGGAGCTACAGTATTGAGTGCACTTGGAACCCAGGAAAGCCATCACTATAAAATAATTACTTAAAACCTCTCTCAAGGCCCCATAGATTGACTAATAATTATAATAGATTTTCAAATTGCAGTAGCTCTGGCTGTGTATTTGTAAGGTATGTGTGTATATATAATGGATACATGTATACTATATATGCGGAAGTGGGTAGGGGTGTATATAGGTATATACAAAGAGAAATTTTTTAAGGTTTTATATTATATACATCAAGTCGATACCCTTGTAACATGTATTTTATCCCTGGGGATACTACAATGTAGCCATGGAACTGCCATAAATTTAATATTATAGGGAACCAGGCAATTGTTGTTTCTAAAATTATTTTTATAATAAATACTTTTTATGTTTTCATATTCTGTTTATACTAAAAAGTAAAATTTCATAACATAAAAACTGTACTGTGGTGGTATGTATTTTGTGGCGGCTAGAGCATCCCACACACCTCTCTTACAGCTGTGTTTTAATCACTAGACATACGAACTGTGCTGTGGAGGAGGTCACACTCTTCAGGGAAAGATTTTCAGTCTTGCAGGCCCTAAATTTTCAAAGAGCAATTTTCCTCCAACTGTGATTTTTGCTTTAAGCTCTTGGTTTTGGACCTACATAAGTGGTTTTTGGCATAAAATTATCTATAAATTAATGTCGTAACTAATACATTTGAAAATGGATTAAGGTGTCTATCTGTAAACTAGGTCTGAAGAGGTGGGAAACAAAACAAGTCTACTGTATTAATGAAGACAGGAGCTTTGGGACAGACAGCTATTGGCGGTTTTTTAAATAGTCTCTAGACAAATGTTCCTTGAAGCCTTACATGCAAATTTATGTTTCTTAATTGGTTGTGGAACTTTTTCATATTTTTATACATTATTCATTTTGGTTTTACTCACCAGGGAATTTAACTTATTTAATTATCACTGACATTTAAATACTTGGTGGTCATTATACATTTATGAGCTACTGGGATTTGGGGAGAAGTATAATAAGGCAGAATAGGCTAAACAGCATAACAAGCACTTATTAGTATAAATAAAAGCACAATCAGATTCATGGAAAGGAGAGAAGAGAGAGATCACCCATACCGGGGTGGGGACAGAGTGTGGTTTACAGAATCTTCCTGAAGATTACTCTCTAATGCTAAGTAATCACTCCCAAGCCACCATCTGTTTATGAGCACCAACCATTTCCTTCCAAGGCAAAAAATCAGTGGATGAAATGTAGGTCTTAATTTGTCTACCAGTTATTGGCTTCTTAATGGCAGGGTTTTTTTTCTTTTTTAACTCTGTCGCTAACAGAAGAATAAAACATTAATTTAACAAGGGAAATGAAAGAAGGATGTTAAATGTTTTGTTGCATATCTCCAGTTAAAATACTCTAATAAATTTTTCCATGTCAATCAGTACAATTTTTGAAAGATTGTTAACAACAGAAAGGTAAGTTTCTTTACCATATAAGGTTGCTGGGGTTTTTTAAAGCTGAATTAATAATTAGTGATTAATTTCCCCCATTAGTCGTTGAGGATGCTGTGGCCAATCTTGTTTAAGAGCTGGCCATTGTCTAAGCTTGAGTTGCTTGATAAGTGCTAAGAAGGAACATGGTAGCGCGTCCATCCCCATGCCCAGAACCTCTCCAGGCTGTTTTGCTCTTCCCTTTCCATGGGATGGCTTTGCTCACTCACCTCGCACTCAGCGCTACAATTTGACGCCCTGGGACCTAGAAAAACACTCTTGGGGGGGATACTATATAGCAAAGTAGCTCCTGAGTCCTCACTGTTCAAACAAATCAATCACAATGATGCATGAAAACATGAAACATTTAGCCAATGAGAAGATAAAGTTAAGAATCATCAAAACAGTTCAATCATAAGCCTGGGTCACACTTCCCCACCACTACCCAAAGACATAAGCTTATAGAAACCCAGCAGTGATGCACAGAAGTAGGGAGCCTCATGGGTGACTCGCATCACAAGCAGACTCCTCAGAGTTCTGGATGTTTCTGGTCTTTTTAGGGAACAGTCCATACCATGGCCTCTTTGGGACTGAGCCCCCCTCTGAGCCTCTCTCTTTATTCTGCTGAATGAAATGTTTCTCTGCCAGTCTCAGGTTTGCAAGCATTAAATTCTTTTATCTCACACCACCTGTAAGTCTGGGACCTTCAGGTGTTCCAGGCTCTGTCATCCCAGTTTTTGTGTAGCAACCCATCTGATTTAGGCTGAGAAACACTAAACTGATAAATTAGGCCAGATAGAACAAAATTACTTCACATCCAATCGTCCCTTGGTTACAAAACTGTTCTTTGATTCAGTTTCCCAGCAATAAATTTTCCAATTGTTAGGCCACATGTAAATGTTCTATTGGGGACACTGTACTACAGCCATCTTTATTATTAGTCAGTGTCTTTGCCTCTGAGGGCCATGCTTCCATTCAAGTCTCCTCAAAATGCTCTAGCACATTTATCTGAGGGGCTGCTTTTCTCTCATTAGTTTTAGTGATTTTACTCAAGCTACTTTCTAAGTATATCATATAAAATGCCCCTTTTCCCCATTCTTTTCAGCATATAAAATATTCCCCAGAGCAGCGGGATGGTAACAGTATATACAGCACCAGCCTTGGAATCAGGAGGAATACAAATGTTCAAATGAGTTCAAATGCAGCCCCAGACTCTTGATGGTTAATAGTTGTGTGACCCTGAACACATCAACACAATTGCCTCAAAACACATACACACACATATGTACATACATATATGTGTGTGTGGGTATGTATACAGTTTTTTGGGGTGACAATATATTTGTGTGTATATGTTATGTATATGTATATATGTGTGTGTGTGTGTGTGTATGTATCACTTATAATATATTTTAAGAAAAATTGTAATTGATATGTTTTCAAATTTCCTGTTCATGTTTATATCCTTTTGACCATGAGATGGAACTGGGGTGAGTTAAGGATTTCATATAAAAGGTTTTTACTCAGCCTGATTTGAGCTTAAATTCATATTTTTCTTAAGATTACTTTTTTTAGGGGGCAGCTGGGTGGCACAGTGAATAGAGCACCAGCCCTTAAGTTAGGAGGACTGGAGTTCAAATCTGACCTCAGACACTTAACTTTTCCTAGCTGTGTGACCTTGAGTAAGTCACTTAACTCCAATTGCCTCAAGAAAAAATAAAAAATTTACTTTTTTAAAAATCCAGACCTAGCAAAAATGTTTGTGGCAGCCCTGTTTGTAGTGGCTAGAAACGGAAAATTGAAGGGATGCCCCTCAATTGGAGAATGACTGACTAAATTGTGTATATGAATGTTATGGAATATTATTGTTCCTGTAAGAAATGACCAGCAGGATGATTTCAGAAAAGACTGGAGAGACTTACATGAACTGATGCTGAGTGAAATGAGCAGGACCAGGAGATCATTATATAATTCGACAACAATACTGTATGACGACCACTTCTGATGGACCTGGCTCTCTTCAACAATGAGAGGATCCAAATCAGTTCCAATTGATCAGTAATGAACAGAATAAGCTACACCCAGAGAAAGAACACTGGGAAATGAGTATGGACCACAACATAACATTTCCACTCTGTTATTGTCTGCTTGCATTTTTGTTTTTTCTTCTCGAGCTATTTTTACCTTCTTTCTAAATCCAATCTTTTTTGCGCAACAAGAGAACTGTATAAATATGTATACATATATAGGATTTAACATATATTTTAACATATTTAACATATATGGGACTACCTGCCATCTAAGAGAGTGGGTAGAGGGAAGGAGGGGAAAAGTTGAAGCAAGTTTTTGCAAGGTCAGTGTTGAGAAATTACCCATGCACATGCTTTGTATATAAAAAGCTATAATTAAAGTAAAATAAAAAAGCCAGACCTATAATTTCAATGTAAGGAACTCCTGATGATTAAACTCCCAACTGTTCTGAACTTATCTTACAGAGTGGTCTGATGGCTCTCCTCGAGTCACAAAAGCCAATATCTGTCAAAGATGAGACTTGAACCCAAGTTTTGGCATTTCTGCCTGCTTCTCTTCCAGTCATCTGCTGCACTTTTACTTCCTACTTCCCATTTTAAAAGCCTTTATTTGGTAACTGGCAAGCACTTTCCTGGATTTCACACATTGTTCTAAAAGGTTTCCTATCTTTGCTACTCTATGTTGTAACAGTGGATATTTATTTTGTAACCTATAACTCAGCCTAAAGATCTGGGCTCACTACATCCAATTTCAAATCAAAAACGTGTTACATTATACTCTGCTGTATCATCCAGAGACAATCTCTTGAAACATTCTACAAGCTTCAGCTCTATAATTAAAAGTCATCTATGGCAAAAGTGATACAGTCAGCCTATATATCATAGGAACACAAAATAATAGCAATTCTCTGGGATCTGAAGCTTTCTGATGTCTGCAATCGCTTCACTCCATTTTAAAAGGGGTTTATCTGAAGTTACTGGTTGGAGTTTATTTTTTCAGGAAAACACTATTATGTGAAGAATCACAAATTTAAAAATGAAATGGAACTTTACTGATCAGCCATTTAAGTCCACATCTGAAAAAGAATTCCCACTACAGCATACTCACAATGGTTTAAGGCCTCAAATGGGGAGAAAACCCATTACCAACTGAGATAGCCCAATCCACTTTTGAATTGTTAGGACATTTTTCCTTACATCAAGATTAAATCTGTCTCTGTAACTTCTTCCCACTGTTCTTAGTTTGGCCCCCTGGGTTCAAATAGAACAATAGAGTCACATTTTCAAATCATTTCCTTTTAAATACCATTATATTTTTTCCATTTCCCTCATCATATTTTTCTCAAGCTAAAGATCTTCAGTTCTCTCAAATGATCCTTATGGCATGGGATGAAGCCCCTTTAATATTCCAGTTAGAACTTCTTGTGGTCTGAGATAAGACAGGTGAAGCTTTCTCAACAACTCTATGAGACTAGGCCTAAATTACATGATCCCCATTCCCGGAGTCTGCAGATCCAGAAGAACAGGTCTTGGGTCCAGGCAGTAGAAAGTCACATGATCCCCAGGCCTAAAGGTCTCTAAAAGCCAAGACCTTAGGTCAGTGACAGGAAGTGATGTAACCCACAAGAAGCAGACAACATTGGTGACCATTGGTCAGTGATGGTTACTTCCTTTTTGGTCCATCCAAAATTTGGGAAAGGGTTTTAGCGCCCATCCCACACAGGCCTGCAGCTTATCAACAGTTCCCAACCCGTAGTGCCTAGGACTGGGGACAGTATTATAGCTATGATCCAGCTAGGTCAAATTATACTGAGGCTATCCTCTCTCCAGGATAGGAGAAGCTGTGCCTCTCATTCTCAAGTCTTCTCATTAATTCTGTCTGTGACATTCAAAGTCATCAGGAGTCTGAAGAAACACTTCATATATGTATATTTTTAACTTGGAAGCTTTGAAGTTTGGCTGACTTGTGTGCAATTTTCATTCTAGAATTTCTTTCAAGAGATCAGTAGATTCTATTTTCACTTTATACTCTTGGTTATGAATAGTTTTCATTTATAATTTTTTTTAAAATTACAGAATTCAGGCCCTTTTTGCCATAGTTTTCAAGTAATATAATTATCTTTAAATTGTTTTTATGTGACCTATTTTTCAGGTCATTTGTTTCTGGAAGTAGATATTTTATTTTTTTTCCAATTTTTTGATTTTGTTTTAGTTATTGTCTCACAGAATCAATGATTTCTCTTTGGTCTGTTCTAACCAGGTCATAGAACAACTATTTTTCTTTTTTTTTTCCTTTTCTTTTTTTGCTGAGGCAACTGGGGTTAAGTGACTTGCCAAGGGTCACACAGCTAAGAAGTCTTAAGTTTCTGAGGTCACATTTGAACTCAGGTCCTTCCTGACTTCAGGACCGGTGCTCTATCCAATGCAGCACCTAACTGCCTCCTCTATTTTTCTTTCAGATGCTAGATAAGTAAGGTTTTTCCAGCTTCTTGACCAAAATATATGTATTCCTTCCAATTATTTCTTCCAGAGCTCTTATTCCACTTATAATTTCATGTTTTATCTCTCTTTTATTCATTTTTTCCAGATATTCTGATAGTTTTCATAGCCAACTTAATTTTTTCTCTCAAATTCTGTTTACAGTTGTAGTAGAAGTATTTTCTTGTTAAAAGGTTTATCTCTTGGATATCTTCTACTCCATAATAATTCTTTAGAGTATTCAGTGTCTTCCATTTATCCATATTAATCAGCCTTAATTGCTGATTTGGTACTTGATGTCAAGCTTTTCCTGCTCACAAACTCATAAATGAAGTAGTCAAGGATGATTTGGTCCTGACCTTAATTTCCAAGTTTCCTACCTACTGGCTTTTCCCTCACAGCTACAGCAACTTTTAGTGGGAAAGAGCTATGATCTTTCTGACCCCCATAGGGATGTCCCCAGGTATCTTCTGATCCCCTAGAACATATCCTATCAGAAGGCCTAGTTATCTATCTACCTTGTGGCTTTCCCTGCCTGGACACTACTACTGGTGTCTAGCCTATTTTCTTGAAATCATGCTGGATACTCTGTATCACCTACAGCTTATGGACTTCTTTTTATAATGTCCCAGATTGAATAAAATGCTTATTAGTGTTTCTCTTTTCATTTCTTTTTTTTTTTTCCCTTTGGAATAGCATATTTGATATTCAATATCAATTTGATCTGTTACCCATTTTAGATTACTGCTGGCATAAAAGATGGGAGAGGTAGACACCTATTTGATTTTATACACAGTCATCTTAACTGAACAGCAGAATAGATTCTTTAAAAACGCACATTTCAATGAAGATTGATTTTCATTTTCATCTGGCTAAGCCAAAGTAGCTAGGAATCGTGAGACTAGAAGGCCCCAAAAGCCAGGTAAAGGAATTAAATCTTATATAAAAAGTGTAGCTCATATTTTAAACAAAAGGATAACATCTTTGTTTTGGTCCACATGACTTTTCTATATTATTTTAATTTTCTTAGCTGGTCTCATAGCTTCTAATTTCTGTCTACTTTAATTCACTCCTACACACAACTGTTGTTAAGAGTGATCTTTCTCAAATACGGTTTTCTCACTGATAGTGCAAGTATTAGCATTGCTATTTTACAGACCAAAGTAGACAACTAACAAAAAATATAAGACCAAAAGCCATTTTCCCCTGCTGCATCAATGGATATGAACAAACAATTCTCAAAAGAATAAATGCCAGATATTCACAACTACATCAAAGAATGTTTCAAATCCCTAATAATAAGAAAAATGTAAATCAAATCAATCCTGAGATTTCACTTTACATCCAGCCAAGTGGCAAAGATGGGAATTCTTAACACTGAAGAGGCTCTGAAAAGACAGGAACACTTATGCAATGATGAAGTTATGAATCATCATAACCATTCTGGAAAGCAGTTTGTAATTATGGAAATCAAATTACTAAAATATCCATACTCTTTGATACAGAGATTCCCACTCTAAGGCATATATCCAAAAGAAGTCACTGACAAAAAAAAAAAAAAAAAGTTTCATATACACCAAAATTTTTATAGCAACACTTTCTTGTGGTACCAGAGTTAGAAGAAAAGTAGATGGCCATTGATTGGGTAAAGGCTAAAGAAATTATACATGAATGGAATGGATTATCTTTGTGCTGTGAGAATTTACAAATATAATACAGAAAAGCATGGAAGATTTAGATGAACTGATGCAAAATAGAAGTCAGCAGAACTAAGAAATGAATATACACAACTACAATAATGGAGGAAAAAACCAGATCATAAAACAATCAAAACAGAATTTTTGCAAAACTACAAAGATCAAAATTGCAAAAGATAAAAAGAGAGACCACCTCCCCCTACTCCTTGACAAAAGCTGAGAACCATAGGCAAGGAACATTGCATATAACACCTGAGTATTTTGAATTAATTTATTTTACTGAATTGTTGTTTTCTTCTCCTCTCTCTTTCCCCTCTCCTCCACTTTAAAAAATTCTTTGACATGTGGGATAACTCTCTGAAAGAAAGAAAACTACAGAAGAGTAAAGTGAGTAAAAACAAACTCCTCAATTTTTTATAAGGTAGGAAAAAAGTCTAGTGTCTATAGTGTCACTCAAGCAAGGAAAAAGAATTTCAGGGAGAAAGTGGTTAAAAAATAGCACATATAGTTAAGAAATTCAGATGGAAGAAAACTCAGAAAATATTCATCTGATTTATCAAGAAAGCCATTAGTGATCTGAAGGCAATATCATAAAATGTTGGCCAAGGAGACCAGTTTGCAAAGTTTGAAGAGGAAATAGTAGGATGAAAATTCCAGTTTGTTTAGTTTAACTATAAGAAGTAGGAAAAAAACAGGGCAGGAGTTGGAAAAGAGAGCAAGATCAAAGGAAGGAATTTTATCTTCTGAAAGGCAAAGGTGAGGAATAATGCACTTCTTCAGTAATTCAAGTAGAAGCAGAAGGTTGAGTTTCATCCCACTTGTGCCAACTGGGACTGTGTCCAGATTACTACCCTAATAATCCATTATACCAGTATCTCACATACCCCTTTACCATATTTTCCCTACCATATTTGATCTGTACCCCAGATTTATTGAGGACCCATATACCATATAACTCAATGGAACATACTTCAGTATATTCTTTTAGGTCTAAAATAACTAAAATAGCAGATACTCCCAGGAACAAGAGGATTGAACAAAAAATAGCTGTAAATACTTTTTCCGTGTCACAGACTGGAGTTGAACAGACTGAAAGTTTTATCTTTTATAAAGTTTATCTCTCCTGGACTCAGAACCTCAAGTTAAAATTGTATTCCTTTTCCCACCATAATCAGAAAGATGGATGTTGTACATTTACGTATTTGTTCTATAATATCTTTTTTGAGATCCCATTTTAGTTAATCTAACTCAATCTACTAGCCAGCACTATGTGCCGGTTTAAAAGTGAAATATTATTTCTCCTGGGCAGATTTAGTAAGAAAAAACAAACACTTCCTCATGTCCATAGCAATTTTTACTGCGCCACAAATAATTGCTTTTGCCCCTTTTCTTCATGGCTGCAATTTATGTCCAAATCAAGGCCAAACTTGCTACAAAAAATGTTTTTAGACATGAAATTTGGAAAGAAGGAAGTTGGCAGTGTTTCTATCTGTTAAGGATAAAATGAAATCACAGGATCATAGATTTTAAATCTGGAAAGAACTTCTAGAGGTCACTGAAACCAAATCTTCATTCTACAGATAAAGAGACCTTTACCCAGAGAGCTTAAGTGATTTATACTGACACACAAGTAATAAATGGCAGACCTAGAATTTGAACCTGGTCCTTCAGGTCCATGTGCAACCTTTTTTTCTAATTATCCTCTGCTGGCTTTTCATAATCCATGTAAAAGTATTTTACAAGTTTTATCAAAGATTACATATCCCAGAAAGTACAATAACATTAGTAAGGAAAATAATGGTAATAGTAATGATGGTGATAATGATTATAATAATAGCAGATAGCATTTAGTGACTTGTTCTTACAATCCTGGGAGAGAATTTGAATTATTAGTTATCAATCCAGTTGTTACCAATCTTTGTTTGCATTTGAAAACAGTTAGCTAGCTGACATTGATCATAGTGCTTAAGGTGTCCAAAGAGACCCTGGCAGGTGGGTGCTCTGACTCCACAAGCCTACGTGAAATCTTGGGATAAAAAGCAAGCTAGCTATAATTGTCTGCTGCTCAGTCACACACGGCTATTTCAGATATACTGGATGTACCTTCAGCACTGGACAGTAGCAGTGTAAAACTCACCCCAGACTTGGAGGCAGAACACCTGGGCTAAGATTCTGTCATCTATATTTTCTGGAGTCCCATCCATCCCAATTCTAGAGTAAAGCTAGAAGGAGTATTCAGAACCATAACATTCAGTGTTTTTGTTTGTTTCACGAATGAGGGGATGGAATCCTAGAAAAGTTAAATGACATACAAGATTTGCACTGGGGGTGAGTGGAAGCTCCAGGCTGTTTTAAACCATGATTCTTGCACTTAAAATCTAGCACTTTTCCCATTTGTCTGAAGATACCTGCATCTCATCAGACTTTTCCCCAAAAAAATTTATCCTGGAGCAAAATTTAGTAGTTAAAATTCAGCAATTAAGATGTAAATAATGTTACAATAAAAATTATTAGATAGATAAGAATTCTACTTACCAGTCAAAAGGCCCTGGGCAAGACATAACCGTTGTCTGTTGGTTTCCTTATCAGTAAAATTGGGGACAATAGCACCTATCTCCCAGGGTGGTTTTGAGGATCAAATGAGATAATTTTTAGAATGTGTCTTCTATTTGTTTCTTTCTCTAACCAAAGACCAACTTTTCAGAGAGTTAAGAGAGTGAGGGGGAAGCAAGTGATTCTTAAGACCTTTGCTAGGACTTGGATGTACAGGAAAATCACATAATTGGGCAAAGAAGGGTAAGGAATACTTGTCAGATGCTCCTGGAATGATTTTTTCCCTATTCTTTCTTAGATTTAAAAACTGTTAGAACTCAGATGGGTCACAGTATACTCTGTTCATTATGCAAAAACATATTTCTAAAGATCAAAACAAATGTTCACTCATTTTCCTCTCCTAGCTGGTAAAACTTGCATATGAAGAACAAAACAGAAAAAAAAAAAAAAAAAAGTGTGTGTGTGTGGGGGGGTGTTTCCCCTTCTATTTATCAAATGAGAGGATTGAACTCTGATGCTTACATTTATTGCTTGCAATAAAATGCCATAGTTAAGTGCCCTACACCTCCATAAGCATAGCTTTGCTAATAACCAGGCTACCCTCTCCATGGGATATGAATTGTTAATAAAATGAATGGCCTCTCCCTTGCTTTCTACTCACCTGGCATAAACTGTGTTCCGAGCCAGCAGCTATTCCCCAAGCTAATGATATGGCTTACCAACATTTATTATAGGGGGATACAGGATTATTTCGGCGCTACATGCCTGACACTCATACCATCGAGATCTAAATCCTGCCAAACATTAAAGGAACAGATGTCCTACTGATGGTTCTGAGGTAATTGCTTTTCAGTCAGTTACCTCAATAATAAAGACTCATTTTAAAAGCAAACTCAATTTGACTGTGCCATAGCGTGTTCTGCTGACGACAGCCAGATCAGGTCATTACTTGTCTTCAAGATGCTACCTAAATTTTTAAAAACTTGATAGGAGAAACATTATAAAATGCAGCTCCATTATTTCATGTTGTCCCCTTGGATCACCCATGTAAGTCAACCACTTTATCATTGTAAGTATATAAGAGGTATAAATATAATTAGGACCTGGCTTAGATGCTTTGGGAGATGGTGGGATCAGGAATTCAACCTCATAGGAATTTCTGGAAGGCAGTAATTAGTGTAATTAGAGTTAATGTTCATTTTCTAAAAGATAATTTCAATATTTTAAGGAGGAAAAGTGAGCAGAACACTACAAGTTCCTCTCAAAACTCTTCTCAGGAACGTATCTATTATTACTAGATTAATAAATGAAAGAAAATTGCCTACTTTTGAAAATCGCTAAGAATTGAAGGTAGTTTTTAAGTTTTCAACCCATTAAACATTTCCCTCCTGTGGCATATGCAACATGTAACTCTTGCGTTGCCCTGCTCATCCCACAAAGACGTCTAGGTCACCACTCTCATTTCAAGGTAAGCAGTGGGAAATGACCATACAGCTGTTAAGATGCTTATAATTTTATTTATAAGAGTTTTTTAATCTTTAGTGAGAATATTAATAGCAACTTCCAAAGCTATGAAATTTGCCTTATTTCTGTTGCCAATCTGAGACATTTGTTCAAGATAAGCCCTAGGCCAAGAAATGACTTTTTTTTCAACTTTGCCCTTCCCTCCATCCACATTACATATGCATCAAACAGTTGCCATGAAAATATATATAGACTTGTTTAGTTGATAAAGGCAGAAACAATCCCTGGTCATCTTATCTCTTGGATGATACTTTTGCTACTAAAATTTTGTTTTTAACATTCATCAGATCCACCATTTCCACTCAATTCTGTTAACTCACCATCAAGATTATGTAAGGGTATACCTATTAAAAATACTGTAATTACAAAACTCAAGATGGCAAAATGTTCCTGTCTTCTGCTGCTACAGGTAAATTCCTTTTATTCATATTACAAATTTCTGTATTTGTTAGTTGATCCTTACTCATCCCTTTAGGACATTATTTGAAAATTTTAAAAAAGCTCAAACAGAACTACTGCTTATCAATCAAGTCTCACACGTTGGTTTCTGGAACATCTTATAACAGAAATCTGGAACTCTCATAAACTTAGGGGGCCTAGTACACTACTACTAGTGGCTCTCATGGTACAAGAGAATCTTTGATTTCAGAGTGGACTCAGTGGCCATTTCAGGCCAGGCTATACTTGCCAAGAATTCACTCTACAACACAATATAAGTAACATCAACTTGTGGCTTTCTAAGTCATTATGCTGCTTAGAGCCTCTATTTTAACTTGAGAACTGCTCTATTCTGATGCCATTTTGCTCAATGCAGGATGTTTTCCACCACCACCATAAACATGTTGTTCCCAACAAACATTCTATATGTGCCAGGGCTATGGGATAGGTTTGTAAATACTATTCTGGAGTCAAAATTGTTCTTCAGAGCTTAAGGATGTCACTGGAAGGTCAGAGATCTTTGAACTGAAAACAGGCCCAGAACCATAGGAGTAGTCACACTGCTGGACTTTGAACCCAGGTTCTGACTCCAAAGCCAATGTTCTTTTCACTATTCCCAGTGAAATGATTATTTTTAATCATCCTGATGACTCAGTCAACTTGACATGCTAGCATTCTAAGTATTAGTTATTACTCTTTGCCCCGATTCTCTTCTACTCTCATCTACCACTCACTCAGCTGCCAAAATGAGCTCAATTAAGTTTAGACCTGACCATGTATGTACCCTTCCTTCCCAACTCAAATGCCAGTACTTCCCTAAGGCCTCCAGAATCAAATATAAAGTCTTCTGGCATTGAAAGCTCTTCTTGCCTTTCCAGTTCCATTAAACCCTATTCTCCCCCACATACGCAGAGACCCAGCTTAACCAGCCACTTGCTCCTCACACAAGGGCACCCGAGCTTCAGATTCTACATCCACCTTCTTCATTTCCTAACTTCCTTCAAGACTTGATGAAAATCTTGGTCCCCAGTTTCTCACACTGCTAGTGTCTTCCCTCCAAAATGACTTCCATGACGTTGCCTAGATCTTGCATGCCCATAGTTGTTTGTATATCTTGTTACCCACTAAATGATAAGCTTCTTGAGGGTAGGGATTGTGTTGCTTTCCTTCCTATTCCTAGCATCCAGTCCAGTACCCATCTGTTTGTTGACTGAGAAGATTATAAATTCTAATATCAATATCTAATTTTATCTTTATATTTATATCTAATAAATTATAAATTATTCTAACTACACCATAGAAAATCCTGTTAATTGGAAGGTCATAAAGCCATTCTATCTTATCAAGACTTTTCCAGGTAGCATCAATTAATCTACTTCAATTTTGAAAAGTTGATTCTCACTTGGAGAATAATTGTACTAGCAAAAAAACAAAAACAGTCCAAACTAAATTCCCTATGCACCTCCCATAGAACATCACCCCAGCAATAGCTTAATGAGAAAAAAAAAAGTATTTCCATCCCAAAGAACAAATCCCTCAGAGATTTTGGGTTTCTATGCAACGATGTCTGGCTTAGTACATGTAGAATCTGTATTTAAATGCTACTACTTGAAGTGCTAGGTAACTAGCTAGTAATGCTTATTTATTTATTTTATAGCTAATTATTTAATCTTATTGCTAATTAATACATTAATTAGCAGCATCAGTATTTACAGAGTACAATTTGAAATTTAGAATTTTTTATCATTTGTCAGCTGTGACCCCAGCACTTACAACCTTTCACTGAGCCCTGGCATGAGAGGAACATTTGTTAGCAATAATGGATTTTTATTGTAGGGTTGGGGAAACATCTACCATTGATATAGGTAATGGTGATTGCCTACAGCAGTGATGTCAGACTTAAAAAGAATCTGTGGCTTACAAATCCCATGAGGTCTTCCAACAAGACAGAAGTGAACTGTCTTGTGTGCTTTAACGTTTATCTATTTATGAGTAAGTATATAAAAGATGACTACACCCCAACTTTTTGTAATTATCAACAATCCATTTTTTTTCTTCCAGGACTTAGGTGGGGCAAAGTAAATGTGAATAAACAAAGCCAGATTATGCCTGAGCTAGAAATCTTGAACACTTTTAAGATAACAATGACAACAGTTTGGGTCCTCTCCTCCGTCCGGACATCTTCTCTACTGCACCAAAGATGTCACTATCTATTGTGGCCAAGCAACGATATAAATGACTAACCTTCTAGTGACCACCTCTCCAAAGGGAGGAAAGCTGGTCATATGGATAGATCCAACATCAGTCCTGGCCCAACAGTCCAAGAATTTGGGGCCTGGTGGGACTCAGAAGCACTCAGATTCTTCAACAAGTCAGGGTCACTTCTTTAGCAATACACAGCAGGAAGTTACTGGAGGTAGAGTGAAATGCAAATTTTGTGCTTTTTCAGGGGAGGAAATGATAAAGAAAACCACTGGAAAAACGTGATTTGGAGTGAAGGGGACCAGGCTTTGAATCTAGGCTTAGCTCACTTACTCCCTTGATGGCCTTAAGGGAGGCCCCTTCCTGAGCTCCTCTGGGTCTTTTTTTCTCATCTGAAATGAAGTTAGCCTAGATGACCACTCAGGACATTTCTTACTAGCTCCAAATCCTATGAACCTATGGCATTCATGCAGTTTCAGAGACCCATCTGGAAGGAGAAATGATAAAAAACAAAATTACTGTTCAAAGAACCTGCTGAAGAAAGATGGGACATGTCAATTATTCTCTTGATTTGCTACAAATGGACAGGTCAGTTGTTCTCACAGCCACGCACTCTGGCCAATGACTCTCCCACTGCTTAATCAAAGTTCAGCAAAAAGATACTCATCGAGTCGTTCATGTGAGTTACCTCCGATGAAAGGGCCTCATTATAATGTGGAAATGACACTGAATTCTCAAAAAGCTGTGCCAGTGAAATGCAAGTGGATCCTTTACACGGCCCCCAGGATAAACTCTAAGTCTTTCATTCAAGAATCAAATCAAATCGGCTAACTTCAGGTGAGCCATATTTTTGAATACAGCAGTTTACCATTTCTAGGAAGCTATAAAAGGACAGGACTCTGCATCAGTGGGGAAGCAGAATACCCACAGAGATGGAAGCACATATTCATGAAATAATTTTAGCAGTCAATGGTTGATTGCTTGCCAATTATGGATTTGGGGATTATTCCGTGTTCTTTTGTCTACTTCTTTCCCATTATATTTCTATCCTTTTATGGCTAAATAACTTTATCCAATAGTGGAATAGGGGAAGAAGAGTCAGTCTACCTCTAATCAGTCTTCTCTAATTTCTCCTTCCCTCCAGTAATCACTTTTCCTGCTTAAACCTCACTTAGAATTTTGCTTGACAACATGAACACGCTTCTCAAATAAATGTATAATGTAGTTCTGTTTATCTCATCATCTTCTTTATTAATACTATCAAATCCACAAAGGCTCGAACTGTGTCTTGCCTAAACTCTACATTCTCTCAGTACAGCATACTGTCACAATGAGTGAACATGGCTAGAGCTCTGAGGTATGAGGTTAAATATGCATGCATTTAAATGATCCATACTGCTCCCAGTAGGCTTCAATGTGACTATTTCCCTATTGCAGTTGTGAATTCCCATTTTGGAAGTCAGTCTACATATTTATATGCATTTCTTAATTTCTCCTGGACAACATTTTCACAGGTAATTTTAAAAATACTGATTTACAATGACTTGGGAGGGATGTCATTAATATATGAACATGGCTGATGAAAGAAAAAACCTATCACCTTAATAACTGAGAATGAGCAGAGGCAGCCTCATTTCAATCTCAACCACAACAGGGAAATAATGTCTGTGAAATAAAAGACAAAGATTTCAGGTTTACTAACACATCTCAAGTTCACCTATAGCAAAGGAGAAAATGATTAGTGCTGTGGATGGGTAGGTAGAAATCGTTTCCCTAAAGACTGGTATCTGATGAAACATGATTTCCAGCTAAATTAATGAACTGAAACAAAGCATCATAGCCCCTGATCATTTGGCATTAAAACACAAAGTTAGGGAGCAGCTGGTGTCAAAGCTTAGGAGCTCTCTAATGACGAACCCAAAGACACATTATCCTCAGTAATCCCCAAGGACAAATATTTAGGCTTTAATATTTATAATTTAGTCTGAATGATTAAGCTGGCATCCTCCCACGCTTTACAAGAATCCAGAATGCTATTTAAATGTGGGGGGAACTGTAAAATTGACTAATTTAAGAATGACTAAATAAGTACTTTTTAAGATTTATTTTTGCTATAAGTTAAAAATACTCAGCAGAGAATCAGAAAATCTGCATCAAATTTCCAATTTTGAATCTTCTTTGCACCTAAAATTGAATATCTATTCCAAGTATACTTGCCACATTACTCAGTTCTGAGAATGAATGGAAGTATTCAGAAAGTGAATCACCCATTATTTCTCCAACTTACCTATTCATACAGGCCTGGAAATATAGAAAATAAATGGTGGAAATAAAGAGGGGGAGAAAGACACAAGAAAGAAAAAAGGCTCAAAGCAACTGCAAGAACAAGGTATAAGGTATATATGGAACAACCTCTCTCTCCTGGGCAAGAAAAAATCCTTTATTTATATCTAAATTAATGAGTTTTGGTTTTGTTTTTAAAACAGATTGTACGATTTAAAGAAAGGCCACATGAAAAGTTACAGAAAATTATAAAAAATAACAATTAAAATAAAGAGTAAAAAATTATTCAGGCTGAAATTCCTGAGGCAATTCTTGGACTTTAAGAAATTAAGAGACTGGGTGATGAAAGGTATTATGATTTGAAAAGAGAAGGGTGCAGAGAGTGAGTTAATACAATTCATTATAAACTTGGGCCTGCCACTGGTTTACATGTTTTCAGCTGTGGCTCAGCATAACAATTGTGTTGCTACAGAAAGGGGAGGGAAGGTATCAGATTGTCCTGACTGTGGACGCCCAGATGTGTGAAGGTTTTGCATGACCCCAAAGATTCACATCTCCAAAGAAAATGCAAGCATATACACTTACTATGAAAAGCAAACATTTACTTCAAATCGCAGTATAGGCTTTTCAATCACAAAAAGAAAGAAAAGAAAACAGTGATCCGACAGTGGTCACGTCCTGTGCAAAAAACCCCATAGGATACCAAAAATGGCAGCAAAGAGAACTGGAGCTGTGTACATCACAAAATAAAGGAAATAAATAGAGTAGCTGAAGTCTGGCACTCACTCCTGTGACTCCATGTCTAAACCAAAGAGAATGCCTTTTAAAGGGTTAACTTTATTCGTGTATTAGTAACAAAGCCCCACCACCATAAAGTAATACAATATTTAAAAATAAAAAAGAACTAAAATATTTATATCTAAGATGGACAGTTTATCTATACAGTCAGACCTCTTAAGTGCAGAAGGTGGTTCAGGCTTTGCCTTTTCCTTCCTCATCCTCTTTTGTTTTAAATTAACCTCCCACATACTTCATAAAGTTCCAATCTCAGAAGCCAATTTTATCAAGGAAAATAAGATCCAAGTTGCATAATTCATTGGCGACTCCCAGCAGCAGGCAGGGTGGGGGAAGTCTCAAGCCTCGCCGTCTCTAATGTCATCGTTCACATGAAGACATCCTTAACAAGTCCGCAGAGTCCCCCAAGAAAAGTTGCCTCTCCAGCATACCCCCAAGCTGCAGCTCACTCTCGCTCACAGATAAAGAATGCAATATGCATCACACATCAAGGAACGAGGAGGAGGAAGAGGAGGACGTGGAAGGGCCGTGCTTTGGGCTCCTTTCCTTACTCCTCTCCACTTTCTTGATGACTTCGGACACTATGCACACCGAGGAAGTGAGACCCAGCAGGAAGAGCAGGTCTGCAAGAGAGAAGAAGCCCCCTTTAGCTCCTGCACATCTCGTACAGCACCTGCTGACAAACTCTCAATGGGCCTCCTGGACTACCTGCCAGCTGGCAGAGCACTTTCTCACCCACCAACCTGCGAGGTGGAGGAGCCCAGGAGACGCCCAGGATGCAGGTGAGCTCAGAGCCATGCGAGGTGATAAGGCATTTGCTCAACAGCTTAATGAATGGGGTCCTTCCCATCTTAAGGATGAGGCAAGAGGCTGAGTCTCAGAGGAGGCTGGTTCAGAGTACCCAGGGGGATAAGAAGGCCAGCCACAGCTTCTGTCCCATCAAGGGGGCTCTGGAGCCCCCCTCTCCCCAGCCCTGATCTGGCCCTGGCTCCCTTCTCTGGGATGCTTTCTACCTTTAGAGCGGAACAGGGACATTTTCCTTTTCTTCTCCAACTCTGCAGAAAATACCTGGCACACAGCAGGCTACAATGTATGCTGTACTCTACCAAATTGGAGGGTACCAGAGCTCAGGGCTGCCCAAGTTAGAAGGTGGTAGTTCCAATTCTGGCTCTGACACTAACCAGCTAGATTACCATACAACTTACTAGCACCTTAGTCTTCTCATCTTTAAAATGGAAAGAATAATGCTTGGAGGGGCCACAGTGGACAAAATACCGGCCCTAAAATCAATAGGACCTAAATTTAAATCCAGCCTCAGACGTTTAACACTTCCTAGTTGGGTGACCCTCGACAAGTCAGTTGACCTCAAGTGCCTCACCAAAAAAAAAAAATAAAAAAAAAAAATAAAATAAAAGAATATTTGTATTATGAAACGGGGTGTACAAAGTACTTCTCAAACTATCGAGTGCTATGGAAGTGTAAGCTGTTAACAACTATCTAGGTCTGCTGAAGATTAATCTAGGAATCTTTTCCACTTGACTGCAAAGTCATCTCAATGACCAGAGTTCCGGTGGAAAGCAAAGGAACTCCTAGAGGAGGTGCTTCCAGAGATTTTATTGAAAAAGATCTAGAGAGCCCAATGGGATGCTGGCATTTATCCTACTTTTCTGTAAAGAGTAATACTGCTGTTAATTAATTACTTACTTTTTTTTTTTTTTTTTTTTTTTTGCTGAGGCATTGGGGTCAAGTGACTTGCCCAGGGTCACACAGCTAAGAAGTGTTAAGTGTTTGAGACCAGATTTGAACTCAAGTCCTCCTGACTTCAGAGGTGGTGCTCTATCTACTGTACCACCTAGCTGCCCCAATACTGTTATTCTTAAAATAATATGGCTTTAAAACAACAAGCACACTTAGAGTCTGCTTTTCTCTTAAAGCTGGAGTTAGTTTATTAAACAAATGTTAAGGATGAAGGTGGTTGAAGGGAATCTGAAATAAGAAAAACTTTTGTGGCAGCAGAATTTGTTCACATGATCTACGTTCCAATGAAGCCCTTCTATAAGAACAGTATTTTAGAGTTACCAAAAAATCACAAAGAAAATGTACAATTTTATATCCTATTTTAGTATCTAGGGAAGTAACCCTAAGAAGTGAAGAATCAAAATCCATCATATTTACATAGTGAATTTGAAATAAAAGATACTTTATATTTATAACATATCAATGCTGACTCCTTAAGTAGAGAACAAGTCATGGAAATAATGAATCATTTCCATTAAGCCTTCATTTTAATCTTTGCTTCTGTTGAAGGAAGCAGGTATAAGTTCCACAAGATCACCTTGTACATTTTAAGAGAAAGTTGCCCACTGTGAGGTCTGATTTGTTTTACTTACACTCTGCCAACATGTGACTGTTCGAGGCCTAAATGTGACAGAGGGTCCACTTCCCCTCTGCCTAGCCAAAGAGAAGAATAGGGAGATATCCTTTCCAACTGAGACAGCCTCGAAGACTTCAGAGACCAATCATTGGTGACAGAAGTATTCGCCATATTTTACACAGCTAGTTTTTTTTTACTTACCTAGTATGCTGAGGCTTTCAGTCTGAAAAACTTTCTGAAGTGGGGGAAAATAAATAACGAGCAATTGCCCCATGATGGATCCAAGTACGGCATAGCAAAACATTTTATTACTGCAGAGTCCAGTCTCAAATACAGACTTGGTCTGAAAAAAGAACAACAGAGTTACATGATTTCTATTCTTATATCGCTGATTTGCAAGTTAAATTCCCAAGTTTAATCATAAAGATGCGGGCAAGACTAACCAATATCAATGGGTGCTTGTTTCCCTTCCCCCTCTACCCTTTAATGAACCAATGATACTAAAAAAAAAAAAAAATCAACGATTCCTCAAAAATAAACTGTATTTCTGAACACTTACAGGGGAACTACAACTGAAAGACTTCATTAAATGAGATACTATTAATAAGAAATTTGTAATAATTAACAGGGTGGAAAGGTAAGCAATAGTCAGACTGTGAAAAATGGCTTGCCTAGGAAATATAATCAAAGAATCCTGGTAATTTATTACTCTGACACAGAGAACTGTAATTGTAGGATCCTTACATATTTAATGACATTATCGCAAATGATTTATGCACTTTGTAAAAACCTCTTTATTAAAGCACATCTCTTTAACTACTACTAGGTAACCTCTTTGCCTTAACTCCTCTTATAGATTATGTTCTTGACAAATAGCATTAAAATGTTTCCTAATTCTATCTTTTAAATAATTCTCAATATTCTGCTTTAGTCAAAATTAGTAAAATAATAATGTGCTTAGAAATTAATACAGTGGGGTACTATGGGGATAAATCCAGTAGAGCCCTTAGAAACTTTGTTTCAAACTTAGCTATATTCGAACACTTTGTCCTTAACAAAAGTTTCATTATCATCATACCTCATTCTACAAAAACATTTTAAAAGAAAGGAGAAAGTAATTTTAAGTTTCATTAGAGATGGACATAAAAGTTAAAAGTTTTCAATTTCTTTTTTCATCTAATTGCTTTTACAAAATTTAAAATTAAAAACCCAAATGATGGATCTTATTTGTAAGATTATATAACACTGAGTTTGTAAAATGAATCTGAAGTTTAATATTTAACTCTGTGACTCTGTGTTTGTACACAGAATGATGACATTATGAACTAGTAATAATGTAGCCAGCAATTAAGCTAAAGGAAAACAAAATGTGGCAAGGCCCATACAGAGCTCAGGTCCTCTATTTTCTTGGTCTTTGGCCCAAAGGAGCTATCTGTAGCAACATAAAGACAATGTGTTACTCTAATCTGCACTGCTAATTACTTAATATAGAAAATCCTGTTAAATGGAAACTTATAAAGCCATTCTATCTTATTAAGACTTTTCTAGATGGCATCTATTAAAACTTTCCATTCTGAAAGAGTTATTCTCACCTGGGGAAAAATGAAAATTGCTAGGAGGAAAATAAAAACAGTCCAAACTAAATCCCCTATGCTCTTCCCATAGAACATTACCCCAGCAACAGTTTAATGAGGGGGAAAAAATGTATTTCCACACCAAAAAATAAATCCTTCAGAGGATTTGGATTTTTACGAAACTATATTTGGCTTAGTACATGTAGTATCTGCACCACCATATTTACATGCTATTATTATAAGTGTTAGCTAACTAGAATTTATCTAACACTTTACAATTTGTATAGCACTTTACATATCTCTCATTTTATCCTCATGACAACCCGGGAAGGTAGATAGTATTATTATTATCCCCATTTTACAGATGGGAAAACTGAGGCAGAGGTAAAGAGACTTGCCCAGCATCATAGAGCTAGTGTCTCAGACCAGATTAGAACTCGGGTCTTCTTGATACTAGATTCAGTGTTCTAGCCCCTGGGCCACCTAGAAAGTATGGCTGACATTCACTGACCCTGTCTTCCTTTTTTCTGTATTGCTAAAGGTCTACACTGATTTCATTTACTCTTCGCAGTCCCCTTTGTAACCAATGATCGGAATTCGCAGGACATCTACTTGGGATTGAGATCCCTAGCCATGGAGTGGGAGGGATTTAGGCCCCAACTCTGGCCTCAGTAGTAGCATCTCCCACTGAGCCAGTGCACTGGGTAGGAAGTCATTGGCATACCTGTGATCTGGAACTGAGAGCATTGAACATGTCAAAAAACACAAAGCAAGTGAAAGTCATCGTTGTATCTCGAGGCGTTATCACATTGTCCCGTAGCTGCCAAGAGAAAAAAGGGTTAGGGCATCCTTAGAGACTGCCCTGAATGCCTAAACCTGGCACATGCTTTAAAGATGAGCGTTCCCTTTATCTTCTCATTAAATAATTGTATTCTAAGGCACAAAAGATTAAAAATAAATCAAATTTCTCCTAGATGATTTAAATAAATCGTCTTGTGAACACATGTACAACCTCATTTTAGGAAAGAACTGAGAATGCTCACAGAGTGGACATTTTCAATGACTTTTGGTGTTCTAATTGGGTTTTTAGTGAATAGGAGGCCACCATTTAAAAAAAAAAAACCCTCCACAGAACCCTAAATAATAAGGTCCTGCCCTATCTGTGATGCTGGAAAGGAAAAGAAAAAGAGAGAAACCTTAAGGTATTATCAAAAAGTACTCCTATATGCTACCTGCCCACCCTGAAGCAGAGAGAAAGCTGGGGCCATCACATTCTTATTCAAACTATTAAAGGAGAACATCTTTTACTTTACTTCTTTACTTGCCTTTCTAATGATTGTTTTAGTAATATTAAGACTAATCTGAGTTTAACACCTGAGGATGGGAATTCATACCTCCCTCCAGAAGACAAACAAAGTTCCACACACGATGATTATTGATGAAACCAATATTTTAACAATCAGGTTTTTGGTCAAGATGCTGTCCTTCCAGTTTCTTGGAGGCTGACGAATCACATCTTTATCCACTGGCTCTACTCCAAGGCTTTAAAACAAAGAGAAATTCCAACAGTTTCAAATGTTTGAGGTCCACATTTATGATTTCTCCCCAGAGTCCTAGAAATACTGCATATATACTATTATCAATGAATTGGAGCAAAGGAAGAAAATCCTAGATCATAAAAAAAAAAAAACCACACCTCATTTTTAAGATGAGGAAACTGGATTATTAATTATTAAATTAAATTATTAAATTAAATGACTTGCTCAGTCACACTGTCAGAGTTCACTGGGCTCTTTCCACTGTGTATTATTAGTATTAATAACATTTTATTATTCTAAGGTGTAACTCTTTTGCATACATGCATTTCTATAACACTCCCTGAGGAAATTACTTCAATATTAATAAAATCGGCAAGAAATCCCACAAACAGACCAAAATCTTTTATGCTCGAGATTATTTCTCAAATGCTGCTTGAAATAAATATTTAACCCATCACTGAAGGCTTGGTCTTGTCATGTAGAAGATCTAATGACAAATACTGCTATGGAATAAGAGTTCTATTTCTCCTATTGGAAGGAGCTGTCTCCTTTTACCACAGAGAACACAAAGAATATTCTACCAATCACTCAGCAAGTCAGCTGCTTAGTGGGACTCAGCACAGACCTTAATAATGAATTTTATTAAGACATCATCTAAATATACTCATTCCCAGACAATGAAAAACAACTTTTTAACATGGTTTACATTATGGAAAAATAATGTGACATATAAAAGTAGTTCATGTCTTAGAGCTGATAGGACCTTTGTTTTTCCATATCCCATTTGAAACAGCCCATTACCTCTGAGCTGGAGGCCCATCCATGATAATATTGATCCACAAAATCTGCATGGCATTGAGAGGATTGGGAAAGTTCATTAATGTAGCCAATGAGATTAAAGTTAATGCAGCAATGCTCCTACAGAAAAAAAGCCATTAAGTGAATTGTAAGCATAGCAAATTGGTGCTGATTATACAAGACTAATTTCTTAATAATTGGGCTATTACTCAGTTGAAAAGACAAATTTAATATTCAAATAATCATAAGCTCAAAGATAAAGACACAGTAGGTACTTGAGGAACAAATAACTCAAAAGTGAACATGGAACACTGTATTTCTTAATGCAGCTTTTGATCACACTTTAGATTAAGATTTACATGCAACACACATACAAAAAAATCTGTTTTGGTTCCAAACAGGAATTGGCAGGTTTCTTGAGCACTTTAAAAATTAGTGATGATCTATAGTTACAAAATTAAAACACTATTTCAGAATCATTCAACAATTGGACTTATTAAAAAAAAAAAAAAAAACCAAAAAACCAAGCACTTATTAGAAGAAAAGATTCTATGAGAAACTGTTAAAACTTTGATGGGCTTTAATTATTTATTCTAAACAGATAAATGCAAAGGTGTTACTAATGGATTTGTGGACATTTCTAATTGTATCTGGGAATTAATGATGATGCTATTTTTGTTTCAGACTACACAAATTAATTCTCTTACTTTAATATTACTCTACTTTCCTGTGAGTTCACATGTAGACATGACACTCAGAAACAGAAAACAGCTATTCCCAGGTATTCTGCATTAACTTAAAAAAAATCAATAAGAGGGAAAAAAATGGCACCAACTTACGTGCTCAACTGGAATCTAACAAAATTTTTAATGTTGTTGTAAATCCCTTTGCCCTCTTCGATTGCAGACCTAAAACACAAGAAACAATTTACCATGAACATTTCTATCACATCAGGTGAATTCAAACAACCCAATTTAATCCCACATTTTGGGAGAAGATCACAGAAACAAGGAGGTCCAGGTATTGTTAAACAAAAATAAAAAAATAAAAGGGATCAATAAACTGTTACTTTAAAAAAAAAAAAAAAAAAAAAACACCAAAACTAAATCCCACACTGGGAAATTTACTTCAAAAATAAATGAATTTTGAGGCAGTTAGATGATGCAGTGGATAGAACACCAACCCTGGAGTCAGGAGGATCTGAGTTGAAATCTGGCATCAGACACTTAACACTTACTAGCTGTCCTGGGCAAGTCACTTAACCCCAAGTGCCTCAACATCCCCATCCCTTCCCCCCCCCCAAAAAAAAACCACAAATAAATTGTCATTATTAAGAAAATGAAAGAATTTCTAACAGATCAAATACTTAATCAGTGTGTCATTAAAACCCATCTTTTAAAGAAGCCCCCAGTCCTAAGTTAGTTCACGATCACAAACATTTATTAAACTTTGTGCAAGATACCAAAATAAATTTGTCCAAGTTAAGGCATAAAGTAGACATCCAAAAAGAGAGATGGCTAACAAAAAGAGAGATGGTGACAGGTGGAGCCAGTCACATGATGGGAGAGAGAAGTGAAAGCAAGCCCGTACGATTCCCTGATACCCTCCAAATGCCTGGAGAAGTACAGGAGGGCCCCCATCTCACTGGCCAAACCCTTGTGAAAGGCAGGCAGGAGGTCTGGACAAACTTGGCACAAGGTGAGAACATGAGGGTGAGGCTGTAATCACTGGGAAGATCTGTAAACCAATGAGTCACAGGCCCCCAGAATTACCCAAGAAGACTGATCTGTGCTAAGGGTGAGGGAGAGCACATCCAAAGCTCTGCAGCCTAAGTGCTGACTCCACCACTTAACTGCTCATTCAACATGAAACACTGAGCTAGAAGCCCTCTTTGAGGTGCTAAGTACAAAATTAAAGTAAAAGACAACTTTTGCCCTCACTGAGCTGAGCACTTAAGAGGTGACCAATCACCAGTCATTCCATAAGACTTATTAAACACCTACTTATGTGCCAGCACTAGGGATGTCAGAGAGGGAACAGCCAGAGAGAATGTCGGGAACCAGGAGGAGCATCTGGCTCTTGGAACAGTCGGGAGGTGGGGGTCATGGACTGAAAAGTCATGGTAGGGAGGCCACGGAGGAGACCAGAAAGGTAGGAGGGGCAGGTCACAAAGGGCTCCGAAAGCCAAAAGAACACTTTGTGTTTGCTCCTGGGGGTGACAAAGAGCCCCTGGAAATCTCTGAGTAGGGAGGTGACTAGGTTTGAGAAAACTGCATTAGTAATTGAATGAAGGCCGGGCTGGAGTGAAGAGACAAGGCCATCGGCTTCTCCCTGCAGCTCCTGCAACCCAGCACTGGGGTTGCACTGGGAGGCGGCACTGGGGACATGCTGCGGACCTTGGCACAGGCTGGATATGAAGGAGAGGAAGATTGAGAGCCGGGACATGGTGTGTTCTGTACAGTAACAGAGAAGGTAAGGGCAAAAGGCAAGGAGTTCTAATCTGGACAGAGGGGTTACTCAGCTGGAGTCAGCAGCATGGAGCTGGCAAGTAATTCCCTGGGTGGTGGCAACATCACCAAGTGAACTAGTATAGAAGCAGAAGTGAGGAGGCTCCGGACAGAGGCCTGCTGATACTCCAAGTTAATGCAAGGAACTTGGATGAAGATCCAGCAGAGGGGTCCGAGGAGGAGAACCAGCAGAGAGATGTCCCAAAAACACAGAGAAGAGCATCCAAGAAAAGATGCTGACTGACAGAGCCAAAGGGCTGCACAAGGAGAACAAAAACTGAGAAAAGGCCATTGGAACTGGAGATGCACAAGGACTGGAGAAAGTTTGAAAGTCATGAAATTTCTTAACCTTCAGTTTCCTATAAAATGTGAGTAAGACTTGTCCTGCCTGCCCCAAAAGGTCATGCATAATGTGAGATCCTAGGAATAAAAATTCTCTGTAAAGAGTAAACTGTGATATAAATATATGGTATTGTTAACAGTACACTATTGCAATTCTTTTTTTTTTCTTCATGACACAATGACTCTTAGTAAGTTTATTTCCAGCCCTTCTCTCTCACACATACACAAAACCCTGGAAGGTAGGTAATGCAAAAATTATTATTTCACTCTCAGATTAGAAAAGCAAAAGAAGTAACAGAACCTTCAATAGGAGGTTCTGCTTTTAGGAAAGGAAACCTGCAGGCATGTTCTAAGTGGAATCAATCAAAGAGGCCTGATTACACATTCATCACTAAACATGTTTGTTCTAAGATAAGTTCAGAGGTCAAAGGGGGGCGGGGGAAAGCTATTTGGGAAAATGAAGAATGACCCCATGCTCTCTTCAGGATTAGGACAACATTCAGTTTTAAGAGTTTGATCCAAAGCCCTTGTGAGGTAGCTAAGGTCACAGCAGGTATACAGCTAAGGAACTTGCAAACACATACATACTAAATATTTACAACTCATGATGAACTGAAATGAATTGATATTCAGGGAACAAAAGAGTCAACATTTGCAACTAAAACAGAAGTTTCATTTTCTATTCCAGTAGTCTATCTAAGATCATTTAGGTGATGATAATATTTAAATAATTCGTATAGTTTTCTCATGGAATTCCCTGGTTGATGGGGAGAATATTTCAAATCACTTCTATGAAAACAAAACTTACATTATTGTTTGAAAATCATCATCCACCAGGATCATGTCAGCTGCTTCCTTACAAACGTCGGTCCCCGTCTGTCCCATTGCTACTCCAATGTCTGCGGCCTTCAAGGCCACAGCATCATTGACTCCATCTCCAGTCATAGCCACAACCGATCCATTGCTCTGGAGGGACTAGAGGAAAAATAAAACTGATAGTAAAAATGTTGACAGGTCATCAATCCATTTCCAATTCTTTTTTCCACAATTAAAATTATACAACATTATACCATGTTTAATATCAAACCAAGAGCTGAAATTTCTAACTCTTATTTACAAAATGGTCTGAATCACACCGTTTCTCCTTTCCTTCCAAAATATGTTCACATAAAACTCAAGACTAGACTGCACTAAGTAAAGTTTCAGTGTAGAGCTTTTGTAATCAGTTCTCTAACATGGAAATCTCCAACTTCCCCTTTTGCTTTCTGTGAAATTCAACTATTATCCATCCTGTCTCATTTCATATAAGACTTCTGATAATGCTAACTGTGGCTCCATAATTTTTGGATCCATGAACCTATATTAAGCATATAATAAAATTAGTTATTAAAATGTTTCTCTGTGTTAATAAGTGTGACTGTTAGAAAGTACCTTGCAATGCATATTTGGACAATTTTTACGCCAAAAATAACAAAGTCTAAAGGTAAAATGGAGTTACAAACTGGTGCAGCTCTTCTGAAAAACATTCAGAACTATGTGAAGAATATGATCAAATTAGAGTACGTTTTTATCTAGTTATACCACCTCTCAGCTTATATCCTAAAGAATTCAAAGAGAAAAAAAGGCTCTCTATGGAGTTTTTTTATGGTTACAAAAAATGAGAAATGAGGCTGACTTGAAATTGGGGAATGAATACATCAATTACTAGTTACAAATAAAATGGAATATTACAATCAAGTAGTGCAATGGATGGAGCACTGGATGGAGTCAGCAAGAACTGAGTTCAAGTATGACCCCAGACACTGGCCATGTGACCCTGGCCAAGTTAATCTGTTTTGTCTCCCTTGCCCCATCTGTAAAATGGAGATAACAACAGTTGCTGTGAGGAGCAAATGAAATATCTAGCACAAAGTAAAAATATTAAAACAAAAAATTTCAGAGGAAACTGGAAGACCTTTCTGAAATGACAGAAGTGAACAGAACTGGATGAATAATTTATACAATGAAAGCAGCAAAGAGAAAGAGAAGTGAAAGACTTGAAAAATCTGATCAATATACAATTATAACACAAATCCAAAACCTGACATGGATACAAGTACACACACACACACACACACACACACACATGTGAACATGAAAATAAAATAAAACGAGACAGAATTTCTTTTACACACCCCACCTGCTTCCCACCCTGGCTCACCAGACAAGTTCTAGGCTCTGCTGGCGCACAAAGAGGGCATAGAGCTCACCCCATGTCACAAAGCTAGACCGTGTGGTGGGACCTGGACCCAAATCGGAGGCCATGTCCAGTTTTATGCCCCTACAATTCCCTGCTGCCTTCTAACACTCAATGTTAGTACAGAGTATTGCACACAGACAGTATGCATCTTGGGGTCAGCCAGCTAAGAGACCATGAGGCCAAATGATCAAGCACCTTCTACTTCTCTGTTCATTCAGTTACCAGGAAACTATTTAAATTGAGATTAAAAACAGCAGGTAAAAACAAACAGTGTTTATTAAAAGCTAGAAGGTGCAGCCTGCAGTGAGGAATATGTGAGTTCAAATCTGGCCTCAGACCCTTACTAGTTGTGTGACCCTGGACAGATCACTACCTCCCTCAGTTTTTCCTCATCTGTCAAATGGGGATAATAACAACACCTAAATGAGAGGTCTGTAAAGCTCTTCACATTAAGTGCTATATAAATATTAGCTATTATCAAAAGCTTCCTATTTCTAGATTTTTGCTGTAACACATTTTCCTTTTTACTTTCGAATTAAAATTGACTACATTTCAAAATTATCAACTTAAAAGTACTTTTCACCTAAATCTTCCATTTTCCTTTGTCTTAACTCTGTTCTCCAATTTTATGATTTAATATCATCTATTTCTTATCCCTATATCACACTTTACCAAGCCTTCATGTACCTTGCACTGATTCAAAGTAGTACTACTATTGTTTTTTAAAAATCAACAGACAAAAAACTCTGACTTTCCTTTTTTTTCATGGGTTGCCCTAGCCCCATGGATCTGAACCTCTTTGATCATAGGTGGGCAGATCTGTGCCAGGCCAGGGTATGCCCAGGGTTTTTCTGCTGGGGCTGGCCAGCCCCAAACTTTCAAGGGCCCAGAGTCATGCCAACCCCCAAGGATGCTGTCAGAGCAGCTCAACCTCAGGCCACAATCGGAGGCAGGCCCCTGGGCCACCACTCACACTGTCTTTGGATTGGCTACTTGTATCTTCTTCCTAATCCACTGTCATTTCCAAGCCACAGAGGCAGCACGTGGGTATAAACTTCAAGACTTACCAAGTAACGAGAGCTTTAGTATAAAGCCAGAAATGCAGTTATGAGCAGGAGTCAACTCCAGGGACCTACCTTAATGATTTTCAACTTGTGCCTTGGACTGGCTCTGTAAAAAACCGCAACCTAAAGAGAAAGCAAAATGGGGGAGGTCTCAGTTCCGTGGAATATCCAAGGGACAGATACATAACTCATCCCTAGGCTCACTTTACAAAGTTAGGATGTTAAAAGGTATGCCATGTATGGTCTGCCTTTCTATAATACCTCTAAAACTTATGACAACAGAAACTTCACCTACAAACACAGAATGTATACATCCTAAATAAGAGGCCATTTATCTGGGCTGTTCCTTTATTTTTAAGATACATAATAATTTATATAATTTTATATTGTATAGACAGAATGAACCTCCCTTTAAGCTGTCAAAAGACAAAAAAAAAAAAAGGTGACAAATTTTCTTGTTTCCCCCACTATGTTCCTCATTACCTTGAATGTGCCTGGCTCAAATGTTCAATTTCCTTCCCTTCTATCACTAGTGGAGCTAAAATGAAGACTTAGTGACTACTGTAGTTTTTCCTTATAACATGAAATCTTTACTGACTCTCTTTTATTCAAGCTTAACTAAGTTTCTTTCCTTTATATTTTCATGGTATCTTCTAATTCATTTCATTTTACTGCCCTCACCTAGACCTCCAAATCTTTTCCAAAAACAACAATTCTAATGACAGTCTACTGCCAGCAACAAATAATGCAAAATACATACCACAGAACCAAAGATAAATATGATAGTTTTTATAAAACAGATTTCTGAACTTTTAGGAAGGAAAAACAAGGAAAACACCATTTAGCTCATCCTCACAGAAATTCAAAAAATACCATCTACTAAGTAGGCTGTCTGAATAAAGGAATAATACACTGATGAAATCGAGTACTTTCAACAATCTTTAAAATTCAGGTTATACACATGTGAGATGCCCTCACAGAGATGAACACAGAAAGGACTTTAGCACCTACTTGGTACAACTCCCTCATTTCTCATTTGGTTGGGAGTGGTGAGCTGGTATCCCTCTCTACACACATTAATCAAATTTTATTGAATATTACATTAACTTTATTTTTAAAATGCCTTTATACCTATGTCAAATTGCCAGCCTTCTCAATGGGAGGAGGGGGAGAGTAGAAAGGAAAAGAATTTAGAAATCAAAATTTTAAAACAAATGTTAAAAATTGTTTTCACATCTAACTGAAGAAAAATAAAATATTAAATTTTAATACATGTTATGGAAAAAGAGAGGAAAGAAGAAGGGAAGAAAAAGAAGAGGAGGGAATGAGAGGGAAGAGAGTTGGGGAAGGGAGAGAAGTGAAAGCAAGAAGCCCTACCAATTAAAATATTAGGTCCTTCTGCACTGTGGGCATTAATATTTAATAATCATAATCTATTAATGAAAAGCATGGTGTCAGTGGGCCTTGACACAAGAAAAACCTGTGGGTTCTGACATATACAGACTAAATCACTTCTCAACGGTGCTGGCCAGCACTAGTGAAGGGCGTTTCCTTACTTGGGAGTTCCTTATATCAATAAAATCACAGATCTGATCTTCTAATTCAGGAGTTAATAGCAAAACTAAGAATACTTCAGTCATGTCTAACCGACACTGCTAAATTCTGGGAAAACAAAGAAGCTCAGCTCTTCCCTGCTCCTGAGGAGCTTCCAGAGGAAGGAGCCAGAGCAGCGAGACAGGAACCTCACACAGGGAGGCACCAGCAGCCGGACTTTTGGAAGGGCTTCCCAGAGATATGGAGGAACCAACAATCACACTCGGCACAGAAAGCTCAGTCACAAGAAGTGGGCAGAAGTCAGGGTGAGACAATGCAGCTGCCCAACAATCTTGGAGAGGGAGTCACCTCCGTCATGAAAGCACTGGGTGCTCACAGCCAGTGCTGACTTTTCTCAGACCATGCACTTGGAGAAGGACAAACATGGGCCCTCAAGAAGACAAGTGATAGGTTCAAAAGGAATTCAGCAGATGACTGGACTCAAAGTCAACTGTTAAGGTTGCAGGACATCTCGCCTTCTGGATCTCTGCTCGGTCTCGTGCTATTTAACATCCTGGATAAATAAAGCCAGAGCCAGCCATGGAGGTGACAGGGGTAGGGGGCCGGCCCAGGAGGGCACAGACGGGTGCCCGGGAGTGAATCCAAGAAGATGCAACGGCAAGACTTCTACCTGATGTCAAAGCGACGTATGGGGAGCCGTGGTTAGACAGTACTTGTTCCGAAAGAGGTCTGGGGCTTATAGTGGGCTGCCGGCCCTGAGCCAGCAGGAGGGGGTGCCCCCAAGCGGAGAGGCTTTTCCAGCAGCTGTCCCACGGAGGCCTCATCCCAAGAGGCCCAGATGTGAGCACCACAGTCTAGAAAGAACACCCATCGGTAGGAGAGGATGCAGGGCCGCACAGCCCGGATGGGGGTGCGAGCGCCTGTCATGTGATTCTGAAATGAAGGACCTGGGAACGCGGCACGTCTAACTGGAGATGAAGTCTGTTTGGTCCTAGAGAGCAGGCTCAGCAATGGGTCAAAGTTGCCAAGACAAGTTTAGTCTTCCTGTCAGGTGATTGGTGTTTGAACTTGTTCTTCAAGAGGACCATGACATCAGGAAGATGACACGCCGGGACATGCAGGTGAGGGAGGGCTGGGCCAGATCACCGGCCTCACTTTTCCCTCGGATCCATCGGGGTTCATAGGGCCCTGAGGCAATAGGAGACCTGAGATCTTTCAATGAGGCAATGCCCATTCAGCAACTAAGAGAATGGCCTTTTTAGCCTAGGCAGAAACAAAAAACCAATCTGGAAAGACCCGGAGAATTGGAAAGGTTGTCCGACAATTCAAGCTGTCCCTGGCAGAGGTGGGACAGCCACTTGCCAGGTGGGTCAGAGCAGGTATTCCATGGGGGATGATTAGCCAAAATGGCCTCTGAGGCCCCCTCCATCTCTGAGATTCTATGTCTGTGGATCGGCTCTCTCCATATAGCAACAGGCTTTTGACTCCATTCTCTCTAGGGTTCCTTTTTCCCCCTCAAGAAGCATCCTGAGTAACCCAATGATGGGATTAATACATAGTCCCAGAGCAACAGGAAATGACTGGGAGACTTCCAAATCTCTTCTGATCAGATGAGATTTTACCATTTTAGAGGCTTTTCGGTTCATGCAAAAGAGGAGCTCTCATTTCAAGAATCCATACACAAAGGAGTGAATACAAGTAGGAAAATCTGAACATAAAAGCAAGTCTTTTCACATCATTTGAAAATAGTGTGGCCTAATGGCAAACAAACAAACAAACAAACAAAAAACATGCCTCTTTCACAAAGGTTATCACATTCTTTCAATCTTTTCATTTGGATCATTAATCCAAAGATTCTGCAATCCATATTCTTATAGGGCAATCCTACTTCCAGATACTTGGGAAATCATATCAGAGTAAAACAGAAAGAAATGACATGCTGACTTCACAAATAATCAGGCTAAAGATAGTTTATATCATTTATCTTAAAACCATCTCTAGAGGCTAATAGCATTATGATTTTGCAAGATCAATTTTAAATGACACTAAAAAGATTTATGGAGGCTGCTAGGAAATACAAAGCTCAAAGAACTTCTACCTTTTCTCTTTGAAGTGAGTCAGTGTGATTCCCTTAGTACACATGGGAAAATCTTTGTGATGGGAAAGTTTTTTAAAAAGGTTAATCCACAAAACTACTGAAATTGAAATATCTCAGGGGACATTCTTAAAAGCAACACAAGAAAGAAAATCCTATAAGCATTTTTTGACTCCGTCAGGATGGACTGACAGCACAAAGATGAATAAAAGGCAAAGACAAAGTCCTAGTAAAGAAATATTCTATAGCAGAATTCACAGTAATGCTTTAGGAAGAGAAAGAAAAGCAACAGAAGGAGGTAGCATTAGCTTATATATAGACTATCTATTTACAGAACATACTAGAACAGAATGATTTTATGCCACTGAAACAGCTTTTGACAGTTTTGTTTTGTTTTTTTGGTTTTCTTTTTTTCCTGGAAAAAAAGAGTGATTAAAAAAAAAAAGAAGTAAAGGGATTAATTTTTTTCAAAATACAATTAGGGAGCTATCTAAATAATTTTCAGGTTTTTAGCAATTAATTCTTCATTTTCTCTCCCATATTCTACCTTTAAGGTGATTTTTAACATTTTACTTGTTGGGCCAAATTATGAATAGAATAAGGAAAATAATGATTAAAGTACCAAAATCTGCCAAATTTTAATATCATCTGTCATCTGTAAAACAAAAGGTTTGGTAGGAAGAATCTGAATTAAAGAATAATATTTTAACTGAAGATTTCAGTTATCCTTGTTAACATATTTTATTCCCTAACTTCCATAGGAATTTAAGTTTCCTTGAGGCAGTAAATTCTAAAAGTGAAAAAAAAAAAGTAAGCTGCCTCATAATAAGGGGAAAAAGGGATGGAGGCTGGCCTTTTAAATGCAGAAACAAACTGAAAGAATTCACATTTTTTCCACCTGAGTATTTGGAATATAATTAAAATAAATAAAAATAATTTTAAAAATAAAAGGAAAAAGAAAACCTTCAGAACAAAATTTTTCTTTACCCCGTTGCCTAGGTTTCCTAAGGAAAAGCACCTCTGCATCCAAACAAGTGATTACAGTTAGAGGGAAAAAAATCAAAGATAAACAAATGTTCAAAAAACGTTCTGGGCAGGTGATCCTCATTTTGCTGCAAGACAAAAATTTAATCTGACCAAACAGAAGTTGGGGATGGCAAGAGAAGCAATAAGAAACAAAAGGGGTCTCAAGGTTAGTGATAAGGACTAGAGAGAGAATAGAGTAGTGGAGTGTCTTGAGTTAAAGAAGTAATAAGATGGGGAAGAAATGCATGGAAATGCTATGGTCTATTACAGGGCGTCCTAAAATTCTTAGTGCAGTTCTTGGGGTTTTTTTGTTTCTTTTGTTTTTTGGTTTGGTTTTTTCTCCCAGAGTGCAAAACTGTGCTAAAGTCTTATAGGACATTCTTTGAAGATAGATAACTGAAAACAGAGAGTAGGGCTGAGCACTGGGATCAGGTTAATTGGTTAAGGAGTGAGGAAGGCTGACCGATGAATGCCAGATGAGGATCTATTTCAAAGACAGCATTCCTGTCCTTTCCTGGAAGGTCACAAAACTCTGCAGGGTGCCACAGACAGAAAAATAAAATCTGTTGATTTAGACTCCAAGGCTATATCAGCCAGGCCCTCGTGTCCCACTCTAGCTTTATTGTCTTGCTACTTTGATCTTACCCAAACCCCATTCCTTTTTCCTTCATTTCCTTCATTCCCACCCAAGACATCTACAGTTACTTTAATTCCAACTCCAGATGATAAACAAAGCTAAAGAGCAAAGATAAGATTTCAAAGTCCTAATTAAAGCAAATAATTTTGTTACAAGGCATGTGATGAATAGAAATTTTACAACTACAAACACTCTTAGGGGCCTTTTGAGATAAAAATACCAATTAATTTAGAGTTATTAAGCCACAAAATTCAGTCTGAAGGCTTTCTCGTCTACTTCTTAAGGGAATTTCAAATGTATTGTTTATTTTAGTCATTTACAGGAAGTTTTTCCCCTGAAATATTTCATTTTCCCCTATAAGCAATTTAAATTTGTGATACACCCTTTATACTTTGTTAAAATTTTATTGCTTTTAACTATATGTATCTGTAATTTGTCATGGAAAAATAATCTTTGTTTTTCTTGCCTTTTCAATAGGTAGGAAGGGGCAAAGGAAAAGGGAAATAATTTGGAACTGAAAATAGAATTGATTCTATCCTTCCTTTCAAGAAACAAAAACGCAATATGAAATGCAGTTGTTTTTTAAACATACCTTTGGTGCTATTTGTGAAAGCTGTGGCACATCCATTGTATCAATTTCTTCTCCTGAAACTGACTGAGAATTTTTGGAATACAACCCCAAGCGACTGGCTGCAGAAAAAATGAGATTTGGGGAGGGAGGGGGGTAAAGAAGGTAAGAGACAAATTACACAGCTGATCACCACCATGTTCTTAATGGATTCCCATTTAATCTTATTCTTATTTTATTATTCTGAATCTTTGGAATATAAAATAAATCTTATAGTAAAAGCATTCTCTCAACAATACCACATGGCTACAAAATGATGCATTTCATTATAAAGTTGTAAAATGCTACCATATAAAGCCGTTGGGAGCAATAGTCTCAAGCAGGCCCCTAACAAGTCCATGTGAAAAGTGGCCTTCTCTGAGTAGAAGAAAGGGGGGGCCAGAGGAAATGGCTGTAACCCTGCTCAGATATCCCCCCAACAGCAACAGGCCAGAGAGAAAGTGGCCTCTGGTATACTGGCAGATATACCATGGAAAAAAGAAAAGGCACAGACAGGCTGGGCTGTGCAATGGAGAAAAGCCAATAGGTGAACGGGCTGTTTTACTTTTTGCCCACAGCATCTAAGATGCAGGAGGTACAAAGATTATGGCTCCATTCATGTATAATCTAAAATAAAAACTTTAAAAACCCAACTTTCTAAAGAGTCCTAAATGAATTATCGATGTTATATAAAAATATCATTACATATCAATTACAATTCAGTCCTGTTTGAATCAGTACAAATCTCTGCACTGCAGACAATCCCCCACTTCAGAATGAGCAAGCTGAGGGACTGAATGGTCAAAGGGACTTTCCTGTCAGTCAGGGGCTCTTTCTGCCCCGAAACTTCCCATGCCGTCCATCCTAGCTCCTCCCCAGGGAGTTCCCACCTGCCAACTCAGAAGGCCGAGTTCTCATCCCAGCTAAGATTTTAGGATGGACTCTACATTCAGGAATCCGATTAGTTGCCAAGGGGCAAGTAATCCAACTATGCAGTGGAAACAGAAAGCCAGTTTTAATAAAGTGGAAATGAGCTGTAATTGAGACACATAAGCATTATGAACTGATTAGCTTGGGATAACTATATGCAAATGCATAAAAGTTTTGAGCCAGTTCCCTTACTTTAACGAAATTAACATATGCCTCATATCTTTTGGATACAATTTGTTTGTTCAACTTCCCTTCAGAGGCAGGTAAAACAAACCAGGCCTGACACCGCTCCCTAATTTAGGGCTCTATAGAACCCAACACCATGTAAATACTGAGCAGTATGGTGCCCAAGGCTGCCCAGGCACGAGCCAATGAGCCAATGAGCCAATCTCCTCTCCATTCTGCATGTGTGGAAACAAGGCTCAGGCGATTGAAAGGACTGACAGCTAATAAACAAAATCAAAGGCCTCAAGCCTGGGTCTTCTAATTGTCTCTGGGCTCCTGAGAAACAAGAACTGGCTCTCCTGGTAATGGCACATAAGCCATAAGTCCACATGGCAGAGCTACTGGAGGCCTTCTGAGCAAACTTCAAAATCAAGATGTGCTCGAGGCCCAAGTAACGTAGCGGAGAGTGCGGAGGCCAAGGCTCTCTCTGACCCTGCCACGGGCCTGTTGTGGGACCCAGCCCAACGCAGACCTGCCTGGGCCTGCATCCACTCAGGAAGGCTGTGAGCAGAAGGGCTCTCAAGACTAACGTGCCCAGCAAAGCCGCAGCTGGCAGCAGCATCATGATTATTATTGAGAAGCACAAATAAACTCAGCTAAGAACACCAGGATAATCAATAAACTGGCTGTTTGGAATGCTGTAAGGTAATGGGATCCAAATGACTGCCCAACTTTTTCGGAGGGGGCTAGTATTTTTGAGTGCACCGGCATCTTCTCACATGAACATTCACACTATCTGATGGATGGGCGACAGCTCGATCCAGTCATTTCTCCAACTCGGAGGTACTTCTGTGAAGTGGAACCCACCACTTAAAAGCACCCTTGCTGCACTGAACTGCCACAACATGAGGGACATGAGAATGGCCACACTGAACTTCCCATACCAATGGCGATCGCAGTCTCCTGAGAGTCTCCCGTAACCATCTTTATGGACACTCCCGAGGCAATGAGCGTGGTCACGGCTTCTTTCACACCCGTTCTAGGAGGATCGATGATCCCCACCAGGCCCAAAAACGTCAGCTGTCCCAAATCTGGACCAGAAGCCAAGGCAAGAACTTTGGAAGAAAGAACAAAATTCAAAGAAAAGAAATATGAGTTCAAAGAAACTTGTTCAAATGTCACTATTAGAGTAGGAAGGATGCTACAGAGAATGACAATGGATCAAGTAAAAATTTCCCATAATCACTTTGAGTGATTCTTGTAAACAACATTTGCAAAATCAAATATTTTTTGATAGAAATATAAAAGTCCCAGGCATCCAGGGACCTGTGTCTCTCCCATTTCTTCAAGAAGCTTCTCCCCATCGCCTGAATCCTAATGCCTCTCCTTATTACAACTCAGTCTGTGTGATTGTTCGCATATTGTCTCTCCAGTGAGGCTGTCAAGATTTGTGGATAAGGGCAGTATTTTGCCTTTTTGTGAATAGACATTGCACAGGAAATAACAGGTGTTTTATAAATGCTTATAAACTTGACTTAAAATTAAGATATATTTTTAATAAGTTTTATATGCTATTTTCCTTTTGAAATGAACTGGGGAAAAAAATGGAAGTTTTCTGTCTATAAAAAAATGATGAAAAGGATTTCAAGAACACTTGTACTTTCAAACTTTAATTTAACAAATTTTAACTATTTTCTTTCTGTCTGTGTCTTCCACTTCCCTGTTTCCCCTTTTAAAAAAAAATTAATAAAGTATGAGTAACTGAAGTAGATCTTGACCCATCAATGTTTTTTTGGCTAGCACTGACATTATCTCCATTTTGTTTCATCTTTAATTCCTCTTCATTTCCATTTTCCATAGGAAAGAAGTATTTTTCTTTTTGCTTATTTGTTGAAAATAATTTAAGAATCTCCATTATTAATTTTAAAGGAATATATTTCATATATAATTTAAAGGAAATAAACCAAACAATTAAAGGAAATAAGCCAAACATTTTAAACTTTTAAAGCACCGAATTTACATTCTGACACGGCCCTGTGTTGATGGGAAAAATTTTCTTTTACTTCTTGTTCCAAAGAATAAGGAGTATTGTGATTTCTCCTGAGAAACTTAATCCAATAATGGGTGTGAGGAAAAAATTTACCAGGTTTCTAGGGCTGTTCCTCATCTATCTTTGCTCTCCAAGATTTGCCACCTGAAAAAACTGACTAAAATCTTAGTAAAATTGCCCTATTTTCTTTCTCTAACATCAGCCCAATTCACTGCACAGTCCAATGGGGCAAAAAAACAAAACAAAACTGGTTTATGTGGGTTTCTTCTTAGATGAAAGCCAAGCCAAGCCAAAAAAAAAAAAAAAAGTAGGGCCTGTGGCTTCTAGTGCACCTCTTTGATTAAAAGCTGTCATGGAGGAAAAGCAGAATGAGAGACTGACCTTGGTTAGTTAATTACTTTTGAATGCATCCTAGTTTTGGCTCAACAGTAAATCAAAAAAATTCCTTTCCCCTTTTAGTTAGCAAAGCACAACCAGTTACAGAATATCAAAATATACTCCAAATTGGAGAGCAAGGCCCTTTCATTACATCATCACACTTTTCTGACCTTTCAAGCTTCTTCCACGTGGTAATTGCATTAACTGAATCCACTGTGCTTGTTCACTAGCAGTACAGTCAGGAGCACTGATCTTGCCAGGTGGCCCTAAATCTTCCTAAGTGATGACTTAATTTGGCTGAAATCTGAAGAAATGGAGCCACATCCTGATATCTACTACTTAAGCATAAATGAAAGCAGGTGTCTCTCAGTGTCTCTCTGAGCGTTAACATCCTTTTAACCTGAAATTTTTGTGCCAGTTGCTTACCAATAAATACCTCTTTCTGTACCCATGGCTACCAATGAGAAAGAGACATATTTGTTTAAGACAGAATAGTGGATTTGGAGAATTATAATTTCTTAGGATTAACTAGACAACTAGTTAAATTCTTTAGCCCTAGAGCTCTCACAAGGACTATTTGCAAAATCTTCAATTATTTAAAATTTTTAAAAGATGTTCAAAGTTTATTGTTAAGTGGCAGGTCAATTCTCCGAGAGCCTCCACACCTGTGGATCACAGCATCTGAAGAAGCTGCAGGGCAGTGTTTGCTGACACAAGTATTACAGACTGGGAATGAGATAAACTGGAGGCAGAGGGAAGAGGAGAGAGGTCAGACAATGCAACGGACTCTCGTCAGAGAGGTCAGAGAACAACAACTGCCCCTCAGTCTCCTTTTATCATCCTCTCACAAGAGAAGATCCATTCTGCGTTGGCTCTCCAGCAGCCACTGTCAGGGGGCTCCTATGTATTCCAACTATTCTCCTGTGTATTCCAACAGTTTATAGTTTTTGTTGAATATAAAATAAAGTAACTGAAGTCACTGGAGGACACATTTTCTGTCCTCATTTTCAATGTGGTGCTTTTCATTTCCTTTTTAAAAACACAGATACACGCCAAGTGGGTGGAGTGGAGTAAAAGGAGGAAGGCTCTGACTCCAGGCCAGTCAGCGAACAAGGGTTTCTGAAATGCTCGGCATGTGGCAGGCCCCTGGGACAAGGCTGAGGAGACAAAGAACAGCAAAATGGGAGAGACAGGAGGGACCGGAGCACGTATGCCCAGAGTAGGACTTATCTGGCAAGAACAAAAGGGCCTCTTTCTGTCAGAGTGGACTGGAGGAAGACATGGGAGAACAGGAGGAAAGAAGGCCCACAGGGTAAAGTCTGGCAAGGTCCTTAGAGGCGAGGGGGGTGTGGGAACGGGATCCAGTGGGAACCTGGAGAGGGACAAGGAATGTCACAGGTCCAGGGCTGGACTCTCTGAAGTGCCCCTTTAGGGTCTCCCAAGTCAAACCACTGGGGCTGTGCCCTGTCTGAGTTCTCTGAGGGTCCCGATGCAGTTGTCAGGAATGGATGATGGACTTCCTGAAACCACTTGTCCCTCTGTGGCCCGACTCTGACTGGGAGACTGGAATGTTTTCTCCAGGGAGAATGTTGCCTCTCATTGTATGGGTCAACCAAGAATCCTCCTTTCCTTACCTAGAAACACACGAGACCAGGCTTCATTTCATAAAGGGAGACTGCTCTCGAGGCAGGGGCTGAATAAGGGTGGGGAGCCCAGGCCAGAGTTCTCGAGCCTCGGGACTTCACAGCTCATCTCCATGATGATGTGCTATGTCAGCAGCAGAACTCACAGAAATGAAGGCCTACACTGCACTCTCTAGCTCCTCAAAAATAGGAGACAGAAATCTCTTTTGTGGGAATTTAATTCTGAAAACAGTCATTACACTTCTTTCTTTTTTTGCTGAGGCAATTGGGGTTAAGTGACTTGCCCGGGGTCACACAGCTAGGAAGCGTTAAGTGTCTGAAGTCACTGAGGCCACATTTGAACTCAGATCCTCCTGACTTCAGGGCTGGTGTTCTGTCCACTGCACCACCCAGCTGCCCCAGTCATTATATTTCTTAAAGGAACTTAACACATCCTTCTCAGAAGATGCAGCCAGAGTCAAAACAAAAGCAGCAGACACCAGAAAGCACCAAGAAGACACCTGAGACCACTAAGAGTTCCCCAGACCTGCAGAACAAGGCTGGGGCTGCTCTGGTCCCCCCAGATCCCAGCCTAGCCAAGCCTGGGAAGCAGCCGTTCCCTAGAGTTTATGCAGCTGTCTCAGGCTGGGCCCGGAAGGGAGGGACCTTGGTCACCCAGAAGGGACAGCTATAGCCCCCAGAGCCCAGCTTTCCTTTCTGGAAAGGTCACACTTTCCACTTCTCAATGCCATCCCATTAGACTCCACTTAATTTAGGTGAATACAACTACACGGGCTTTCCAGAAGTCCTAGCTATGTGGGTCAAGGGTCCAACAAGGCAACGGTTTCTCTCCTAGCCTGAGTCTACCAAGGTAATGAATTGCTGCAGTGAGGATCCATAATCTACCTCGGAAAGACTCTCTCCAGTAACCTGCAGCTTGGGCTAAGTCTTCGTGAGGATGGGGAAATGCCCAGTTCAAACAGGTCTTCCTTGTGAGCACCACAAATATGTTCTCAGCCTCTTTCAAAAAAAGCATGATCCCAAAGGTCAAGAAGGTGGTGTTAGTTCAGAATTATGGGACTGAAAAGGCTTTCCCACAGCCTCTCCCTAACCAGTTATGGTCCCTGATTAGAGAAAAAGAAAATCCTCCCCAAATTCAGTCCCATCAGAATAAGAAAGCCCTGGCATTTTTAGCTAACCAAATGCAAGGAAGATGGAAATAAAAATCAATTTGTGGCTAGAGAACAGTCATAGCTCTGGCCTTATTGCTGATAGCACACAGCAAGGAAAGGCTCAGTCTCTGTCCATCTCTGTCAGGAGGCTGAAGGAAGGAATAATTTTCAAGTGAAGAATGGAAAAAATGATAAGGTAAGACATATTTTGATTATGCACAGTTTCAATGTTCACAAAAATTTTCTAGCCCCAAAGAAAATTTTCAGAAGAAGATAAGGACATAGTTAAATCTCCTGGGCCTAAAGGATAAGACAATGAAGGGCCCCCAAATAGCTGTTAAAACATGATATATATTATACTAAATGAAGAAGAGAAGCTAAAAACGAGTCCTCCCACTCCTCCAAGGGGTCCCCATGAAGGGGAGTTACCTCTCAGTCCTGCGGAGCCCATGCTGGACTTCTCCTGCTGATACACATCCTTCTGCTGCTGAGTGAGTGCCAAGGTCTGTCCTTTGTTGTTATATGTGGTACAGTATCTAATTACTTGTTCGTAAGCACCCTTCATAAAACAAATTTCTGGGTTGTCCTGAGGAGAAGAGACATGACAAAGAAGTAGAATTTCTACTAGATGGCCATGAAGCAGTACCATGCTGGCCCCGAGCAGATTTTGGCTATAAATCTCTGCATCTCCCTGGAAAGTTTAAACAGCCTTGTCCAAAAGACAAGAGTGACAGCCACATAAAAGTAATTATCCTTACATAAAACTATAGTTATAAATTTATTTACATTTTAGTGGTGCAGAAAATTCTGAACATCTATAGTTTACATGCATGAATTCTTCACCCAATATCAGGGGTCCTTAACCTAAGCCCAAGGACTTAAAAATACTTTGATAATTGCATTTCTACATAATTCAATTATAAATCTTATTTTATATCTTTAAAATGATTATTCTGACAAAGGAGTCACAGATTTCGCTCAATTTCCAAAGGGGTTCATGACACAGACATGGTCGAGAACTCTTGCTCCACCATAGACAATCTTAGTATAGTAGAAAAGAATTTTCCCCCTGTAAGGCACATAGGTCAAACCTGCAATTTCATTAATTCAGGGAACCTTCAACAATGAATCTCTCTACCAATACAGATCTATAACTGTTCTGCAACTTAGAATACAAGATAATGCTTCATGCCTTTCCCAAGGTTATAGAACCAGCATGGGTCCAGGGTGACAGCTCTAACCACTTTATTACCATGACTGCCTGCAAGAGTCACAAGGACTGTTTTACACATTTCTATTTTTGTTACATGTATAACATGCAGGATTCTCCTGAGTTATAAGGCTTCTTAATCCAGGATAAAAAAAAAAAAAAAAAAAAAAAAAAAAAAAAAATCAACCAGTCCTTTCTATTTCTTTTTTTCATTGAGAACTTCTTTGAACTCTCCATTGTGCCCCGCCTTCTGCAGCAAACTTGTTCCCAGGAGGTCTCCCTCTGCTGCAGGATTGAGTGGGCCTGGTCCTCAGGCTGGCCTGCAGGGAAACGCCGCTGGATCCAGGCCTTTCCTCAAAGAGGGGACTGTGATGAAAAATGCTCTCCACCTTCAAGGAGAGGATTGATGATCTCCAAGAAAAAAATGAAGTGTGATTTTCCCACTTTTTTTGTGCCTTTTTTTCTTTTTTTGCAACATGGCTAATAAAATACTTTGTCTGATTTCACACATATTACTCATATATTACTTGCCTTCTTAGGAGATGGGAGAGGTTGGTGGGAGAGAAAAAATTTGGAACCCCAAAACTTTTAAATGAATGTAAAAATAAATAATAAATTGGTGGGGAAGAGGGTGGACATAGCACAATCTCTTCCCATCAGCTACCCCAATTTTGGACTTCTCTGGAACTCTCATCATTCCCTGTCCTCCCCCCAACATTCTCCTGCCTCAATTCCACTTTTCTGCTTCCTTTTATGTTGTCATCCTGCATTAGATGATGTCCAAGGACATTTGGGAAAGGAAGCCTCCAAAGCATAGTTGGCAGCTCCTTGGGAATAGGCAGTAGCTTTGTTTTTATTTGTATGCCTAGCTTTAGCAAAGTGCCTGACACACAGAAGGGGTTTAATAAATGTTCAATGACCGACTGAAAACAAATACTGAGTCCTTCTTCCAGCAGGTACAGTCTTATGTGTACTGAACAGCAGCTACTAGATTCATCTGCTTCTTTAGTCTGTAACCCTAATTTGTTCCATTGATGGATCTCTATGTTCTCAGCCAGTGCCAAAACGTTTTAATAACCCTTTGGTGGTCTGATTGATGTGACACTGAATAAGTAAATCAATTTAGAAAGTAATGTCATTTTTATTCTATTGTCTTGTCCTATTCTATTTATTTGGGTCTGTCTTTATTTCTGGTACAGGAGTGTGGTAGGTAAGCCTTCTAAGGATTTTACACAGGATGTAGTCAGTTTAAATAGCTTTTCCTATTAGATTTCGTTGATATTAAATAGAAATGCTCTGCTCACAACGAATACTTATTAAGTCAATTTGCTGAATGGAAGAAAAAAAACCCACCACTCCTTCTGGAGTTTCAGTGAAGTTTTGCCCAAGAATCCTGGGAATTGGAATGGTCACAAAGGTGGTGAGATTTGTCCCCAATACTGAAGCAGCTGGCTTAACGCTCTTACAAAGCATGGGTAATGAGAGCTTTTGGGAAACCCTACCTATGACTCCTTGAGAAACTAGCCAAGGGAAGGCAGCTGAAACTGACCTAAATCCAAAGACATTTGGGAAAGGAAGCCTCCAAGGCATAGTTGGCAACATATACTTAAAGGAAATATTTCTCACTGTGTTTTATTTTCTAGGAATTTATAATTCCAGCAAAGGTTGAACTTGAAACCCATTTCCTTTGCTCATGAACAGAGTAATTTCATTAAGATTTTTTAACTGTGCTCCTGGCTACTGCTGCTCACTTAAAAACAAACAAATCAGAATGATTTGTTTTATTTGGAAATGAGAAAGCAGGAGAACAGAACAGTTTGTCCAACATTATACAGGTGTCAGAGTAGAAAGGCTCTGCTGACTATAAATCTCAATTCTGACAGTACAGGCAGAGCAATAATTAGATCTGAGTGATTAGAGGGGAAAGGAGGACGTGTGACAATACAGTGGGGAGTTGTTAAAAGAAAGGGTACCTGCTGTGTTTTGTGCACACACTTAACAGCCATCCATTTTTGCTCAGAACTGAAGGGATATTCTGCTTTTCTTATATAGTCCTGCTGAAGTCCATCAAGACCCATCTGAGTAAAACAAGAGGAAAAAGATCCTTTTCACCAACACAATCCTTTTAACAACATAAAAAAAGACATAAATTGCTTTCTAAATATATCTTAGATGATTAGAGGATAATGCTAGAGACCAAGGTCAAAGGTTCAAGCCTCATCAATTACACATGGATTATTACTATTACTTCTACCACCAGTTAACACTTAGAGAGCACCTACTATGTGCCAGACACTGTGATAAGCACTTTACAATTATTACCTCATTTGATTCTCACAACACCGAGATAGGGACTATTGTGAACTCATTTTATAGATGAGAAAACAAGAGGCAGAGAGGACAGTGACTTGCCCACAGGCATGCGCTAAGTGCACAATCCCTCTGCCGGGACCCTGCTCCATCCGCCAGGCCCCTGCCCGCCTTCGAGAAGACCAGCACATTTTCAGTCTCTCTCAGAGACCCCTCCTCCCGTTTCTTTCAGGGCCACACCTGTGACACCATGGATCAGCAGCCGAGGTGAGGGGTTTTGATAACCTCACCACAAAGTTAAAGGGCGACTGCAAACTCTGGGAGTCAAGCAGCATTGGAACCCGGGTCTCCCAACTCCAAAGGTGGTGTGCCAGTCACTGGCTGCAGCCCAAGAGAAGGAACCCATGACCCCAAGTACTAGGGGAGGCACAGAGAACAGCACTCGGGGTCTAGACCCCAAGGCTGGTCGGAACCCAGAGCGCTCCCTTGTGCACAGTAGCTGTGAATGACCAGGCCAGAAAACAGGGCAGGTGAGTGCTTCTGACCCTGTGGGCCTTAGGATCAGACTGTGAGCATGGCTGACCCCAGCCCGGGTGAGATGAGAGGGAGACACATGAAAACCAAACTAAAACAGAGATTCTTAGTCTCTAAAACTCCCAGTCTAAGTCTGGGAGATTCATGGGAAAAAAAAAAAAAAAAAAAAAAAAAAACTTTTTCTGATAACTATCCTTCATTGTAATTGATTTCTACTATATTCTTTATTTTAATTTATGCACTGAAAGCCATTTTGAGTAGGGATCTATTAGTTTCACCAGCTTGCCAAAAGGGTCTCATGAGACCAAGAAAGTTAAGAACTTCTGATCCAAAAGTCTCCTTCTTTCAACGTGGCTTTCCTGGGATTTAACTGAAGACAATAGTGTCCTACTGCTTAGCAAATTCAAGGTGTGTTTCTTCTCAGAACCTGGGACACGGACACACACACACACACACACACACACACACACACTCATTTATACTCCTGAGAAACATGTAGCAGAACTATAGCAGCACGTTGCCAGACAAAGGAGTGCACATAGATAGTCTCCTAACAGAGGTGATAGACACAAGGTATAGGAGGAGACACAAACTTTGGGATATGGTATATGGATAACTTTGGTATGACTACACTCATTTGTTGCAAAGGTTTTTAAATGACAGGGAAAAGACAAGTGAGGGAGCAACTAGTTCATAAAAGAGAGGCCAAAAAAAGGGGGAGGGGGCACTGAAACATTTTTTTTCTTAATGTATAGAGAAGTTCTAAATGAAACCAAAGTAGGATAATTTCAAATCAGGTGTAGAATTTAGTAAATACATTTTAATAAAAAGCAACTAGTATGACATGGCAATTCAGTTTTGTAGAGAATCTCTTATGTTCATATATATATATATATATATATATATATGAAAATGTTCTTTTTTATATTTAAGTTTCTAAATAAGAAAATTATATCTTGATAAATATGGCATATGGGATTTTTCCACTATGAGAGTCATAAGCAAAGATATAAGCAGTCCTGCTATACTCTCTCCAAGGACAAAGCATTAGGTGGTAAGGGACAGAAAGTGAGTAACTTATAAACACATACCTTCATTGCAAGAGCAATTAGAGCTCCTTCTGTTGGCTTTCCCATTAAAGTGTTGTTCCTAATTACAGCATCGTTGCACACACAGCCCACCTAAGAGAAATATACACATAACTACAAAGCCATTAGAACACACCAAGTCATTTTGAAAAGTTACTCTCTTTCAGCCCCTAAGTACTTGCCTCAACAATTCGACTAATGGATGGGTGATAGAATCCATGAACAACGTCCCCGTCCAAGATGACTTCACCAAACTGATTGTAGCCTACTCCAGTAACCTAAGAAATTATATAAACTTGCATCAAAAATACTGACCAGTAGAGAGAGGAGAACAAAGAGCAAGAGGTCGTGTTAAAATTAATTTATGCCACAACACTGCAAAAACCATATTCCTAGAAAATTATTTGAATTTGTTCTTCAAACTATCTGAGTTTGAACTGAGTTCTTGAACTCAGGATAGTTAATGCTTTCTTTACTAGCAAAATTTAATTAAAATGTGAAATAACCTATATTAATGATCAATAAGATTAAATATACAGGAAAGTATCACCATCTAAGATCTTTTGATATCTGTTGTGTATTAACCTCATCTCATCATTTATAGAATATTTTAACTAGTAATTAATAATAATAATTACCATGTAATACTCATATGATTCCAAATTTACAAATCAATGATTAGTCACATGAACGGAAACAGAGCTAACATGGCACACACTTAAGTACTTTCATCCTTCTATGTGTGATTAAACAAACTGAATATAAAACGGAAGTTGACTTCAAAGTTTTCTTAACATTAAGCAATAACAAGACATTACAGAGAGAGCTGGAATATGAAATGTTGGTGGGAATACAGATACTACAAATCCACGTAATAGTTCAGATCATGTTCAGTGGAAAAATGAGGAACAAGTATCCAAGAGAAACCAGAATCCTTACTGCCCTGTGGATCAGGACATGTACATTGATGTGTCCCACCAAAATTAGAGATGCCACACAACTGTCCAAAGTAAAATTTTGCCCAAGTCCCAAGGCTGATTATCAACAGTGTCATTTTACTGTACATACAAAACCAATCAACTTAAATTGTGCTCTTAACAAAGAATGACAAATCCTGGTAAACTGTTCAAGCTCATCTTCTTCATTTATGCCCTTGGCTCTAATTACATTTTTTGGTCACAAATTCCATTAATATTCTTGAATTTACTTCTATAGAAAGGTACTATCTAAATCTTTTTACAGTTGTGGTATAATAGCCTCACCTCAGCATTTACAGAATATTTTAGCCAGTAATAATGACAACAACAATCGGTTGGTAGTTGCGTCAAAGCCAAATAGAATTACAAACACTACTTCCTTCTGTCAGACACAAAATCTGGTAAAAATTCCTCAAGGAACTATGGCCCTCAGTATAGTACTTTATACATCTAGCTGTTCAAGTTTAGGACTGCCCTAAGATTTTGGGGACACCCAGTATGATGTGTTCAAATACTTCCTAGCTGATCTACATAAACTCTTTAGAATGGCTAGAAAGAACCAGTTTTGCTGATGAAAAATTTAATCCTACTCTGAAGAAACTTAAATTTGTTAGCAAGTTAAAACAAAATGTGAAGCTTCTTCCTAAAGGTGTATCTTCAATGATAATGAAAAAAAAGAATAGGATAACAAAGATATGTTGTCTTCAGTAAAAATGGAGAAATCCCATGAGATACCTCGGCGTGCTGGCCATCCGAAGTAAAGATGTGAGTCACAGTCATTTCGTTCTTGGTCAGTGTCCCAGTTTTATCGGAACAAATCACATTACAGCAACCTTAAAGAAAACAGCACAGAAATATCAGAGAAGAAGAATGGGGGAGCACACAAAGGTTTCGAATGAACATGAATAAGTGAACTTGGAAAGTTTAACAACTCAGAAAATGAGAAAATTACTTGACAAAAGGAGGTAATATCTTTGATGCTCACTTGCACCTATAAAAATGATATAATATTGGGCTTAAAGCTGTATTTTCATCATGTTCGGTTTTGGTTTTTGTTTTTTTAAAACATATATTACCCAAATTTCCAGTTAGGATTTAAAAAACAATCAAAATGCAGACTCTTTTTCTACATTAAAAAATTCTTTTTAAGTGCTTTCCTCCCTCCCCATTCAATTCTAGTTTTCCATAATAAGCCTGTTTAATGAATCTGAGGATAGGACAGGCAGGATTGCAGTAGAGGTAACTCACTAGATCTAGAGACACATAACCCTGTAGTGAGGACATCACAAAGTATCTGTTAGCTCAAATCATGACATTAAACTGCCAGACAGGCAAATTAAATTCCCAGTACTTCTTGGAAATCTCAGATACAGAAAAAAAAGCCTTTAAAAGAGAAGGCTCCCAGAGACAACAGACTCGCCTTCCTGTTCATAGAGCCAAGAGGAGCCACAGAACAGAAAACATCCCCAATGAGCGTGAGATGCCCAGCTCTCAAGTACACTTTGTGCCAGCGAGTCTTACCACAGTCTGCTTTTTTTCTTCAATATGAAAAAGAGTCCCTGACGAGAAGACTAGCATTTCTGTTTCGTCATCACCTCAGCATTCTGTATTAAGATGCTCTTTGCCGACACTGGCCTCCCCCGTGTCGTCAGGGGGGCCCACCCTCTGTGACTGGGGCAGCAAGCAGAGAACCAACCACAGTCAGCGCTGACCTTGCTTATGAATCCGAGTCAGTGCCCTCAGTCAACATGACTCACCTAGAGTTTCTACGATCGGCAGCTTCTTGACGATAGCCCTTTTCTTCACCATTCTCATGACACCAAGAGCCAGAGTCACAGTGACCACAATGGGAAGGCCTTCAGGAATGGCAGCAACAGCCAGACTACAACAGAAAGCCCCACATCAAATGAAAAGCACACAAATTGGCTTTCGGCACAAACTGTACAAATCACTTAAAATAGAATAAAATCCCAAAGAATTAGTGTAGCCAATCAATGTCTCCAAAGACAAGACATGAGAAGCCCCTCTCCCAACACTCCCTTGCAGAAAGAAGGGGGAGATCCACATGTGTCATACATGCACATTTTCTCCGATTTTTCCAATATACTGATCAGTTATGTCAATTTCCCCCCTCTAATCTTAAAAATATATATACTTTTTGTTATGTGGCATGGCTCATTTAAGAGAGGAAAGGAGATATTCTGGAGGAAACTGCAGTGATGTAAAAAAACAAAAGACATCAATAAAAACTTGTTTTTGGAAAAAGTGCTGATCTGACCTGCAAATATACTAAATCACTAATGTACAGCAAACAACAAAATATCATGTTTTATTAAACATCTTTAAAATTTAGCAATACCTGAATAAGTCTAAAGTTCTTAGTCTCACTGCAACCTCTGAAACTGTTGGGATTTTAAGGGTTCATCAAATAACCAGGAAAAGCAGGGCTACAATGTTTAGATAAACACAATACAAAGCAATCTAGAGAAAAACTTAATCCTGGTGTAGAATTTAAAATATGTCCACAACATTTACAAATTAGATCTTCTTTTGGACCATAAGGACTTGGAGGAGAACAGAGCTTTCCTGTCTAGTCTGTAATGCACCAAATACTGCAATGGAACCCAAATGACATTGTTCTCTCTTCTGAGAAAATTGCTCAAGATGTCACAGCCATGAGACAAAACCCGAAAGACTAAACACCAGCTTCTCTCTCACCTCACGCCAATAGTAAACATATCCAGGATATGTTTTCCTTGTAACCAGCCAACCAGCATGATAATACCTGTAACAGAATCAAACAGGTCCTGGCCTCGTTATTCAAACTCTGGGGAAGAACATCATAACAATTAAGGCTATATTGAAATCTCACAGCAGACAGAGATCACAAGATCAAAGATCATAGACTTAAAGCTGGAATGAACCTTAGGAATCATGTAGTCCCACCTTCTCCTTTTATAAATAAGGAAACTGAGGCCCACAGAAGTGACTAATTCCAAGTCATAAAAATAGACAGTAGGCAAGGTAGAATTTGAACTGAAGATCTTTCACACCAAATCTAACACACTGCACTAGGCTGGTTTATGGATGAGAAATGTCAGGTTACAATTGGATAAGTTTAAATTTAACACTATGGGAAAATTACAGCATGATGTCTTAAATTTAAGACATGAAAAAATATGTGGAATTTATAATAACCTAACTTTCTTAGAGATGGATCTATTTTGTATTTCAAAAAATACCAATCATTTTATTACAAAAAGCACAATGAATTAAGATTTTGATAGTGTGCAGAGAGAACTGATTTCAGATCAAAAGGAGTGAAGCCTTCTAATCAGAGCCATCAGGAGCTAGCAAAAGGCCTGACAGAAAATAGGCATTTAATGGATGCTTATGTCCTTCCTAGTCACATTTCATGAAATCACACTTTAAAAATGTACTTTAAGGCACTAAAAAATAAAAAAAGAAATTCAATCAGAAACCAATTACTTCCCTCAAGCTAGCTGTTAGAAGAGGGCAAATGACAGCAAAAGGAATCTTAATACCAGAAGGAACTGGAGAACACAACTTTCAGGCTTGGGCCAGCTTGGGATGGACAAAATCCAAGCCTCAATACTTATTTACCTGCTCACACAGTAACAAATGACTATTCTTCACCATGATGACACCGAGTCTGACTCTGAAAGCTCCTGAATCAAACAATAGTAAGGTAAGCTGGAAGGAAAATTCAGGAAGGTTATCTTGAAAACATTTTCACCTGAGTTGAAAGTTTTTTGGACACTGTTAATCCATAATGAGCACATAGTTTAACTGGCCAGAGAGGTTTTATTATACAGTTCTATATGATTTTAGTTAGTAAGAGAAGGAATAAATTAAAAGTTAATTAACTTCTCCATCACTTTATGACAAAAGTAGACATGTTAAAGAACAAGAGACCAATCCAACTCCAAATTGTGGGTCAGTTTGGCCAGATTCAAGAGTCTACTCATCACCCAGATGGCTGTTCATCAGGTTGTCACTTCCCTTTGCTCAGGGCAGCTTATCAGGACTGTCTACAAAGGAATGTGAGAACTGCAATTTGTGGTTGTGAAACCAGCAGAACCACTGATGAAATCATGGCCTCCTAAAGCAAAAATCTGAACACTCATTCCAAGGAATGTTCTGTCAGAGTCAATTATAATGAATGTATATTTAAAGTTCTACTCCCTAGTCCAAGAGGTCTTTAAAGGTACTAAAATGATGAAGCCTCTTCAAAGGTATAAAACATTCAAAAACTCAGTTGATTTTCATTTAATTCTTCATAAAGTTTTTCTTAACAAATACTAGCGCCTCTCCCCAATTTGTATTTATTTCTACTTATTGCACTTATAATTCCAGCTTGAAAGCTCTACAGGGTCTTAGAGAGCATCTAGTCCATCTGCTTTACATTACAGATTAGGAAACTGAGACCCAGAGAGGCAAAGTGACTGCCTGGAACAACAGGACTGAAACCCAAGTCCTGTGTCAGTTAGTCAGTGGAGCTTTCACTAAGTGCCTATTGCGCACCAGGGGCCATGCTCCTTTTGTGCTGTTGACCCATAAGCATGTTCTTCTGGTATCCTGTTTTAGAGTGTAAGCTCCTTGAGGGCAGGGATTGTTATTCTGTATGTTCCTAGGACCAGACACAGTATCTGGCACACAGTAAATGCAGAAATGCTTGCTGAAGTACTAATTTATTACGAGTTCTCATTGAGAGTAGAACCAAAAAAACGCTGTACACAATAACAGCAAGATTATGTGATGATCAAGTGTGACAGATGTGGCTCTTTTCAACAAGGTGATTCGGGCTAGTTTCAATACATTTGTGATGGAGAGAGCCATCTGCACCCAGAGAGAGGACTGTAGGAACTGAGTATGGACCACAACATAATATTTTCACTTTTTGCCTGTTTTTTTTTTTTCTCTTGTGGTTTTTTCCCTTTTGATCTGATTTTTCTTGCACAGCATGACAAATATGGAAACATGTTTAAAAGAACTGCACATGTTTAATCTATAGTGGATTGCTCACTGTCTTGGGAAGAGGGGAAAGAAGAAGAAAAAATTTGGAACACAAGGTTTTGCAGAAATGAATGTTGAATATTATCTTTGCATGGATTTCGGAAAATAAAATAATATTGAGAAAAAAAGAAAAGAATGAACTGAGCTACTTAAAAAAAAATAGATGTTCTCACTGACTCCATGGGATGTGAAAGTCACAGACATTTTAAACAAAATAGCCAATCCCAATGGATTACTGATTTATATTCTAAATCAGTTCTCCTTTCAATAGGGAGTTAATTGATACAGTGGGTAAAGAGCAGGATGTCAATTCAGGCCGATCTTAGTCCAAATTCAGCCTCAAAGTGTACTAGCTATGGGTCTCTGGGAAAATCACTTAACCTGCTTTCTTCAGTCTCCTCTCCTGTAAAATGGGAATAATAATAACATCTTGCAGCCAAGATTGTTGTGAAGATCAAATGAAATAATACTGGGAAAATGCTTTGCAAACCTTAAAGCACCACATAAATAATAGCTATTAAAGAAATAGACAGTTGACCTAATTTACACCGAAGCTCTCAGACACGCACACTTATTTGGAAGACCATGTACAGTGGCACCTGATCTAACAAGGAACTCTGACAATAAAGTTCTAACTTCTCTGGGTGCAGAGCAAAGAACAGTATAGAGGAAGAACTTATACCCTCTGAGAATTAACAAAGTCAAGTCTCTTACACATGAGGTATCAAGACCCATTTTTGTCTTGTCTAAGTCTGATCCACACTCGTCTTGGAATTTAAGCCTTCCCTCTCATGGCTGCCCCCGACCCAAGAAACACTCTCAAGCACACTGAAGTTCTTTCTAAACTGTAATACCTAGAAAAGCACACTCCTCTAGACAGGGTTGGATTCAAGTTAGCAGAATCGGTGCCTCCTGAACCCAGGCTACACAACCCAGTCGCACTGGCTCCTTGTGGCTGACTCGTATGGAGCCTCCACGAAAACCCCACCTGCTTGCCAGACAAACTGCTTCCAAGGCACTTTACTCCTCCTAGCTTGTACATGGGAAGCTGAACCCAAGCTGAAGACATATTTTATTCCTATGAAACTTCATCTTATTTATTTTGATCCGTTGTGATTTTGCTTTGGCTCTTGTCATCAGCTCTTCCTCCTCACTGGATGTGGAGCCATAACAGGAGAACAGAACCGTCACCCTTTCTGCCCTTGTGTGGGAGGGAAGCAGGGGCAGAAGGCAAGAAAAGGTGAATAGGAGCCAGGGAGAGTTGGACCAGTCACCAATCTTTTCCCCACTAACATCCACTTCTAACTGCTACATCTTTTCCACAAGAACAGCACAAAGATCTCTCAAACCCTTTCTGAAGATCTAGGTAAGCCGTAACAACAGCCTTCATCTGGTGTAGTCTGACATGGCCGGACCCTGATGGAGTGAGGTTGGTTCTTTGTGCTCAGATTCTCAGGAACTATTCTTTCAGGAAGACAGTCTAGAAGTTTGCTAAGGATTGAAGTTGAGAACAGTGGCCTACAGTCTGTACCTCTTCCAAGTGCTGGAACAAGGATTCCCCATATTCAGTCCACAGACCCCCTCCCTCCACTTTCTAAGCCTATTAAAGGCTGCCAAATGGAAGCTCTAGAGACTTGAACCCATCATGAAGAGCTGATAAGCACTCTCTTTCTCACCTTCCTTATTGGGGACGTTAATTCCCTATCTGCTATTTTTGTTTTGTCGCTTCCAGTCCAAAGATCATTCTCCTCTGCAGAGTCTGTTGTTCATTGCTCTCATCCTTTCTAGCCTGAACAACCTAACTGCCTTAGATCCCCCTCTCTCGCCCCAATGTAGCTTAAAGCCCACTCTTTCTGTTCTTAGCTTTCCTTGTTAGCCACAGTTTACCCTGAATTCTATCACTCCTGATTCAGTCCTTAGAGAACTGTGCTATGTTTTGTTTTCACCCCACCATTACATTGCCTAGCTTCCACCTTCTCTGCATCTTTTCAGGGAGGAAGAAGGAGGTTTTACATTTAAGTTTTATTGATGCCTTGTTTTTATTTCATAGTCACTTCTCAGTGCCCCAGTCCCCACATCACACCCAAACTCTGCAGCAAAGAAAAAGTCAAATGGGGAAAACAAGTCCTCAAAGACTGACCTTCTTGGAGAAGGAATGCTATGCGTCTCAGCCATGATCCCACCTCTCTGAGGGCAGCAATGAGCTTCCTCCCCTCTCTCCTAGGGCCCAGACAGGGGCTCTACGGACAAAACTGCCCTCATCACCTATTTCTTCTCCTGCTTTGGACTATTGCTTCATAAAGGCCTTCTGCTTTGAGTTCTTCCTATCAGTCATTTTCTCTGGCACAAGTGTATTCCCTTACCTTCACATGCCATGCTATTTTCAGTTATTTCCCCACCAATGGGCATCTCCTCTGTTTGCAATAGCTTATCAAAACAGCCCTTCAAAAAGTCTAGTCCAGTGTGTATCTTATCAAAGTTTACATCAATGGGCTCCCTGCGCATCACACTAGCCTCTAGATGATGACCTGTTTGTCTAGAATTGCTCATAACAGCTCCTTCCTCCCCTACCCACCGAGGCCTGCTTCCCCTTAGATTTCAGGGCACCAACTTTCACAATTCACCTTCTGAACATTTTACAACCACCTCCCCCCCTCAAGGTGTAGGGTCCATCTTGGAGAAGTTTGTGACTCAGCTCTGTCATAAACTCTAAACTGTCCTATGTGCCTATGAGGTTCCCACCTACCTAGTCCTCATTATGGGTGAGCACTGTGGGATCTGTGATACGTTTCCCCTTTGTTGGCTCATCTCTCTTTGAAAGCAAAAAGTATCCTTAAGGCAAATCAAAGAACTGTTCCCAATCTATAAAATGAGGGAGTTGGACTAGATTACCTCTAAAGGCCCTTCCAGCTCTAAATTCTATGATCCAACAATTATGTCTTTCAATATTAAAAGCTAACTAGAAACTTCAGATACAAACTCACTCTTCTCTTACCTATTATGGCAAAAGAATAAAAAGAAAGTTGTTTTCCTAAAAGATCCATGCTCTTCTGCAGTGGTGTCTTTGGAGCCTTTTGTGAATAAGAAGAAGAAACCATCATGATTAGATTTCTCAAAGAACATCTTAGTGTAAGTAAATTAAAAGTACTTTCATTTTTTAAATTCACTTTTGAAAACTATTGACTTTAGATGAAGCAAAATGATATGAAAGCATTAGGAACATCAAAAGGTACTATACAAATTAAAAACTTGACACACTTATGTTTCACATGTAGAAAACATCTAGAATTCAGCAGGAGCTCAACAAGTACTTTCAGAATGGAGGAACACTCAAAATATTCTTCAGCTTTTGGTTCTCAACAAGTTCCCCACTGGGTTCACTAAAAATTCTATTCTTGAAAACATAATTGTTTCTATCAAACTGACAACTTAACATTAGATTGTTAGGATGAAAACCCTGTTTAAGATCAACCTGTTGTCTGCTGAACAGAATACAAAATAAGATCACCATCTAAAAAAATAGCACATTGTACAGTTCTGTAATATTGAAAAACCCTAAAAAGTGAAGAAAAGAAGAAAAAGACAATAGTCGGCCACTGGAGAAGCTGAAGCATCTGATGAAAGATTCTGTTTTGGTTTTGTTGTAGATGGATACACTTTCTAAGACAGCAGGCACAGAAGAATCACACACATTTTCATGGGGCCAGTGAATGGAGTGTGGCATATTAAATAGAGAGTTCTATACAAGAGAACAAAACTGAAAAATAAATACAAGGCATCCCTAAGAACAAGGAAATCACGACAAAACCAAAAACATCAATATCTGAAAACAAAGACATATACACGGATATGCTAAGTTTAATGGAAATAAACTAATACTGTCTAATCTTGGCTAGGATTAGGTGAGAGTTAGGTTTTTTTTTTAATTTTCTAAATGTATGTGAAGAATATACTTTTATAAGGACATATATTCTGTGGATTAATTATAATTTGATTCTAATTTCTATATTCTAGAAAATTCTAATTTCAAATACTTGGAAATGAGATATCAGATCAATGCTAAGTCCTCAAAACTAGAAAGACACTCTGGAAAACGAATAGTATGTAACTGATTTTGCTATCATATAAATATCTCTCTTTCTTTTTTTTTTAAATTTATTTATTTAAAACTTAGAAACAAAATAGAAATAGAAAAAAAAACACTATGCACACAGCAGCATATAAGAGGATTCAAAATGTAAAACAATAAATTTCCATTTCAAGAAAACCTATATAATAAATACTACACATTGTGTTGAAATGTCGAACTGTGCTTTGCTTCCTTGTTAATATTCTTTTTTCCTTATCTCTCCCCTCACCCAAGAAGGCTACAATTAAATGCAGATATATTTATATATAGATAAATATATAAATATACATATATACACACAGAGCTATACAAACATTACACATACATATATATATACACACACACACAGAAACACTGATATAGACACAATACACATACATACATTCATATACATTTATATGAGGCTGAATTATGCTTATTTGTCCTCTAATGGTAGACAGCTTTCTTTTTAAGTCCAAGCCTTTTCACATTTTTCTAAGTCCACCAACTCATCATTTCCTACACCAAAGCAATATTCCAACCTTGTACTATCTAGCTATTTCAAACAGTTTAAAACAATATTAATTAATATAGTTGGCACATAGTATAAACCTATTTAGCTCCAAGTTTGACTGAAATCAATGATTATTGCCCATTTTTTTTAACCTAATAAATTCTACTCTTGCTCTTTACTCTTATGTTTTTTCATCTCTTATTTCCAGCCCTGCTGATTCCTCTGCTTTACTTCTTCCCATTACCTTGCTAATTACTTAACTTACTCCTCTCCAAGGATCTCTCCCTTATCTTTCTCCCGTTTTCCTCCCTTTTTATGCAGTTTCTGTTAATCTATATATCCTTTTATTAGCACCCCTATCCTATTTCCTTACCCTCTTCTTTTTAAAAATATATTTAGAAGACTTTTATTCCCTTCTAAACATATAGATTATTCTTTCTAAGTAGTTTCCTCTAAAAATCCCTCCTGTATCCCTTCCCCTCTTCTCTTTCCTTCTTATTACTTTTTCAATTTAGAAAATTTTTATTTCTAGCTATATATATATATATATATATGTTTTACATATTTATAGATATATATTTTATATATATATATCTTTAAGCCATTCCCAATGAGATTAAGGTTGCAGAACTAGCAATCAACCAGTGCTTTGACACCTCATTGTCAGTTTTTCCTCTTGTACCTCATGTTTTTACTTCTTCCCACATGGTTTTTTGCTTTTTAGATTCACATAGTACTCGGCTCTAACCCAATCTTTCTTTTGAAGTATCCAATTATTAATGACAATCTTAGACATATGGTTTACAGTCCCACAAAGAAAACAAAATTTGTATTTATTGAGTCCTTTGTAATTAATCTTAGATGTTTACCTTATATTTCTCTTGGATCTCATACATCAAATTTTCTATTAAATTCAGCACTTTTTTGCAATAAAATCCTCAAAGTCTGGTAATTCATTGAATGTCTTTTTTTCCATTCAGGAATATGCATAACTTTGTTGGGTATATTTTCAGCCATAATCATCTTTGCTCTTCAATATATAATGGTGTTCTGAGATCTGTGGTCTTTTAACACAGCTCCTGCCAGGTATTGTGATTCCAATTGCGGCTTCACAATGTTTGAATTGTTCCCTTGTTGCTTGTAATATTTTCCCTGTGACCAAGGATTTCAGAATTTGGCTATGATGTTCCTATAGATAATCCTTGTAGGATCTCTTTCAGAGGGTGATCAGTGTATTTTTTTTTCTTATTTCTACTTTCCCCTCTTGTTCTATCAGGACAATTTTCTTTGATTACTTCTTATATTATTGTATCAAGATTTTTTTTTTTTTTTTTGGATTGTAACTTTCAGATAGTCCAATTATTCTTATGTTTTCTCTTCCTGATATATTCTTCAGATTAGTTGCTTTTCTTATAAAATGTCTCTCATACTATTTTTTAATTCTTTTACATTTTGTTTTATTATTTCTTGGTCTCTTGTAACTTTGCTGATTCTCCCTTGCCCAATTCTAGTTTTCAAGGAGTCATTTTCTTTCTTAAGATTCAGGATCTCTGTCATCTATACCCAGAGAGGACTGTGGGAACTGAGTGTGGATCACAACATAGCATTTTTATTTTTTGTTATTGTTTGCTTGCATTTTGTTTTCTTTCTCATTTTCTTTTCCTTTTAGATGATTTTTCTTGTGCAGCAAATTATTATATAAATATGAATCCATATATTGGATTTAACATATATTTTAACATACTTAACATATTTTGGATTATTTGCCGTCTAAGGGAGGGAGTGAAAGAAGGAAGGGAAAATTTGTAACACAAGGTTTAGTACAGGTCAGTATTGAAAAATTATTCATGCATATGTTTTGAAAATAAAAAGCTTTAAAAAAAAGATTCAGGATCTCCTTTTCTAGTTGATTTTCTTTTCATAATCTTGTTTTTCCTGGATTGTTCTCATTTTCAAAAAAAATTTTCCTCCACGTGTCTCTTGATTTTTAAAATCTTTTTCTGAGTTATTCAATTTGGGATAGATAACTATTTAATGTTCCTTTCTAAGGGAGGAGAGGCTTTTTTTTTTTTTGCTTCAGTATCTTTCTCTGAAGGATTTTTCCCTATTCTCTATTCTCTGTTCTCTATTCTCACAAGAACCTTCTATGGTTGGGTTCTTTTTCAACTGCCTGTTCTTTTATAATCACCTTGAGTTCTGAGGTTTAGGGATGGTGCCTCTGGCCTCAGGTCCTCCCCTCTGGTCTGAAAAGCATGAAGTCTGTCTTCCTGTAAATGCCCGGAGCAGCAGCATCCTGGTCTCACTTTCACTCACAGGGAAGGCATGTGATGGTTCTTTCTGGTCCAGGTAATATCTCAGCCACACAGCTGGGCCTGGCATCCCTGACTAGAAGATATGCCCTCCATCTTCCCCCACTCAGATGCAGAGTCCCCAGAAAGTCAAGGAGGGGAAAACCTTGTGGCTGGGGCAAATGCTACCCCCCAGCCCAGCCAGCCAGAGGGCTTATGGCTTGATGTTTCCTTATAATTAGCCTGGAGGTGCTTACACTTGACATAAGCCAAACCTCAGTCCTGGTGTCTTCTTTAGGATCTTCTCCAGCTGTCTCACTGTTCTGACCCAGTCTTGCTTATTTTTGCCACTCCACATTTGCCCCAAGGTGCTATTTTGTCTTGTTTTGGGGAACAAATCCGGAGAGCTTAGAATTTTCTGACTCTACCATATTTCTAGAATCCCCTCCTAAATACATTTCTTTAAATAACAAGGAAAAAAATTTTTTTAATCTTGTAGTCATTACTTAATAAACTACCAATCCGTACTGTCACAGATTTTCTCCCACTGGAACAGTGATGACAAGGTGAGAGGAAAAAAAACTAAGAAAAGTCAAACACATCCAAGCTTTGGAGACTAGCAAAAGAAACTGGGATGTTCTCTCTGGCAGTCCTGATCTGCTGGAACATGACCTTTTCAAAAGGATGCAGCATAAGAGAAAAACAGTGGTGCAAATGTGTGGTTCTATCAAACCTGACACTCTTAGGTGGAAGAGACTTAATGGGGCCATGGTTATTAGGCCCTTTCTAAAGCACAATATCCCTAAATGTGTTTCTTTTGTAACAATAATTTGTACTCCTTATGAGACACCTACAGATTAGACCCAGAACTTCTGTCATTAAATAATATATAAAGTCTACAATGTCCTAAATGTTAGTTGCAATGTCCATGCTAATCATTCCGCAATTGAATTTCTCAGATGATTAGGCCAGGTATAATGCAGATGACCCACATAACGCCATCACTGTGCAAAGGACAAGGGTCTGACTTTTATTTCACCTTTGCCTTCAGCTCAGTTTTAAATTCAATATGAACAGACTTCCATCCTACCTCATCTCTGCCTCCTACAAATCTGCATTGCTCCCCCCAAAGCCCAATGCTGCGCCTTTCTCATAAACGAAGTTCTGTTGCTTCCCCACTCTCCAAGCTCCCCAGCTCCTGCTGAAGGACAGACTTCCCTTTCCTCAATTTTCCACTTTGTATACACACTGCACTGGATTATATTCCCTTAATAGAATCACATAAGAACTTGTTGCACAATAAATAGAAAAGTACTCACTTCTTCTGCTTGCATCATTTTAAAAACCTCGCCAAATTCAGAGTTTTCTCCTGTCCCAATGACAATTCCCTAAGAGAAAAAATAAAGTTTAAAATGTAGAGTCAACTTTACCTTTCAAACAATTTGAAAGACAAGGAATTTCCAATTCCATTGAAAAAATTAAAATAGTAACTCTGCAGTAAGTATCAAAACCAAGCACAATGATGATCAGGAAGCCACCAAACCTCACATATATGCCTGCACAGTTAGAAGCAGGTATGTTGGTATATCACCACCAATGAGTGTCTTTTACCGGGAATGAACAGTGATAAACAGGTTACCCAGCCCAGAGAGAGGAGACACAGTAGCAGATGCAACATAAGGTAAACTGCAAAAAGCTTTCTCACTCCCTAAATTGCTGTATTACCCTTGAATAACTCATACCTACCTTTCAAAAAAGGAATGAAGAAAAAAAGGTTGCTTCTTGTTTTTTAAAATCTCCAATCTTTGAAATTTAATGGATATGGAATTTGCTTAAAGTAAGAAATCTTTATTTTTTAAAAATTACCTTTGCCTTCCCACATCTGACCAACGTTCCCATGAAAGCAATGTTACTTCTTGAGGTGAGATCGCCATTAGTAGCAGCAGGCTGAGGTGTTGTCAATTTAGAACAAGGGGTCGTCTCTCCAGTCAGACTGGATTCATCAATAGAAAGATCTACAGCCTTTTGGGAATGAAAACATAGCAGTTAAAAGCTTAATGTTTTTTACATCATACTGTGAACTTATGCTCTCAAAACCCAAAAACATTAATGTCTCTTGGTTTCTCCCTTAAGGATCACTTTTAATGTGAGTGAATGGAGATGGTGCAACATTAGCTAAGAACAAAAGGGGATGAAAAAGATCATTTAGTTACAATTATAACAAAATTCCTAAGGAAAAAATTAGTTAAGCCTTTTTTCCCCAATTCTACAAAGTAGCCTCTAAGCACTTTGATTAAATTGGGTTTTATATACATAAAATTTCTTAAGATTTCTTTATATTTCTGACTAAACCTACATGTAAGATCTCTTCATTTGTTCAGTTTTTCCTTAATCATTCAATTCTTCTTTAATTTCTCTTAAATTTTTATGATAGTAGGATATTGAGGATCACTCGGAAGTTTCTGTAGTTGTTTTATTGTTCAGTCTTGCCCCACTCTTCATGATCCTATTTGGGGCTTTCTTGACAAAGATACTGGAGGGGTTTTGCCATTTTCTTCTACAGTTCATTTTCCAGATGAGGAACTGAGGCAGACAGGATGAAGGGACTGGCCCATAGTCACGCAGCTAGGAAGTGTCTGAGGCTGGATTTGAATTCACCAAGATGAGTCTCCCCAAACCTAGTGGTTTATCCACTGCACCACCTTACAGCCCATTAATCAGAAGTACATCTTTCTAAATGGCATCAACTCAACAAAAGCTGAGAAACATGATAAAATACAGCATTACAGAGATTAAACTGCTGTACAGTTCAAACAATCAAGGAGAGAAGATTAAGAGCCATGGTTCAGATTTTCTTTAGTTAACTGTAGAGGGCGGAACTCTGGAGAAGCATACTTGAAACAAGGATACTTATAACAAGGTGTTAACTCAGTGGAATTGATGAGATGGTGCTTTAGTTTACATATACTTAGTACTTAGCATGATGGAATGGTTCTCTAGTTCATACATATTCAGTATGATGTAATGATATAATTGTAATAGCATATTTAAGGACTGAGAAGGACTGGAAATGAGACATTCCATCTTCGACCATCCTGGTGGCTCTCTTGCCTCCTACACTAAGATCAAAACTGGGCCAGAATAAAGACTCTAGACTCTATTCCTGACCACTCTCGTGGTGTCTATCCTGCTGAGACCAAGGCCCGTCCGAAGGACCTCCAGAAAGCTAGTCCAGACATTAGTTAACAATCACCATTCAAACCAAGCCATTGGGTTTCCCCTTGCTGGAGGCCTTCCCAAACAAGCCAAAAGATCAAAAGCTGGCTCTGTTGTAGAGAGGATTCTTACCAACTTAGTAAAACTGCATAAGACAAATACAATTAAATAACTTGTTTCCTCAGAAAAGGCCCAATAAGCAAACATCTAAAAATATTTTATGCCTTTCCTTCATGAAGCTTTGTGTATATATACTCTTAAACATTCTCCTGCTGCCACTACTTGTTCTTGACCGTTTTAGGATCAAAGTTTTAAAGCAAGGTCAACCTTATGTCACAATGAACTCCGAGTTGGCCAACGAAATCCAAGCAGCAGAATTTGTTTTTACATTTTAAGTCTTCCCTCCATTCCCCTTAGGCCACATTGGAGAATGCTACCATTTTGACATAGATATGCCTGTGTGTAAAACGAAACTATACATCCTTCTATTTATCAGTTCTCTCTCTAGAAGTAGACATCTCTTTGTAGATGATTTGAATATTTATAAACCTCAAAAGCCTTATTCAGTTATTCTTTGAACAACATTGCTGTTACTGTGGATAACATTTTCTAGGTTCTGCTCATTGCACTCTTCATTATTTCATGCAAATCTTTCTATACTTTCCAAAATCAACCAGCTCATTATTTCTTATAGCACAGTAGGTATTCCATCACAATCATATACCACAATTTGTTCATCCATTCCCCAAATGATAGCTATCCCTTCTATTTCCAGTTCTTTACCACCACAATGTAAGCTGCTGTAAATACTGTAAGAAATGGAATTTTTAATCTTAGTTGTTGCTGCCACAGGTGTCCTTGAGAAATGGAAAATACCCCAGCTAATATGTTAAGTTTATCCTCTTATACAAGGAAGGATTGGGAGAATGGAAACATGATCAACAACATGATCAACTAGAACTGCTCTAGGGACTTTTTGCTTAAATTTGATATTATTACCCTATAAGGAAAAAGGATTATAACCTGGAAAATATTCTGACCAGTCAGAATTGTGAAAGGAGAAATAAGGCTAACTAACTAAATCTCATAAAAGACTTGACCTGGTCTCTGTAGGTATGTTCCCATTCTACAGAACTGGGGTACATTCATTCTTGCAAAAAAGTAAAATAAAATCTTTCCTGCATTCATCAGTGAAGTTCTTGGTAAGATATTTTGTTTCTAACAGTATTTTAGAACATACAGGTTCTTTTCATTTTTCCCTTTGCTCACCTTAGAAAACAGACCTAATAATGGTAACTATTTTTTAAGCAGTTACAGATACAGTGAATCTATATAAAGATCTAGAATATCTGCAAGATAAATTGCAAGGATTATCAAATACTTCTGTCTTTTAAGCAACAAAAGATAAATGTTTCTTAGAAGAAAGTCAGAGCTACAAAGTCAATCTCACATTTTAAAAGGAAATTAGAAGAAAAAAAATGTTTTTGGTTAGTTGTGGACAAGAAGCAACATGTTTCTTTGCTTTTGATTTATTAGGATGGTAGCAATTTCTCAAGTGTAAGAATAACTAGGGTTCAAAGTTGGGTTGTCTTCAGTAATGATTTATTACATTATCCATGACAGGAAGAACAAGAAAGAAAAGGGAGCTCTAGGACCTTTATCTTTTTCTATTATAGTTATGTTACATTTCTGAGGCAAATATGAGAAATCATCTGGCATTTTCATCTAAATGGGCCCATGCAGTCAATTACACATAATTTATCTACCTGGCTTTGAAAGATCTTAATACAAGCTTATATGGATTGCATGATCATGCTGAAGAGTTGATAAAGTAGCAAGGACTGAGAAGCCATAAGGTTAGCCCACCTTGGGAGAGCCATAAACAGTGCTGGTCAATAGCAATCTACACCCGTACCTGGAAATCATCAGGCTATCAACCTAATCTTAGTTTCTTTTCCCCACAAAGTTATCTCCTTGATTCCAACTCTGCTAGATTCCCCTGGAATTTGCCCGCTGCATAGAGTAATTCTTTTTTTTTCTTTTTTTTAAAATTTATTTAATAGCCTTTTATTTACAGGTTATATGTATGGGTAACTTTACAGCATTGACAATTGCCAAACCTCTTGTTCCAATTTTTCCCCTCTTACCCCCCCACCCCCTCCTCCAGATGGCAGGATGACCAGTAGATGTTAAATATATTAAAATATAAATTAGATACACTATAAGTATACATGACCAAACCGTTATTTTGCTGTACAAAAAGAATCGGACTCTGAAATATTGTACAATTAGCCTGTGAAGGAAATCAAAAATGCAGGTGGGCAAAAATATAGGGATTGGGAATTCAATGTAATGGTTTTTAGTCATCCCCCAGAGTTCTTTCGCTGGGCGTAGCTGGTTCAGCTCCATTGGAAATGATTTGGTTGATCACACTGCTGAGGATGGCCAGGCATAGAGTAATTCTTGCTCCTGCCTCTTTGGAACTTTAGCCTGCTGTCAAGCAGCAAAAGAAATCTTTGCCCCTTAACTTGGAGACAAAATGAGTGTGTGAATTCACCAAACCCATGACACCAACCAGGGGGACCCTAATCTTACAGGGGTGTCTTTCTCCTCAACAATACTAATTAAAAGAAGCATATGTGTGCCTGCCAGAGACTGAGACAGACAGAGAGACAGAGAGTGTGTGTGTGGTGCAAGTGCATGTGTGAGTGATGAATGATGAGGGCTGGGGCTGGTAGGGTATTCTAGAGTAAGGGATAAGGTGAGCAAAAAAGAAAAGAGAAAGCAGATCACTGAAGCATTCTGCAAAATGCCCAGAGACATAAGCAGCTTGTCTCTGACAGCAGCCCGTTACATTTATCAGATCTTTTTTCAATGCCACTCACCAGGGGGCTATGGGTATTTCCACTGGAATCCTTTTTCTATGCCGCTTTGTATAATCTCTTTTCTAGATGTTCATGAACTTCAGAATAAAATGACTTCTAAAAGCACAACCAAAAGAACACATATGTGCTTTTACTTATGTAAAAACATCATTCTCTTCAGCCAATTTCCTGCCCCTAGGTAAATGTCTTAAAGATGAAATGACTACACCAGGGAACTGTCACAGCAGTTCAAACGCCTTTGCAATAAATTAGGAAAACAAAAGTTTCCATCTGTGACTTTTCACTAAACACCCATAGTAGTAGGAGACAAAATAAACAATTGATTTTAGTTTCTGCTTTCATTTGTATTCAAAGGTAAAACAAAACTCGTTTCCTATCAATGAGCTACAAAACTAATGTGCAGAATCCTGGGTCCCCACCCCCAATGAGGGAATTTTACCCCTTTCACCTAGAGAACTTAGCTGGGATGGGGATGAGGTCCACTGTTTTGGCACTCAGCCCCAGTCTTTCAGGAAGCCCCCAGACCCTGCCTCACCCATAAGCACTCTTGGGATTGGTTGTCTTTCATTCTCTAAGAGACAGAAGATGCCATGATAAGCAAGTGAATGGCCTGGAGTAGGGGAAGGCTGGGCAAGGTCACTTGCCTCAATTTCCCCTCCGGAGCCATCAGGGTCCAGTGGCCAGACAGATTTCAGGATGACTGGAGACAGCCCCAGATGTAATATGGCCTTTTTAAGCTCAGGTCTTCAACACTTCTTAGTATTAAGAGACAAAATATCTTACCAAGAACTCCACTGACTCACTGATGAAAGCAGGAAATATTTCTTTTACATTTTTGCAAGAATGGGTGCCTGGGTGAATAGACACACTTTTGGGACTCCATGGGCAGCATTTTATTTCTTACCCTCAAGCACAAGTCCCTCCCCTGATTCCCCATTAATTGGATATTACAAGGTTAACATGTCATGAATCTCCACCCCTCACTACATAACCAGTTCGTGCCTCAAAGGAGTTTCCACCTTAGAAGGGGAAAAGGCCTTCTAAATCAAGGAGGGCTAAAGGCCAAGAACAAAAGATTCTTTTCAAATTTCAGACCACCACCCCTGATTACAAGTCAGTCCTTGGCCCTTGATTATTCCTTGATGTCCTAGTAGATTTTAATTTTCTAATTTGTTTCATTTCTCTAATCTAATTTTCATAACTGTGGAAAACAAATGTCCATCCATTTCTCACAATTTGTCCTGCTTTTTCTTTTTTAATAATTTGGTCTCTAGATCCTTTTCAAACCCCTCAGATTTGGCTCATTTTTACATCCCAAACCTCCTGCACAGATCTCCTTACACAGAATGGATAATTAATCCCAAATTCTCTGCTAATTCTTCTGACAGAGCTGTACTGGAAATAAAAATACTTTCAATTGTAGCACATGTTCCTTCCCTTCCTGCCAATAACTTTTCTAGAGTCATTCTATTTTCCCATGCAGTTCTGCTTTTATTCCCTTCACTGCTTCTCTTGTGTAACTTATCCAATAATATTTACTCACCAGAGTAGGAATGATGTAAATCGAGAACTAGATTTCTAGCCTTTAATTCATCAGATAATTCATAATATCCTTTATTTAATTCTTCCTGATTCAGTCTTACTTTCTTCATCGAATGCCAAGTAAAAGAATAGCCAATTGGGTTGGTGCACAAATGCCCACTCAGTTCCCAAACAAAGCAGGTTTGAGAGCACTGTCTCCACAATACCACCTAAGGCTTGCTCGGGGTATGCTCCTCCCTGAGAAATTGCCAGGACTCCCCTCAATTACGTACTAGACTCAGGTACATTCTATTATAGTCCCTAGATTTTGGAACCTTTCACCCTGCCATGAGAGAAAAGTTGACTGATGTCCAAAGTTAAGAGACCAGTATAAAGCATTGCAGCTCTCCCCAGTAATATTATTTTGGGAACAGGAAGAATTCACTCTCGTGTTCTTCCATACCCAAAGGGACTGGTACTATCTGGGCATGTGTGTGCAACCCATGTTACATAGACATAGAAACGGCTTTTTTTTTTGTTCAGACTCTTTACAGAGTACTTTACCAATTCTACCCAAGTAATGGTATCTTGTTCTTAAACCCTTAACTTGATTTCCAATCTTCCTAAAAAATCTACCCCTATTACCAAATTATTCTTTGAAGTGCGTTTTCTAACTGTCCTGCCCTTGTAGCAAACCAAACATTATTCCAAATTGGACAGTTCCATAAATCCTTTTTCTATTATCAGGACACAAACACTTATTGCACCTATTTATCTACAGCCAATCAAGCCTCTATAATTCTATAATTTGACAAGTATCAAGCTGAATTGTTTGTGGGGTATCATTCCCAATATTAACCCAAATCTTAATCCAATGTCCCCCATCCTAAGCCCCAAATATTACTGCAGCAGGGGAACAGCATTAATCCTACATAATTATATCCTCCCCCCTTCACAGCACTGATGGACTCCGTACAGAGAACCACTCAAGACACTGGGTAGTTTGGGGTCCATCTGCCAGCCAGTTCCAGTTCTTTCCCAAACAAATGGGACCCAAAGTCTTGGGGGTGTAGGGGGATGATCTCATCTTCTGAAATTACTTCCTGCTGAAAATGAGCGTTGAGGTAGGTCATCCTACAGAGTCCTATTTGAAGACGCTTGAGCTGATTGAAGATCCAAAGGGTTGAGTCAGACCCCTGAGGCTGGTCAATACAATTTTCTAGTGCTGGCATTTGAAGATGAATTACTCAAAGCCTAGAGGAAAATAAACCTAAGAGAACCAGAGAGAGTAACTACAAAGAGTAGAGCCCTCATTCTTGGAAAGACTTCCCTGAAGATTCTGCAAATAGGAAGGCATCTTCTCTTTTTTAGAGACTACATTATACTCCAAAAGCAAATTTTAAAAAGGGGGAGTCCCATCAGAATAACAGAAGTATTTCCAACATCTTTCATTCACAGGTCTCGCTTTCCTATCAAAAGCAGGATAGTAATACAGATTAATGCAGACTTCTGCATGAGGCATGTGTGTAAAGCCTCTACCATCATCATTATTCTTTAAAGATATTCCAACTCCCTCTTTTGCCTGTTGTAGGATAGACTGGAAAAGGACAATAATGATTGGCCAGTAGCTTTTGAATAGAAATTATTCAAAAATATTTTCAATATAAATAATTCAAAATCATCAAAATTCAAAAATAATTCAAAATTATTCAAAAACACTACATACACTATAAAAACAAATGTTATTCCCACTTTAGTAACAATCTTAAATAAGTGATTTTCCCATTGATGTGACAAAATATTCCATAAGTTACATCCCTCTAAGAACAACCTGAGTATACTAAAATCCTCTTCTCTAAACCACCCAAAAGATATTTCAGCTTCAGTTTCAATAATCAATGAAGAATCGGGTTCCACAGACAGTTGTTTTTGCATTTACATAAGGTATCAATTGTTTTTACATTTACATAAGGTCCTTAAAAGACTTTATTTCATACAGACACATCCATCTAGCAACAGCGAGATAACCAGATGACAGCAAGATATTACATACTTGAACTGTGCTTATAATTTCAATTGACCACTTACTGTAATTATAGAAATTTGCTATGAAGAAAAAGCAGGGGAATGATTGTAATAGAATCAAAACTGATCCTTCAGGCCTCAGCCTGAGGGCACATAAATCAGAGCTGACATCCAATCATATAGTAACAATTCCACCTTATAGCTCTCAAATGGAGGGTTACTGACTTAATAATTCACCAAATAACTATTACCAAATTCAAGACTCAAAACTCTAAGTTAAAATCCCAAAAGATTTCATTGCATAGCAAGTTTCACTGATGAGGTTTTAGATCCTAAACTTCTCTGCCCCATGCGCCTGCAAAGCCCAGCCGAAATTAGATACACAGGACTATCAGGTTGAAATCCTACTTCAAAAAAGGACATTTGCTATCATATTCATTAAACAATGAGACCGTGATGCAGTTAATAAATAATTTGCTGAAAGGGTCTTTGAAATAATCACTTTCAGAGAATTTGCAATTAACCAGAAATCTAACAAACTTCTCTTAGAAGCTACTTGCTTTGCCAAATGGCAGAACCTTTGATACAGGATCACAAATGACTTTGCCTTAAAAAAACCACAGACTCAAAAAATAAAACCAAACATTCAGTTATTAACACCATGTAAACATAAGCTATTCCTTTAAACAACAGAAACAATTAAGAGGGGGGAGATTTGAGCTCCAGTGAGTGAGTCTGTTTTCTCATTTCTCAGGAGCAAACACACCCAGTATTATTAATTGCTATTAATTACTTTTACAAATCAATCTTTCTTCAGCCTTGTTTTTAAAAAACACTTTTTAAAAAAAACTTTAATATTCACAATATAGTTACTATCTAAATAACTTTGGATCAAATTTCATAAAATTTATAAATGTCCAGCAGAGCTGACAAAATTTTAAAGCACAGCTCATAATTTTTACAAATTACCCAACATACATTTTAGAAAACAATATATTTCATCTAATTAGGAGAAACAAGCATGTGATCTCTTTTGGTAAGTTACCAGAGAATTTTGTTTAAAAACCTAATTTTTTATAGGTTAACTTAAATTCAAATTAAATACAGATTTAAATTTCTAGTAGCAATACTACAATATTAGTGCACATATATTTCTAAAATCTTACTCCCAAATGTATCAACTAAAATTAATTCTATCATATACCATTTAAGTTTAAACACAATATTTTAGGGTCACATTTTTGAGAGAAAACTTCTTTTCCCCCTCAAAAGGGGGAAATTCTCCTAGACTGCCCTAAATCTTTCAAATGGCAGCAAACTATTTGAGACTTGAGATGGAGACCCAGGCCCGCCCCTGGAAGCAAAAGGGCTATGGCTCCTATCTCAGGATTCTGGGGTGGTGGGAAACACAGGGACCCATCTAGAGAGAAATTGAGGCTGACTCCAGAGCATAGTTTTGAGGGAGCCTACCGTTCTTTGGAGAGGCTGAACTGAACATAAGTCTACACACAGCAGCCCTGGTCATTTTCAGTCCCCTCTAGGGAAAAAAGCTTGAAAGCTTAAGAAAAATCAGATTACTGTGCATTAGGATGCACAAAATAAGTGCTTTTAAATCCCCAAATGGTCACTTCTTTTACTTTGCAATTCAGCTGACTGAAAGAAACATAGAAGACAAAATAGACCAACACACAAACAAAAATTTGCCTTTAAATTCCTTTTCTGTCTAGTAGTTGTTCCTTCCCTACATCTTGGAGAAGAACCTCTTCTCTTTCAGGGCCCCATTTCTTTACTTCTCCCCTAGAGTAGATTCATCTCTTATGCAGATTCTTCCTGTATCCCAGCTTGGAGATCTCCACACTCCAGTGATCCCAGATCACTAATATTAATTCAACTCTAGATTTCCTGACATCCCTCTCTTCCAGGACTATATGTGAGATATATGTCTCAGGAGTTCCTACTCCTTGGTGCCATTAAATTCCCCATCTTACCAACCTGCCTGACACCTCAGACCCTGTAAGATGGCCCCAGGCACCAAAGGCAATAATAGATTGTTACCTCTGGTCTATGCACAGTTTACTTGATTACTACAGAACCTACTCCAGTTCCTTCACTGTTTTGTGGATTACTTTGTGGTCCTGGAATCTCTGGACTATCTATTGGGGGTGGGGGGTCCCGGAACAGAACCATGAGGCCATTGACACAATGGGACATATCTCCTTGTGCTTCAACAGGGCCACCCCGAATTCCTAATATCTGGATCCCAGACGAGCCCCCATTTGTAAGAAATGAAATATCTTACCAAGAACTCCATTGACTCACCAATGAATTTAGGTAAGATTCCTTTTACATTCTTTTTTTTTTTTTTTTTTTTTGGCTGAGACAACTGGGGTTAAGAGACTTGCCCAGGGTCACACAGCTAAGAAGTGTTAAATATGAGGCCAAATATGAACTCAGGTCCTCCTGACTTCAAGGTTCTATCCACTGTGCCATCTAGCTGCCCCTTCTTTTACATTCTTGAAAAAAATGGGTGCCTGGGTGAATAGACACACCTTTGGGACTCCACAGCAGCATTTTATTTCCTACCCTGAAGCACAAGTCCCTCCCCTGATTCCTCATTAATGGGATGTTACAGAGGTTACAACATGAATCTCCACCTCTCATTACATAGCCAGTCCCTGCTCCCAAGGAGCTTCCATTCTAGAAGGGAGAAAAGTAACGAAGGAGGGCTAAAGGCAAAAAATGAAGATTCTTTTCAAATCTCAAACCACCATTCTTTGTCAGTCCCTGCACCCAAGAAGTTCACATTCTGTAAGGGGGAAGATAAACTTCATTCTTGATTATTCTTTGTTGTCCTTGTGGGTTTTAGTTTTCTAATTTAAGTTTCATTTCTTCAATTTAATTTTCATAACTTTGGAAAACAAACGTCCATCTATCTCTCACATCAGTCTGACTAATGCAATAGCCCATTCAGAGATTAAGGCTAGTTAAGAAATGAACCAGAGAAAGGCCTCTTTTCCCTTCTCCAATCACCATCAATCTAGTCTCCCTGGAGCCTTCCAATCCCCAAATAGAAGCTCCTTAAGGGCAAAGGCTGTTTTTGCTTTCATATTGACATTCTTGATAAAGTACTGTTTCTAGGGGAAATATAACAGTGATCCTGAGATCCCCTGAACTTTGAGTGCTTTTGTTCTAACATCCCCTGAACTTTGAGTGCTTTTGCTCTAACAATCTATTGGTCAATGATTCTAAAGTCTTCTGGTCTTGGGATAGTCCTACAAAGATTGCTGACTGTCAGACCGATAATCTGATTAGTGATAACTACATTCCTGAGACAAGAGTGAACAGGTGAACAGAACACTCCTCAAACATACTTGTGAAGTCATAAAATTATCAAATAAATTACATGCAGCTCTGGTCTCTCTGTGTCCTATAAATTTATCTTCTTTCTCCTCATTCTTTGTTAAATCCTTTTGGAACTTAGCCTGCTTCAATTGGCATTAGAAATACAATAAACTTGGCCCCTTAACTTAGAGATGGGTTCAAACCTACAAATTCTTTTTTTTTTTTTTTAAACATGTTAAGGAGTGATAACTAATTTTTAAAATTAAAGCTTTTTATTTTCAAAACACCGGCATAATTTTCAACATTCACCCTTGCAAAACTTTTGTGTTCCAAATTTTTCTCTCTCCCTTCCCCCACTCCTTCCTAGACAGTAAGTAATTCAATATAGGTTAAACATTTGTAATTCTTTTATAGACATTTCCACAATTATCATGCAGCACAAGAAAAATCAGATCAAAAAGGGAAAAAATGAGAAAGAAAGCAAAAGGCAAGCAAACAAAACAACAAAAGTGAAAATACTATGTTGTGATCTACACTCAGTTCCCCAGTTCCCTCTCTAGAAGCAGATGGCTCTCCCCATCACAAGATATTAGAATTGGCCTGAATCACCTCATTGTTGATAAGAGCCACGTCCATCAGAACTGATCATCATATAGTCTTGTAGTTGCCGTGTATAATGATCTCCTTGTTCTGCTCACTTTACTCATCATCAGTTCATGTAAGTCTCTCCAGGCCTCTTTGAAATCATCCTGCTGGTCATTTCTTATAGAACAATAATATTCCATAACATTCATATGCCACAATTTAGTCAGCCATTCTCCAAATGATGGGCATCTACTCAGTTTCCAGTTCCTTGCCATTTCACAAAGGGCTACCACAAACATTTCTGCCCAAGTGGGTCCCTTTCCCTCCTTTATGATCTCTTTGGGATACAGACCTAGTAGTAACACTGCTGGATCAAAGGGTATGCAGAGTTTGTAGCCCTTTGGACATAGTTCCAAACTGCTTTCCAGAATGGTTGGATCCATTCACAGTTCCACCAACAATGTATCACTGTCCTAGTTTTGCCACATGCCCTCCAACATTCATCATTATCTTTTCCTGTCATCTTAGCCAATCTGAAATGTGTGTAATGATACCTCAGAATTGTCTTAATTTGCATTTCTCTGATCAATAGTAATTTGGAACACTATTTCATATAACTAGAAATGGTTTCAATTTCTTAATCTGAAAATTGTCTGTTCATATCCTTTGACATCAACATTTATCAATTGAAAAATGGCTTAAATCATTATAAATCTGAGTCAATTCTCTATATATTTTAGAAATTAACAGAACCCTTGAATGTAAAAAGTTTCCCCAATTTATTGCTTCCCTTCTAATCTTGTCTGAATTGGTTTTGTTTGTACAAAACCTTTTTAATATAATCAAAATTATCCATTTCTGCAAATTCTTTTGAGATACTTCATGATACCAGTCTGCGAACCCCAACCTTTTGGGCTCCCTTTTTGAATTTCAACATCAGTGCTTAGCAGATAGGAAGGGCTATTTTTAAGGGCATTTTCTTTCATTCATTCATTCATTCATTCACATAGAATACACACTAAAGAGACCTATTAGCACATTTATAAAAATCCAAAAGAGTTCCTTTTGCCTCAAAGGCAGATGACAATCTAGGTGCTGTAATGGGAGGAGAGATGAAAAAACTCTTATCTCCTGCAGTTTCCCCAAACATGCTTACCTAGAGGTCCCCTCTCTGAGTGTTCCCAAGGCCTGCACTGCTGCCCAAAAAAGAACTTTTTTTAGTCAAGGAGAAAAGCCTTCTCCTTCACACACACAGGAGAAAACTCACAGCTCCTTGCAACCCTACATTCAGTCATGGGCAGCCAACAGCCCCTTCAGAGCTGGCACCTGGGCAGGATGACAGAGTTCTCTCATTTTAGTGAGAAAAGCCTCATCTGAGGAACATCAGTGAGAAGACAAATTAACATGGAACAAGCTTTTCTTCTATTTTTGAAACAGCAATGAAGATCAAAGCTCTTGAATTACCTCAACTTACTCAGAAGTTACCCTTTCAGAAATCAAAAGATTCAATGGTTCTCAAATGATTGTCTCCCCTTAAAGCCAGATTAGAGACAAAAGAGCCATTCTTAACAACAAATAAGCCTTTTAAAATGTGTTAAGTTCACTAGAATGAATAAAGCGTAACCATTTCCAATTCTTATAACCCACATAAACACTTCTACAGACCTATAATACATGTGAATACAATTCTATTTTTATCCCGCTTTGAATTACTTCTCTAGCTTCTCCAGCATGCTCTCCCCAAAAAGTCATCGGGTTTATTTTCTATTTATTTAGAAGTATACTGGTTGCTTTCCCAGATAGAAGCTCCATGGGGACAGGGGTCAGTTCATTTTTTCTGCCTCACACATACAGTACTCTTAGTAAATATTGGATGTTTTGGCATAAACTTAATATTTGTTATTCTCAATAGCAATAAAACTCTCCGCTTCTTTTACATATCAATATTTATCTAATTATTCTCAACCATGGGGAACTTTTTCCCCAGATCTTTGTTGTTACATGAAGAGCAACTAGAGCTAAAATTATCTTTTATCAATGAGATATTTTCCCCCTCTGCTTTTGAAATTTTTCTCCTTTTTTTGGAACACCTCTTGATAGGGGTACAGCTTCTAGGAAAAATATAGCAGTAATCCTGAGGCTTCCCAGACCTTAGGAGTGCTACTGTTCTAGCAATCTGTCAATGATCCTAAAGCCTCCTGGCTTTCCGAATACTATAGTATAGTCCTATAAACTTTGCTGACTGACAGATAACAATCTGTTGGTCAGTGATAGATAACAGGGTTTCTGAGACAAACGATGAGGTGTATACCAGGCCACTCTTCAATTCTACCTCTGGGTCATGAAAATAGAATATCAGCAACATGAAGAACCAGATCTCTCTGTCTTTTCTTATAATTTTGTCCTTTTCCTCCTGGTTCTTTCCTAAATCCTTTTGTAACTTAGCCCACTTCAATTGGCATTACAATTATAATAAACTTTTCCTCTTGATTGAAAATGGGTCCAAGGCTGCAAAATCTTCTGAGACACCAGTCCGTGAATTCAATCTTTTGGAGTCTCTCTTTTGAACCTCAAAACTCTATAGACTTTCAAAAAAGGGGGCATCACAAAATCAAAAAGAAGGACAATTTTTTACAATCTGATATATCCTGACATCTTGTTGGGAAAAAAAATTGCTAGCAACAAAGGAAACTGGTAAAAAGTACCATAACCAACTTCTGGGTTGTGCTACCCACTGGGTTTTATGACTTTCATTTATTTTTGCTAATATGAATACGTCAGACTGAGATTTTTCTAAAGTGTTTACTATAAGGTTTCCTCTTGTATAAATTTTCTATGACCTTATTAACTTTATAAACTTGTACCAGAGTTCTCTGTATATCCTGGAATCAAGATTTTCTCAGTCAGGTTTAAAGTAAATATTCCATCACCACTCCTAATCTACTTTTAATCTAACTTTATTACTTTTTATTTGTTTTATTTCTATATAATCAAACCTGGCAGCCCTGTCTATGACAATTTCTTTACAAGTGAAGCAATTCTCTTCTTCAATTATGAAAAAGTTAGGTTTTTCCCCTCATTTTGTCTTTTAACTAAATGGTTGTCTCAAACAGTTTAAATGACCTTTCAGTTGGTTACATAGTAATGTCATTAGGATATAATGATATCCTCACATAACCACACTACTCTGTGGAAAAATAATTTAAGCCATTCCTACTTTAGACAAATTACTGTATAAAAAAAAAGATCAATTGATAAATAATATTTAAAATTCACATAAGAAGTTAATGAGAACAGGATGATTTCAGAAAGGCCTGGAGAGACTTACACGAACTGATGCTGAGTGAAATGAGCAGGACCAGGAGATCACTATATACTTCTACAACAATACTAGATGATGACCAGTTCTGATGGATCAGGCCATCCTCAGCAACGAGATCAACCAAATCATTTCTAATGGAGCAGTAATGAACTGAACTAGCTATACCCAGAAAAAGAACTCTGGGAGATGACTAAAAACCATTACATTGAATTCCCAATCCCTATAGTTATGCACACCTGCATTTTTGATTTCCTTCACAAGCTAATTGTACAATAATTCAGAGTCTGATTCTTTTTGTACAGCAAAATAATGTTTTGGTCATGTATACTTATTGTGTATCTAAGTTATATTTTAACATATTTTAACATCTACTGGTCATCCTGACATTTAGGGGAGGGGGTGGGGGGGTAAGAGGTGAAAAATTGGAACAAGAGGTTTGGCAATTGTTAATGCTGTAAAGTTACCTATGTATATATCCTGTAAATAAAAGGCTATTAAATTAAAAAAAAAAAAAAAAAGAAAGAAAAAAAAAAAGAAGTTAATGAGATCTAAAAGAACATCTAATCAAAGGTTCTTAACTCAGGGCCTACAAACTTCTTCCTTAAAAATATTTTGATAATTCATTAATTTATTTTCCATGCAGAAAGATGTTATGAAAACTACTAGAAGCCTGTTAAAATACCTCTAAAAAAAGGCATTGGCTCTTTTCTGAGACTTCATATCTTTCGATTTGCCAGTTATAGTCCCACAGTCTTTATTTAAAACTCAAAATAATATTTAAAATTTACATTAGGCCAAAAATCTCTCTTGAACTTTCATCACAGGATCCCTTTGCACACTCTTAATTCCTTAGGATCTCATCCCCTGCAAAAGCTTTTGCTTCTGTGGATTATATCTATTGATATTTACTGTATTAGAACTTAAAATATCTTAGTATTATTAAGAAAATTGTTTTGACCTTGCAGACTCTCTGAAAAAGATTTCAGGAACCCCAAAGGGTAAACACCTTGAAAACCACTTTAGAGGAACAAGGCCCACATTAATTAATAAATCTCCAGCAACTTCCTGCTGTAACATGATGCCAATTTAGCTTGCCAAATCTCAGTCTGGTATATTTTATTCCTATACTGGAATTTTAAGAGCTAATGGAGAATGTCAAGTTAACTCTTATCAAAGTGGTAATGTCTACATCCATGCAACAGAAATACATATTTAGCTACGTTGGGATCCTCTGAAAGTTGGGCAATATGGCCAAATGATCATGTTAAACTAAAATTTCTAAAGAAATTTGCCTTCTAAATTGCGCTCTATTCTAATGTTGTTAATTATGAAGAACAAAGTGTCAGTAAGATGGAGTAAGGGGCACCTTTGCTAGCCTTTGCTATTTGGCACATCCAGGTTATCCAACATTCACAAGCACTACCACTGGCACATACGACAGAACCTCAGGCTGGGCAGGGAAGCCCAATCCACATATAAAAGAAGTTCTCTTCTATGTCCAATGCACCAAGTTGTCCATGCAGCCTTGGCTGAAGGACTTCCGCTAAAGGGACCACTCTGCTGAAGGACAGCTAGAATCTGCAGCATGTTTTCATTCCACCATGCCCAAGTCGGCCTTGCCCCACCTTCCCCCAGTGCTCCAAGCTCTGCTCCGGGGCCCAAAGAGAACAAACAGGGGTCATCTCTCTCACCTAGGGTTGCCCTGTGCCCCACACCCCTCCCCCCCCCAACAAAAGGGCTGCGTCTCTACTGCTTGATCCTCACCGAGCCTTCCCTAACCCGGCTGCCTTCCTGGGGACCCATTTCCCAGGTCCCTGGGTCACTTGCAGCAGCAGCAGCCCAAACCACATGCTGCAAAGTCTGTTGTGCACCAAGCCCTTCTTAAGAAGAGAGGCAGGCTCAATGGACAGCCATGTCCCCACTCCGCTCCTAATGAGCTCATCCGCTTGTTGAGGACTTGCTGCCCTGTTGCCTTAGAGTCCCCTCCCTTTTCACCTGGGAAGTGGGTGTGACTTTGCCTTTATCCCCTTCATTTCTTCACATTCTATACGGCCCAACTTACCAGCCTATTACAATCCTTGGGGAAGCTGACTATAATCCAACACTCCCTGTCCCACCATGGAAGCCGGAGGCCTTCAGGAAGGCACAGCTTGTATAACACAGGAACTCCGTGCCTCAGTTTCTTACTCAGAAAGACTCAAGTTCAATTCCTGCCACTGACACTTACTAGCTGTGCGATTCTGAGATGTCACTGCTCCTCTGCCTGCCACAGATTTCTCATCAGTAAAAAGAGGATAATAATAGCACCCTCCTCCCACCAAGATTTCTATGATGACCAAAGAAGATAACTCATATAATACGCTTCATGCACCTTGAAGGAACAAGGATTATTGTTATTTAAACTCTATGGTATCTTCAGCAAGATGATACATTTTTGATATCATTTCTCTATAAAGCTATTTGGCAAGTGGGATAAAGACCTTCAGTGTAAAGAGTATAGTCATCCAACAAGCACAAAAATCTTTGCAAAGGGAACACTTTTATAACAGAAAGGGATAAGGCACAGTGCAAATCTTAGAGAACAGAGTTATCACACTTATGTAAAAAAGAAAAGAAATAGGAATGTCCTCAACAAGGACTCCCCATTAACCTAAGCCCAACATTTAAAATAAAATTTAAAAATACAAACCCAAATTGACAATTCCCCAGCTCTGGAACATCTTTCAATCCTTGCTAACTGTATCATACTTCTGATTAATGTTTTAACATAGAAAACAACTTTATTTTTTCTACTCAAGCAAAAACCCTGAATGGCAAGAATCAATTAGCATTCCAATTTCCAAAGAGCTCCTGGAACAAAAAGTGAAGTATTGTTTACAAAAAAAAGGCTCAGGTTATGTGGGAATAAAATAAAAGAGAATGGGGGGGAAAAGTATTGGACTCTGAATCACAGAATATATCCATGTTTAAATAGAAACATTAACATCTGAGGCATCTCAAAAGTCTTAGTGTGGTTTTCAGCTGATGGACAATTGGCATTGTAGACAGAGAACTGGTCCTGGAATCAAGAGGACTCAAAAACATACTGAGTAAGTGACTTATTCTGTCAAGGAAGTCCTCTGAACTCTCAGCACTCCAGGAAACTCTCTAAGACCTTTTTGCTGCGTTGTTGTTCAATCATTTTTCAGTCGTTGATCCTATTTGGGGTTTTCTTGGCAAAAACACTGGATGTAGTTTGCCATTTATTTCCTTCTCCAGGTCATATTACACATAAATAAACTGAGATAAACAGAGTAAAGTGACCTGCTCAGGTCTGAGCTTAAGTGTCTGAGGCTAGATTTGAATTCCTGATTCCAAACTCTGTGTATCATGGCACCCCCAGCAATCCTTCAAGACCTTAATCTGTGTGATCTGCACTCATGGATGAACGAACTATCAATACTATGTGTATTGCATATCACTTGAATTGAAGACTCAACCTCTTCCCCACCTCAAAAAAATTTTTTTTAATTTAAAAGATATATTCTGAAATTAAATAAAATTTTGTTACTCTACTTAATTTTTAGGGCCTTTTTATGTGGGCATTATCATTTTATCAGGAAGAAAAGAGTAAATGGAAGGAAACCAGCCCATATGTACAGGGCAAGGGAAAAAAAGGAATAAAATTAAATAAATCCTAAAAAACATTAGCATAAGAAAAAATAATTCAAGATTGGTAGGTATGTGCTATCAGATTTATTTAGATAATAATTATCTTATTTAGATCCATCAAACAAAGCAAAATAGTCAATATCATGGCTAAAGACCATGAATTCACTTGCAAAAAGATGCTAGGTGTTTCAAGATTAAACTCCTTTCCTACTAAAAGTTGAAAAGCTCTTTCCCAGACTTCCCCAGCCCACCTGCATATGTTCTATTAAGTTCTACAGGACTCCCCCCCTCAAACTATTTAAAAGCTTCCTAATTTCCATTCCTAACCTGAAGATCAAGCATTAACACTTATTGTCATAAGTATCTTTCTTCTCACTACTGGTCTTTTCACAAGACTCATCCCCTTCCCCATAAGGTTACCATACATACCTCAAACAAACGTAGGTCAGCGGGAACTCTGTCTCCCACAGACAGACAAACTGTATCTCCTGGAACCAGATCCCGCGCAAGTGTATGTTCCAACCTCCCTTCTCGCACACTAGAATTAAAAATACCATTAGCAACAGAGAGGGCACTGCTCATTTTAAAAGAAATCTTCTCAGCAAGTCGAGGCTAAAATCATTACGATCATTACTATCATTAAGATGGTTCATATGACAGGAAATAATTTTAAGAAATGGAGTATCCAAAATATGCAATTTAAAAACTGAGAATTAGAAAAACTTAAAAGTCTTCTGTGACAGAAACTATAGTTGGGGCATAACAATATTTAAAGACTCTAAATTAAACTAAAACAATTAAGTCAATATTAAGTACATGGTTTCAAAAAATTCACATAATCTTTCCCACCTAGTTGAATCAATACCTTTTATATTATTAAAGATAGATCCATGATGAATTCATTCTAAAACAGTAATTCTCGACCTCCATTTTAAAAATAAGAAACATTCATGTCAGAAACAAGTCTTACCAATGACATTCCGGTGGTACAAGTTTACTCAATTCCTCAAGAGATTTTTCAGAACGATATTCCTGATAAAATGAGAAATACAAATCAAAGAATTAAAGAAAGATTCATCTTAACACAAACTCTGAGCCTTCCTTTTCTCATCTGAAAAATACCATCTAACCATCAGCCAAACTACAAAACAGATAAGTACAATATAAATGTAAACTAATAGTAGATCATGTCATGTAAAAAACAAAACAAGCAAAGTAATCACCAATAGTCAACTAGAAAGGCTTTTGCCTCTATCACTAAATTGGAAATCTCTCTCAATATTACATACTCCTTTCACTGAGGGCATATATTTCCTCAGAAAAGGGGTGTGAAAAAGATAAATTATAGTTAGTATTAACAATTTTATTGTTATTTAACAAAACTGTAAAGATGAGTTTGATGTGGGTCCCTAATTTTAATTTTTGAGAAAATTATGAATACTAATAAGTAAAAAATTCAGACATTTTAAATTGTTAAGAATCATGCCAATGGAGACTTGATTCAAGTAATATTCAGGTTAGGGTTCAATGGAGAGACAGCAGAAATAAGTGGCTGGCACAGTGTCATCATTATAAAGATCTGGAGACACGACAAATTTAATTTTACTCACAAGATCACAAAGAAAGAACATAAGCTTACTAAATGAGAACAAGCCTCCACCTGTTTTCCCCTAGTTTTTCATACAACTAAACTGAGGACAGGAGGATGCTCGGACTTTCAGAGGGTACAGAATTTCCTTTCACTTCGGTGATGGAGAGGGTGTCAAAGCTGCTCCTCCCTGCTCTACCAGCCCATCCAGGCCACCTGTCCATGATCCTACAAGTCACATATCCCACCTGGCCACTTATAATGCTGCTCCATGTGCTCATACACTAAGTCAGGCAGAGAGTCACTCTACCAAGCAGGTTTCTGCCTAACTTCAGGCCATATGGAAAGATAATTCAGAGAGAAAACTAAATCAACTGTTAGCAACTGTTAGGGAGTGTCCAAGGCAGGTGAAGATGAATGGAGTCGATAGCTTCATATAAATATGCCAAGTAAACAGGACCCAAGATCTCGCACCTTGACCCCCAAAGGCTAGCAGACACAAATGCCCATGGACCAAAGCCCAGGGTAGGACACAATCATGTTCCTCTTTTCAAATATTCCCATATCTGAATGAGGTCCACACTTCTACACTAATACTTCTATTTGTAGCTATTTATAAAGGATGAACAAGAACAAACACTGTGTCATTCTCTGAGCCCAACAGAGCATATCAAGAGCTCTCATGGAGGGACAACAGGACCCACCATAATTTTACAACCTTTTGACAAACACTAGAGGACATCCCATCTCCCATCCCATGGTGGTCCAACACCAGAAAGTTCTCAACCACAAGGGAATCAGAAATCTAATAAATATAAAAGGGCACAGGACAAGCAGAGGGTCTAATCTACTATTCTGGCGACTTTTTCTTGTCCATGGATAAGGAGCCCCTGCAATCCAGCCTAAACCATCACCCCATCCCTGCAATTTTGTCTAGAAAGACTTTTTTCACAACTGGAAAAGTCCGACCTCACCTCCCTTTGTCTCCCGTCTTTCTACAGGGAAGCTCTCCTTCCAGTCACAAGCACTCCCAGGTACAAGACAAGACCTCCCCCCGAATCCCTGCTTTTCTCTCTTGCGTGTCCTTCAGGTTTCTCTGTAAGAGATGGCTGAGAGGACGGGGTCTCAACCCAGCCTCTGGTGAGCCCCAAGGAAAAGGAGAGATACAGCACGAGAGGATTCAGCAGCTCTCCAGGGAGACTGAAACACTCCTGTCCTCCCCTCTTCCCTCCACCACAGTCCTGGGAACCACAGGATGGACCTTCAGACATCATGTCCTGGGGTGCTGGCATCAGGAACTCTAGCTCTTTGGAACACAAAGTCATGAACAGCCTCCTGAAGTGCTCCCATTCCCACCTCATCCCGTTCACCTTATCACTATTCCTCTCTCCAGGGCCCACCATCCCTGGTCTCTTCCTTTGGGAAAAATCATTAAATCAGTGTTACAATTACTGTCAACACTCCCCAAAATGTGTTACCTGATCTATCAGCTCCTAAAGAAGAGGGACTATTTCATTTGCATTTTTTAAAATCTGTCCTCCCTCCAATGAGCAGGACACTACTCACATACTATGCATTAAATAAATGCTTCTTATTCTGTCAGTTAGCCAATCTGAAATAGCAATGGGCTCTCTGATGGAAACCAAAAAATGATCAATGAAGATATACAAAAGCACTTCCTCACACACCATCACCACCACCTATAGGAAGTACCAGAATCTACCACCAGGTCCAGACACAGCTAAATACAATCTTTCTAAAGCTTTCAGATTCCATACTAAACACCAAATTAATAATGATTTAGCATTAAAATAGTACAAGTCAAAATCAATTTTAAAGTAGAGCTTGTAGGCAACAAAAACTCTTTCACAAATGGGACTTATTAAGGAAAAGTCAAAGATCTAAAAATAAATATTATTTCAATATTTATATAGAACACTTCATTATAAAATCCTAATTTTAATGTCAAACAAATCTGGCCGTGGGAAATTTTAAAATGTAGTTCTAATAATTTATTTGACATGTTCTATACATTAACAGACTACAACCTTTCGACTAGATCATTTTCACGGACATACAATGTGCCATAGACATACAACACATATATATAATGAGAGACTACTGAGGACTTCCTTATAAACAAACATTATTAGAAATATGGCACGATCAGTATAAAAGCTGAGAGATGGAGTGCTCCATGTAAAGGGCAGCAAGGGCAGTTGGGCCAGACCAGAGATGTCAAACTCAAATAAAAGGAGTTATGAGGGACTAAATCACTATGGTGGCAAGATGAATGGGATGGGGTGGGAATGGGAGCATTCCGGGCCTGCTCATGACTTTGTGTTCCAAAGAGGCAGAGTTCCCAATGCCAGGAGATTACACTTTCCAGGACATGATGCCTGAAGGTCCATCCTGTAGTTCCCAGGACTGTGATGGAGGGAAGGGGTCAGGCAGTGTTATGGACCCACCAGCTTCCACATAGAATGAATTTGGAAAACAGGTGAGAAGTAAATTGTGAAGGGCTCAAAAAGTCTCTATTTGATCCTAGAAACAATAAGAGTTTCTTGAATAGAGAAATGATGTGGTAAGATCTTTGCCTAAGTAAAATAAATACACTTTGGTAGCCATGTGAAGGACTGATTACAATGGGAGCATCTGAGAATCAAAAGCTACTTCAAAGGTACGAAGCTGCAAGGCTGGCAGGATGGTTGGGGTGTACTCAGCAGACATGGACATCTGGGGCAAGTGAAAGCCGAATTCTGTTCTGGACATGTTTAGTCTGAGATCCCTAAAGATCAACTGGTTTAAAATGTCTGGTGGTGAAAGAACAAATGAATAGTGCTGAGAGTCATTTATAGATGCAGCAGGTAATGAAGCACCACAATAGATATGTGGAGAGACGAGGGACTGGGACAAAGCCTAGAGGTAGGACATGGGGTGAGTGACCATCCATAAGCTGGGAAGTCAGGCAGAAGAATGGCTAGGAGAGCAGTCAACAGTGTTGGGCGCAGCAGGGAGGTCCTAAGAGGAGAGGATTGAGGAGAGATCCTGTGCATCTGGACTCCCAGGGACCAGTGGTAGTGACCACTGGGGGAGAGCAGTTTCCACCACTAAGGCCAGAGCCAGCCCGCAGAGAGATGAGGAGAGAAAGAAAGCAAAGCTCACGGCCTCTTTCTTCTCAGTAAAGGAGATAGAGACGTTCTTAGTTAAAAAGTGAAGGTGCAAGAGCAGCTGCCCTGCTGGGTGAGGACCAGCCAGAGACCCCAGCCCAGAGCACACCTACTCCAGCTTTGCTCATCAGCCAACTTAGGGGCAGAGGTGCATGGTAAGGGTGGGGCTGGCAAGGAGAGACAGGTGTGGAACTGAACAGCCAGACTGAGAAGAACCATAACAGTCAATATTCTGAAAGCACTTTACGGTCTGCAAGGTTGTCCCAAAAGTCTCCAGTGGTATGAGGCCATTAAGGGAGACCCTTTATCATCTCAGTCATTCCTTACAACTCTGCAGCAAGTGCTGTTAATATGCCCATTTTATACAGAAGATCCAAAATGAGATCCAAACATGGATCTGATCGCAAGCGTCCCACCTTCAAGGAAGCAAACACAGTTCAGGGGGAGGGTTCATGACAGTACTGAGGGATGGAGGAAGCAGAGCTCACAGTGAGGGTGAGGACAAGACTCGGAGGAATTAAGCAAAAGAGGAAGAGGAGTGTTTTGTTTTTGACAGTGGAATATACGGGGGCTGAGTGAAAGAACTTAGTTTTGGTCAATTCTGTGTATGGCTGAGATGAAGAAGAAAGTTCCTGGTTGTGAAGAGATTTAACAATTGGAAAGTAAGGGGGTCTCAAGGAGCATTAACAGGAATGTCAAAGCCCCTAGAAGTATAGAAGGGCAATGCACTTTAATAGAATAAGCTTCAAAGAAGTTGTTACAAAGGAGCTTTTTAAAAGTCTATTTCTATCGGAGTAAACTGACATCCTTATCATGTCTGCCTCAGAGATGAGGGAGCAAATCTGTCTGAGACTCCAAAGGGCTCACATAAATATGAAATATAGTTTGAAATGCACAATTCGGAACTTTAATTACTGTGGGCAGAAGACCTCCCTTTCTCCATTTTTGCCTTTCATCACTGATGCTTCACTGCAATCCTAGCACCTTTCAGTTGCTTTAACCTGTACCACTGGAGCTAAGCAACCTCTGAGCATGAAAAGTTATTAATGCAGCTCACAGGCACACTGGGTTCCAATGATCTGATTTTGATTGTTTTTTGTATCATATTGCAATGAAATACAGAACATTTCACAAAGGAGTAAAAATAGCATTGTAGGCCATGAAACTGATGAAAAGTTCTATAGAATATGAATTATTAACATGCCAAAATTCCAATCAACCAAAATAAAATTTAAGATCCACAGAATAGCATGAAATTGAGGCATAGATGAATAAGTTTGCAACCTCTTTAAGGTCCTAATCCAGTGATTCAATATTTGTGTATATGATGACATTCAGGGAAGAAAACAAACACCCCTCTCAATCACAGGTTCTGAGCCACTGTTCATCAATATTTAGATATTATCAAAGAGGAAGACATAAAGCAATATTCTTCCAAGATAACATTTAAATAAAATTTAGTTTACATTTGTTTACACCTACACTCACCAACATAAATAGAAAATCCTAGCATTTTTATTTCTGCATTATTATACCAACTCAAAACATGGAGGTTGCTCTTCGAAAATTTCACTCTAAGCTTTTTTTTTTATTTTTGTACCTACTTCAGTGGGAACCACTCTTTGATCAAATCAGAACATCCCACTGCTGGAGGAGAGAGAAAAACAGTCCCCCGGGGTGATGAGAAGCAGCTTAAGTTTTAAAAAAAGGAATTCAGTAAACAAGTGTACCATTATACTAAATGGATTAGTCATTATCCTTTTAGTCACAGAAATCTATAGAATTTTCTCCAAAGGGTCTCTCCACAAATACCCACAAATTTCTACCCTCCCTACTGGCTTTTTCCAGCTGACTTAACTCTGCAGAAGATGAAAAGTAACAGAATTAATCAAGTTCTAATACATAATCAGATTAAGAAAAAGAATTTTAAAATATTCAGCTATGTTTCTGGTCTTTTACTGCTTACTTAGTCTTGTTTTACATATTCTAAAAAGCTATGTGGCTACTCTGATTGAGACAGTGATCCAAAATAATTCCAAAGGACCCAAGATAAAAAAGTGCTATCCATCTCCAGAAAGATAACTGATGAACTCTGAGTACAAACTGAAGTGTAATTTTTTTTTTTGCTTTATTTTTTTTTTCAGGGGGAGGGGGAAATGTGGCTAATATGGAAATATATTTTGCATGATTTTACATACATAATTGGTATTATAATTTGCCTTCTCAGTGGATGGGAGGGAGAGTAGTGGAAGGAAGAGAGAGAATCTGGAACTCAAAATTTAAAAAGAAAAGAATGTTAAAAATTAATTAAATTAGCAAATAAGCTTTATTGCAATTATAAAAATAAAAAAAGTTAAATGTGTTCAATCCATTTGCTAAACTACTCATTTCTTAAACTGTTTATACCTCATTTTACTAGCCTTCAAGGGAGTCATGGAATTAAGCATTTTTTCCCACATCATGCCACATTTATCAAAAGCTGATTAAAATTTCATTTTCATGCTAGCAAACAGGTTGCTTACCTGAACAAAGGCAACTGTAACAACGATAAGTATTGCCTAAAAAACCAACATAAGAGCAGTTAGTCTTTTCAAAAAGAAAGTTATCCTCAAAAATCAATATTTAATATCTCTTGACATTAATACATATATCTACACACAGACAGCATTTCTAACTGTAATTTCCTTGGTGTAGGAAACTTTCAGGTGAGGAACTTGCTTCTTCTGAAGCAGCTCAGCTCCATTTCTGCACCTCTCAGTCCAAGAGCTACCCAGGGCACTGAGGAGCTCAGAGGTTTGCCAAGAGTCTTCCTGGCATTTGTAAAATAAATGAAAAGCTTTGTTTATGGACATGGTCATCTTGAGAATTACTCTATGGGATGAGGCACTTCTGGTCCTATGGAAAATGAGGCATGCTTTCTGTGACTAGGGAGCAGAACAGATACATTATATTTGTTGGGGAGGGAGTAGCATATGTGCCTCATCTGCCTGGCAAAGTCTGGCTGTCTCCGGAGCTGGGCAACTCTAACAGGGAAGTCATTCAGACCAGTGATACTTATACGTGGTCAATTGGACCCAATTTGCACATTTGACAAAACAAATAAGTAAGGCAAAGTAATTTTCAAATAATTTGTAGTTAGTTTTCTTAAGTCAACACTTTGTCTAACCATATTTTTCATGTGAGATATATCCATTCCTTTTGCATCCTCGGTATCATAGGAATACTTTGATACTTTGATCTTATTACTAGCTAAAACTATGCATTTAATTTAAGGGGGAAAGGACAAAAGAACAACTAAAAAGTCACTAATCACTTAAAAGTCAATGACTAGTCTCTATTAGAAAATCCACCAGGGAAAACAAGTTGGGTAGAAATAAAATAACTTGACCATTTGACATGCTATTGCTTTGAAAAATTGTATTTGTAACTCAGCACTAATCAAGTCTTTATCTCAGTCACACAAAATGAAATCTACAATGAAGGTGGAGGATTAAAATTGGTTCATTTTTAAAGTGGAACAATAAATCTGGTTTAAAAAGTATACCTTTAAATCTGTGACTAATGGGATACTAAAAATTTGGCATAGAGAAAATGAGAGATTTTACACTAAAAAAAAAATCCTGAACCCTTAAATAGGCTGTTGTTATGAAGAATAAGAGAATCTGTACACTAATTTCCTTAAACTATGGAACAAAGTCAAGCAAGAAACGTGTCATTTTTTTAAGAATTCAAGCATAATCAAAATTAAGAGCCAAAACTCTGCTTAAGCACAGGTTCCCATTCTAAAAACCCTTCTCATTCTTACCACAGTGATACTGACGGCATCATCAAACTGGTGCATTAACACGCTGATGACTGCAGAGGCCAGGAGCAGCATTATAAGGGGGTTTTTAAACTGAAATTAAAAGTAAAACAATTAACACTTGAGCTACATTTAGCAAGAACAAAGCTCTTTCAGAATGATAGTTTCCCACTTCAGAAAACATACAAGGGGCAGCAGAACTAGCAAACTGAGCCAGATCCACCACCAGAGTCCACCTTTTCAATAAAGGAGCAGAAGTCCTATAACTGGCTATTCCAAAGAAACAAAAATGTCTCTACCAGGGAAATATCCAAATTGTCACTCAACCACAAGTTTGTTGATTCTCCCTCAGGAAACCACAGTCTAGGGAGCCTGGCTATGTAAAAAAGACTGAAAACGAACTTTAAAAATTCTGAAATGACAAGAATGATGCTAGAGATTTGAATTTTCTGAAGATGAGGCTGAAAAAAAAAAAAAAAAGCACCTGTTACAGTGGAAAGGTTCACACCGGAAGAACTTTCCCGGTGACCTTGGAGAAGTTGATCTTCTCCACCCCCATCCACATCCACAGCTTTCCTTGGCATCTCTAGGCATTGTCCGCATTAGGCAGAGGGAGGGGGAAGACAATGGAGCTCTGCTTCATAGGAAGGAATGTGGATATTGCTGGGGCTTCTGGAGGGCAAAGCCTTGGCAACCCTACACCCACAACACATTCTCTGCTCCCATTGGAGAATTTTATGATGAGGATTTTTTAAGGTCACAGTCCTTTGCCTGGCATTCGAGGCACACGGCTGTCTAGCACTGCCTTCCAAGGATTTCACTGTTCCCCTTCAGGGATTCTCTCTTCCAGCCAAATTTTACCACTGTTTCCTGGAACACACCTCCTTTCTGCTGAATTTCTAATGATCCTATAAAGTCACCTCAGGCCCTGCCTGCCTGACCCAGCAGACCAGAAGCAGAGGGCCCACTGGCCAAGCAACTGTACTGCCAAAGGTCATCTGGGAACCCCATAGACAATGGACCCGTTTCTTAGCTAAACTTTCTACCTTTTCCCAGGGCCTAGCAAAAGGCACATCAGAGAGTGGGGCTGACTTTGGTCCAGTAAGATACAAAAGCAGAGGGTCAGAACCTTGCTGCCGAGTCACCTCCCACCTGCCACCCGAGAGACCAGGAGCAGTGAGGAGGCCACATTCTGTTTTCCCATTCAGCAAACCTTTTTCTTTAACTACTAGAGGAGAGGCAGAGAAACACATTATCAAATCATTTGATGATGAAATGCTTGTTATGAAGAAAGTGTATCATTTTTATGTTTTTAAAAAATTTAGTGTTTCCTTCAAAACTAACTAATCAAGTTCTGATTCAGAATCGTATTACTGACCCCCTCTAACTCATTATCAGACAGACAAATTTAAAAGAAAGGTTATTTGGACCCAAATGATTTTAAGACTATCCCTTCCCCCTTGGATAATGGCTAGAATGATCCGACAAGGAATCATCGATCATATACACCATTCCAACTCATCTTCATTTATGTTCCCCAACGACTATTAGTGGTATTGTCTCTATGTGAAGATGCCCAGTGGAAATGTCTACACATGGTATAAGAATTAAGATTCAACTTAACAATCCTCTTGAAATATAAAAATCAGCATTAGTATTTTGTACCATGAAGAAAAAAATTTCTAAATTGAAATGTAATGAGTGCTTCTGACAATGCCTGGGGGGCTAGAAGGAGGGAAATTTGTTTTGTTTAATTGACCAGGGGATGTTTAGTTTAGTTTAGTTTAGTTTTAATAATAGCTCTTTGCCTCTCAAAATACATACAAAGATAATCCTCAACATTCACTTTTGCAAAACCCCAAATTCTTCTCCCTCCCTCCCTCTTCCCCTTCTACTCCTCCAAACATACTGGAGAGATGTGTTTGAAAACAAAGGGGGCAGAATTTTACCTGAGATATGTACTTTTTCCACAGGGGCTCATCTTCACTAATGTCAAACTCATTCCATCCATGGAATGCTCGTCTGTGGCACACTTCACATTTGTTCAGACCATTCTGAAGATCAGCCTATCAGATTGTGCAGAATAAACTGTTATTATTTATAAAGCCAAATGTATGCTATTTAAGTTCTTTTATTTCTCAATGAAAGAACAGAAATGGTAGAAGTCGATTACAAGCTCTGTAAAAATGAAGTTACTAGCTTGTAAATTGAAATATCTGTTCTCTAAAACCGACAGGAAAAACTGAATATTCAATAAGTCACCAAGACCCAGTTTACAGATTTTTCTTTTAGTAGAACCAATGAAAAATACTAAAGTGAACAGAGATTCTCCACTTCTAGAGAGAAGAAAGCCATCAGCACCAGCAAATAGTCCATGTTTCCCAACTTAATTAATAGAAAATATAAAATATGTCTTGGGACTTGAAGAGACTTAATTATATTCCTCACATGTTGACATCAATTCTTGTGACATTATCACTGTCAACAACAACAACAACAAAACTAAAGAAGGAGCTGCAAGTCAACAGTCAGTAGTTTTCCCTGGTTAAAAGCTTCACAAATCCTAAACTATATTATTACTTTGCCAATTTAAGTGACTTTAAAATTTGGTGTATCAATATCAATCAATAAATATATGAAAAACAAATTCCATTTTTAAAACTATCTTCTATCATCATTTTCAGGATATATTAAAGTCCTCTGATATCAAAGGAAAAACATTTTCTACTTAAGATTTAGTGAAGAGAGTTTATAAAAGAGGTTATCTTAGTAAGAATATAAATATAAATAAAATAAAATGTATTTTATTATTTGGGGGAAAAATTAAATTTTAAGATTACATCCAAACAATTTTTACCCTGTCATCCTAAATTAAACCAGAATTTTTAAAAAGCAGACTGATGTCAAATAATATAAACTGACCTTATCAAAATCATTTTTAGTAGATTAGTTTCCATAATTTTGATTGAATATATCACAATCTAACTCATTTATTTTTTAATAACCAGAATCCCACTGCATCACTTACTTGAAGAATGCTTACAACTTCATTAACTGGTAATTCACTTGCTTTTTTTGATGTCAATACAGGAATCATTGTCTCATTTTCACCATTTGGTAACTTTTTAAAACGTGCAACCTGAGAAATAAAAAGAAAAATCTAGACATGCAAGAAGAACATGTATTTTATAACCATTAACAGGTGCTGTCTAGAATTTCTGCAAATTAAATTCCTACCACTTATTTTAAGGTTTTAATAAAGTAAGATTTATATGCTCAGACTTGACACCAGAAGAAGTGGTCTCATTATGCTAATAATTCTTCCTGGAATCACTGAACTAATTTTCAAAACTCAAAGCACACTATGATCCACAAAATAATACATTTCACAAGTTTAAAAAAAATTCCCTTTTCATAAAGCACTAAAAAATACGACAACAGATGTCTTACCTATCCAGTCCTGAGGATTGTTCATAATCCTCTAGCTCATTATCTCTAATGCATGGATAAGAGTGCACAGGCAAACTGAATGGAGGTGGTTTCTCACAGGAACAACTCCCTATATTAGTCACTTCACTGCCAGGGCCCCTCACTGACTGGCTGCCCTGCAGTGGCCCCCCAGAAGATTAAGCAGGGCATAAGGAACCTGGGCTGAGGCAAGAGCTGGTCTGGCACCAATTGGACTACATGTGGCTTCTACCACTTATGTCCCCTTCTACCCTCCCAGTTCCTCAATTCAACTCAGTCTCCACTGAACATCAGTCAGACAAGGTCACACCCTTAATCTCACCATTAACCAGTTCTTCCAGTTTCAATTTTCAAGATCAAAACTTCTGATATGCTTCCACTTGGCCAAAACTTCCCATCATTTGAACTTCCCTAGGCCTCATGCCTCCTAAAATTGTTCTGTGCTCCTTAAAACCTCCAATCTCCACTCCCACTACCCCCAATACTTTTTCACACTCTAATTCCCCTCTAATTTCACTTTCTTCCCTCCTTAACCTTGAGTAACTAGCTCAATTCCAGAGTTCTCCTCTTCCCTCAAACTCCTCAGCATCCTTGTCCAGTCTCAGGTTATTATTTGCCAAACTTCGGGCTGGTTTATTGCTATCATCTGCCAAACTGACACTGCCCTATTGAGCCCCACTAGGAATCTAGCTTTCTTTTGCTTCTCTATCTCCTGTACAGAGCTTTTCAAAGCTTAGGTAGGGAAGTGAATTCCTTCCCCTTTAGAACAGTTGCCTTTGTGTCTTTCACAGCTTTTCAATCTTAGAATGACTTCTTTTTTGGAGCTGTGCTTCATAGGATCTTTACTATCCTTTCTCTAAACACCTTGACTTTATCTATCTCCAAAATCTAAAATTCATATCAGCTTATGGCCAGGTTGCCTCTCCTTTTCTCTGATCAAAATTGAGAAGAGAGCGAGTGGTTCTATTTGCCTTCAAGGTACCCATTATTTCCAAACCAGAAACTAGTCCCTCCCTTTAAGGAGGAATCAGTTTTGGTACAGATTTTTCTCTCTCTTGATTTCTCTGCATTTTGAGGAAGGAATTATTTTTAAGAAGGGCTAGAATTCTATTGGTTTAAAAAACAACAACAAAACTAATATATGTGAAACACTACCATTTCTATGTAAAAGAAAATAATATGCAAACTTTTTCTGGTCTGGTACAAACAAAAGTTTAATCAAAAAATGTAGCTACCAAATATAGTACCTATCTTCAAGCTGTTTTAAGTATTTTATTATAAGTCTTAAAACATCACATAACTGAGCTAAAATAATTATTAATATGCAAACATACCAAAGTCTTGGTACTTTTACTACTAACAGGTAGTTGACTTGAATTATACTTACTATGTACATATAAATATAGTACACGCATAGACACAAAAATAAACCTAAGTATCCACCTATGTAGGTTAGTATTCACATACATATACAATTTCTATATAATTATATAAGCTCTATATATGTTAATTTCAATAAAAGAAAATACCTTTGTAACTATTTGAGAGAAAACTAATAGCTTTCACTTTAATGGCAAATCTTTAAATGCAATTGGGTTTTTAATGTAAATACTCATTTAACTTGAAGCATATCTGGTTTTTCTCCACTATTTGTTCTCCCAACTCCCAATCCTTGGCATTCAACGGAAAAAAAGAGAAAGGTCCCTTCTATAAAAGAAAATGGCTTTTGGTAAATTTAGCTTAGCATTTTTTATAAAGCTATCTTTTATACTTTCCTATCTGCATCCAAAGAAATGTATCTTGGTGGTCTTCTAATACTCCTTATTATAAAGTCTAAAATTCTCCTACATAATCTGATTATAAAATAAATACTAACAAATGAGTCTAATAAAACCAGATTCTGAGAAAAACTTATTTAAAAAGGAAATCAAAAATTGTGCTACCCACAAGGAAAGGTAACCTCTGAGGTTTATCTGAATGAAGCAGAGATATTATATTATTTCATGGATAATATGGACAAGTGATAAACACTCCTATGATGTTCACTAGTACTCAAGCTGAATGCACCATAACACTGTGGGGAGCATGAACAAGAAGCAGAGAAGATGGATTCCATGGCGGGAGTCAGAAGAGAAATTCCCAGCCAGAGAAAGCCAGGAGACAGCGCCGTGATTCAGTCATTTTTACTGACTGGCATACTTCCCTCATTCTACAGAGAAGCTAAGTTGCCTGAATAAGAACTGTCTGCTTTTCATCTGTGCATTCCTAGCACTTGGCCCAATGCCTAGTTTGCATAAGGATAAAGAGATACAATTTAGCCCAGGGAAATAAATCAACTACAAAATGACAAATTTCCTGAAGACAAACATCCTGAAAAATGACAAATTGCTGATATTCTACTATTTGGCACAATAAAATCTAGACAACCAAACAGAAAACTAATACATCAAGACTTGGTAATTTTTCCAGAAGATTCTCTCAAAGTAAGTGCGTATTAGGAAGCAAAAGATGGAAAAAAGCAACTGAAAAAGAAGATCGTATCTAATTTTAAGGGAAGAGCTATGATGACAGATGTCCATTCACTAACTCCAACTATCAGGAATCCAAATAGTGGTAGAAAAAAGTCAAGATTCAAGAAAAATCTCCAGAAATTTGTCCAAGAAACCAGACACTGGAATCAATGTTTTAAAAGCAGAAAAATCAAAATTTTGCTTCTAAACAAGATAGATTTGTTAGTCTTTCTAAACTGAGAACAGTATTTCAAAAGTCCTTAATGTTCTACTTTTCTTATAAGAAAAAAAGAACTCAAATCCTGAGCAGTTAAGGTACAAGCACTTAGGAACTCCTTACCACTGAGTACTACCACTTCTGTTCTAAATGATTATAAATTCTCTTGCTATAAAACAGAATGAGAGTGTGTCGTATGTGTCGTATATAACAAACCTTCATTTCTATACTCATCTGTTTGATCTGAATTCTAAAAATGATAAAGAAAAATTGTAAAGTTACCCAGTGAATTGGCTTTCCTAAAATTATGGTGCAAACATAATTTTTTGTATAATTTGATAACCAAAAGATAATGTTTGCTCTCCAATAGTGTCTCCTATTCCAAAGAGGATAGAACTCAAGTTCTAAGGATACTAAAAATCATTGGCAAGGACTAAGGGGAAGCATAGTCAGGGTTCCAAGAGTCTCAGAATTGAGAATTTCAGTAATCTATTTATTATTTATTTATTTATTTATTTTTGCTGAGGCAATTGGGGTTGTGACTTACCCCTTTGGGGTAAGTGTCTGAGGTCATATTTGAATTCAGGTCTTCCTGACTTGGGCTGGTGCTCTTACCCACTACATCATATAGCTGCCCCTATAACCTTTTCTTATAGGGCTCTAATCAATAGAAAGTGACTATAACTATGTATCTATATATATATATGCTATCAAAAATCTGTTAAATCTGGTTTAGTAAAAATAATCACGTATACAAATAGAAGGCAATTTGGAACTAGGTTAATAAAATGACAAAATGTCCACATCCTTTAACCCAGAGGTTCTAATACTAGCTTTATATCCCAAGGAGGTCACAGATAAGAGCAAAGTCCTCATATTCCTAAAATATTTATAATAGCACTTCTTTATGATAGCAAAGAATTGTGTGTGTGTGTTTAGAGATACTATTTCAGATCTTGTAAGCCATATTGTCAACACTGGAAGACCGGGGAAAAGAAGATGGGCACAATTACCCCAAAACAATTCAGCCTACTTTCTTCCTCCTCTCTTTGATTCTGAGCCAAGTTTATTATACATACTCAGTACTGGATCATGATATGTATACTGATGAACTGGATCTATGACTTGTTCACAAATTACACATCATTCTTGGCAAAAGGCATTTCTCATATATTTAGATTTTCCTGTGTGAGTAATAATATTAATAATATAGCGCTTTAAGATTTGCAAAGCACTGAACATGTTCTATCATTTGATCACATTTGGCTAAGAACAAATCGTAGGTGATTATGGACCTTAGGAGGTTCTGAAATATTCCAGGGCTTGATGTTATCAGCACAATGCTATCTTCTAACAGAAATTGGGAGTGGTGGTGAGGGGGAAGGTCACCATTTATAACTAATCTCTTGCCATTTAGCACAGTATCTGACACATAGTAGACAGTTAATGAATGTTGACTGTCTGATTGATTGACTGACTCTTCACCAGACATCTTCCAAAACTGTCTTGACTAAAATCTACATTTTATGATTCACTTAACAAAATGAAAAAAGTTAATTTACATCCCTCAAGAAACCTCATAGTATTTAAAATATCCCTGGGAGACACCTCACTGGAGGAGTCTTTAAGTCAATATCAAACTGTTCTATCAAATCAAAACTATTTTATAGTTAAAATCAAGTACTGTTTTCTTTATATTTTTCAGTTGATTGTGTGAATATAAAGCCACACCATGATGTAGAATGTCAATTGCATAAGTGTGCCTACTCCCTTCTCATAACTTCAACAATAATGCATGTATAGACTCTGTTCATAAAAATCTTCTCCATTAATTTAAAAGAAAGATTAGATATTCTTAAAATTAGCTTCAGTGCCTAGACAATGTTGGGCAATCAAAACAGGTATACACATCAGAAGTTATTTAAATTTTCTAGCTAGCCTATGATATTAACTAGATCTAAGATTTTTCCAAGGCATTGGTATTTTCCCTTCTTTCAGATACCTTAAAAACAAACTATAATATGGCTTTAATTTTTTGCTCAGCAGTAGGTGGAAGTGGAAGGAAAGACTGCCCCCAAGCCTCCTTTAGATATATCCTAGTACTAAATCCAGCTGCTCTTCCCATCTGTTTGTTTGTTTTTAATTCCATTTCCTCATACAACACACACTCAGATTAATATGTGAAGAATCCAAATGGTGTTTCCATTTTTCTTGATAAGAAGAATCTGATAGAAAATCTTTGCAGATCTCTCTCATTTTTTAAGTAGGTCTATAATCCATTCAATTTCATCCTTAATTATCCTCAGGATAATTTGCATTCCTTGAGTTAGTCAAAATAAATTTCACCAGGAACCTAAGCAAAGCAAACCACAACTCTCATTCTATACTCCAAGTCCTCCATTTGTCAATCAGAACAACAGTTTGCTCTCTCAATAGTTCTCTGGAACTATGATTAGTCATTGCACTGATCAGAGTTTGTATTTCTTTCAATGTTGTTTGATTTTACTATATTATCATTGTATAAATTCTCCTGGTTCTGCTCACTTCACTCTGCAACTGTTCATACAAGTCTTCCCAGGTTTCTCTAAAACCATACCCTTCATCATTTCTTACTGCACAAAAATATCCCATCACATTTATACACCAAAACTTGTTTAGTCACTAGTTCATGGACCTCTCAGATTCCCATTACTAATCACTTGAAAAAGAGCTATATTTTTGGAACATCCTCTATTAGTTTTTGTTTTGTTTAAAATTCAACTCTCCCTTAATTTTTCCTCTCTCTCATCCCCCCTTCTCTTTTTTCTGCTCCACTTCCCAGTTGGATGAAATGTATTTTTGTATGCAAGTTTATGTATGTGTATTCTTCCCTCCTTGGACCAGATTCATATAAATTAAGATTCAATTATCAACCGCTCCACTTCCTCCTCATTTGTCTAACTTTCTACTTGAGCACCTTGATCATGAAATAATTTCCCCTCTCTTTCCATTCTTTTGTTATGATCACCCAGAACCACTGCTAGATTCTGTCAAATTAGATTCACTCAGAGACCTCTTTCTGATGATGACAGGATTTAGAGGAGCCACACTGGATATCTGCTCAGATTGAAATATTACCATGGTTAGTTCTCTGTGACCATTCAGTTGAGATTATGTGTGGCTCCTCACTCCTGTACTTAACCTTCAAAGCTTCTCCTCAGTTCTGGTCTTTGGTCACAATATTTGGAATTTCTCTCATTCTCTCATCCCAGTAAAGGTCCATTCCCCCAGGCCTTCTTCTTACATTATTACACTCAATTTTGCTGGGTAAGCTATTCTTGACAGCAAAATTCTTTGCCTTGTGGAATGTAATAATCCAAGTTTTCCATTCCTTCCTACTAGTGGTAGCTAAATTATGTGTGATTGTGACTATAGCTCACTCATACTTGAATTCTTTCTTTCTGGCTGCATGCAGTGTTCTTTCTTTGACTTGGAAGCTCTAGATTTTACTTATATTCTTGAGAGTTTTCCATTTGGGAGTTTCATTCAGAAAGTAGATTCTTTCTATTTTCACTTTGTCCTCTAGTTCTAACAGATCTGGGTATTTTTCTTTTAAGATTTCTTGAAACAGAATGTCTAGGCATTTTTCTAGGTCATGGCATTAAGTTAATCCACTAATTCTTCATTTCTCCCCCCAAGTCAATTGTTTTTGCTATGATATATTTCACAATATCTTCTTTTTTTTTTTCCCTTCAGTCTTTCACTTTTGTGGAGTCATCAGATTCTTTTTGGTCCATTCTAATTTTCAGAGAACTATTTTCTTGAGTAAAGTTTTGTGCCTCCTGAACCATGCCATTAATTCCCTTTTAAAGTTATTCTTCAGTAATTCTCATTTCATTTTCAATTCATTCCTCTTCATTCCATTTATAAAAATACATTAATTCATGCTTAATTCATCTCCTCCAGGAATGACAGCTGAATCTGTGACTATACTGTGTTTTCCTTTAAAATAAATGTTTTGCTATGTATACCCTTTGATCCAACAGTGTCTCTTACTAGACTTGAATCCCAAAGAGACAATAAAAGAGGGAAAGAGACCCATATGTGCAAAAATATTTGTGGCAGCCCTTTTTGTAGTGGCAAGAAACTGGAAACTGAGTGGATGCCTATCAGTTGGAGAATGGCAGTATAAATTATGGTATATGAATGTTATGGAATATTATTGTTCTATAAGAAATTATCAGCAGGATGATTTCAGAGAGGCCTGGAGAGACATGAATTGATGCAAAGTGAAGTAAGTAAAACCAAGAGAACATTGTACACAACAACAGCAAGATTATATGATGATCAATTCGGATGGATGTGGTTCTTTTCAACAATTAGATGATTCAGGCCAGGTCCAGTGGTCTGTTTACCAGAGAAAACTGGGAACTGAGGGTGAATCACAATATACTATTTTTACCCTTTTTGCTGTTGTTTGCTTACATTTTGTTTCCTCATTTTTTTTCCTTTGTGATCCGATTTTTCTTATGCAGCATGATAACTATGGAAATATGTATAGAAGAATTGCACATTTAACATATATTGGATTACTTGCTGTCTAGAGGAGGGGGTGGGAGGAAAGGAGGGAAAAAATTTGGAATACAAAGTTTTGCAAGGCTGAATGTTGAAAATTATCTATGCATATGTTTTGAAAATAAAAAGCTTTAACCAAAAACAACAACAACAACAAAACTATCTAGTAGAAGGCAATGACAAACTACTCCAGCATTTTTTGTCAGAAAAATTCCAAAAAGGGCCAGGAAAAATCAGACACAATTAAAACGACTGAACAACATCAAGATTTAGATGAGCTTTGAGTGAGATTCTAAGATGAAAACAAATGGTTGAACATTTTTTTAAAGCACATTTAATTAAGATGAGTAGTTTTGTTGTTGTTTTTTTTTTTTTTTTTAACTGCTGACGTTAGAGCTAAATCAGATCTGGATTTGGGCTCCAATTTTAATACCAACAATCTGTAGACCTTTCTCTCTCAAAAAATAATGGGGATAATATTAAAGTGAGAAGATATATGCAAATAGCATCCCAAACCTTAAGATGCTATTCAAATGCAGCACGAGATTTTTATGTTTTAAGTCATCAATAAACATGCCTTAAAAAAAAAAAAAAAAAAAAAGATGTTTTGGTATGCTTCTCTTCTGGATTTGTCTTGAGCATCCCTTTTGCCATAGGAGCTTTTTATGATGGAAATTCTTTTTTTGTTTGCTCACTCCTCTATCCCGACTTTGGACTCTGGGCACTGCATGCTTCTGAGGGGAAGTTCTGGGTTGGTCCTCATGCTGCTTTCTTGGGACATTGGATGTCACATTATTTCAGGGTCTCAGGTACAGGCAGCTTGGGTTGGGGATCTGGCAAGTTTTCAGTACTGCCCTCTTGTACAAATTCCTTATCTGAATCTGGGTCTGAGCAACAACAGACTGACTCTGGATTTGGCTCCTATCAGCCAGCTGGGGAACTCTGCTAGCTCAGAGTGACAGGCTCTAGGTCCTCCTTTTGGTATAGAATTTCTGTCCTAACAATTCCTCTGCAGACTTCAGACTGCTACAGAAGGTGGACATCAGACCCACTCCTGCTCTTAGTGTCTGGGGACACATGGCTGCCATTCCCTTCTGAATGAGCAACTTCTCCTGTGAGATCCTTAACCTAGAATTCACCTGCCTGGGTGCAGTCCCCTTTCTTAGGTCACCATGGATCTCTGATTTAGAACTAGGCAGGAAGTAACAAATCTGCCCATCGGCACCTGTCATTGTGCTCCACATGGGTGCTCTCAGCACAATGTGTGTTCCCTATGTGGTGTGCTCCTGGCCAGACCCCAGTGCCTACACATCTGTATCTGCCTATGCCAATTTAGGTTAGAAAAATGACTCACTGTGATGTTTTCTTGGATTTCTCCATCAGGGTTTGGCGCATTTTTTAGACTTGTCTAAAAGAACTGGGAGGGGGAGAATCTCAGTAAACTTCTTCCTGCTATTCTGCCATTTTGTATCCATTCTATCCTGGACAGTGTTTCTATGTGTAATTTCCCAGCATTTCTTGGGCAGGTTTTCCTAAATCCTGAAAAAAATCATCTGAAAAATCTGGGAAAAGGATTATATAATTTCCCAGGAGAATTAAAAATGATCAACACAGAGATGTTACTAGTTCAAATGAAACCACCACTGTTAAAGCAAAAGCAAAAGCATGGAATGCTGACATGTGGAATTGAAAATTAAGGTCAACATTTACCAAAACTGGAACAGACACATGAAGGAAAGAAGTGGTAATGCTTATGACTGTCACCATGCTTTAAGTGTGTGTTCAAAGACTTGTTTGCTGCTAACAATGAGTCATTCTTGCAAATAAATATCAATGTTAATAAACAAAAAATGCTTTACAAAAATTCTATGAGCAAGAAATAAGCTTTAGAAACAAATTAAGTCCTTATGTTGGCAATTTTGACAGGTAATTCTGTATAATGTTGTTAACCTTATTGGGAAATCTGAACTATTTTATGCAAATGCTACCCAATAAAGTCTGCTGGTATTTTCCAGTGTTTGATTATTCATTACTAGCCACAGAGTTTTTTTTGTATATGCTACTAAACTTACTATTACTTATCGACTAGACAAGTATGTTAGATATCTGTAACAAGTGAAGAATATGAATACTGTCAGAAGCATTTTAAGAAAGCAAAAGAAATCAACTTGTTGCCAGATAAATTTTAAAACATCATCACAATACATCCATTTGTGATAACATACTGTGCATTTATTATTCTTATCTTTTTTAAAAATAGAAAATTTATGGAACACTTTTAGTATAAATATCACAGAAGAATGATTCATTGTTTACTATTGTGTTACTCATTATTACCTGGAAATACAAAAAGTTATGGAAAATACAAAATAAGTTGATTTTAGGAAACACCAAGAATTCTTGGGAATTCCCTATGCTTATTATCAAATGTCAAAGATGGAAAACCTGGCAAAAGTAGAGATGAAATGTTATGTGCAAGAAAAGCAGGCAGACCAGCTAGAGGCTGCCTGTAGACCAAATAGAAGGGAATAATACATAAGGAGACTATGAAAGCAAGACAAGATCAAGGTGTGAGAAGTGATAAGTGCTGAAGAATAAGTATTTGACCCTAGAGATAATTGTCTGAATGGGAAGGGTAGTCCTGTTCTATCTGTGCTTTGCAAAAACTTTGGCACCTTTAAAGATGAATTAGAGGGGTCAAGATACTTCAGGCAACTAAACAACACACACCAAGCACCATGCTGGGTCCAAGGAACATAAATAATCCCTCTTCACAAGGAATTTATATTTTAATAGGGAAACACACACCAAAGCAGATGATTAGGCCATGACAAGAATTCAAGCAAGAGGCAAGGACAGCCTGAACTAAGGTGTAGGCTGGGCCCAAGCATAACAGCATTAACACGCCTGGTCCTTTCCATCCACTCACTCTTCATTGTCATTTTCTATGCCCTAGCCTCCAATTAGTGTGAACTGACAGGATGACACCTTAAATACTGATGCCACAGGCTTAGGACATGTCACTGTAGGATGGCATAACCAAGACTGTGCTACCAGAAGGCAAACAAGTCCTCCATGAAGGGCAAGAGGCCCCCTAACTGCACGGTATAAATGATGGCTTAGCCCTCCCCAATAGCTAAGGAAGGAAAGGAAGGGTCGATCCTCTTCAGGAGGAGGCCAAATACAGCTGCAACATTCTCCAATCAGAATAAAAACTGCAACTGGCAAGTATTTAACCAAAAACAATTTGTAATTGTACAATGTGTATTGTAAACATACAAAAGAACCTGAAGAATGTGAATTTGTGGTTTTCTCACAGGGATCCTTCTGTATTAACGGCCCCTCTAGCCAAGTCTGACACCACTGCTCTTGCAGTCAGGTGCACCATTGTGACAAGGATGCTGGGCCTGGAGTTAGAAAGATCAGAGTTCGAATGCAGCCTCAGACACTGGCCAGCGGTGTGAGCCTGGGGAAGTCACTTAACCTCAACCAGCCCAGCAGGGTTTTGGTGAGGTTTAAAAGAGATCACAGGGTAACACAGCACTTAGCAGGTACTTAATAATGCTAATGGTTTTCCTTCCCCCAAGAAAGATTTACAGAAAGTCAGAGATAAGAATGTATAATGTGGCTCAGCTGGGGAGAATGGTACACTGGGGGGGGGGGGGAGACAGGGCAGTCATGACAGTGAAAACAGCAGCAATTTAAGGAAGGATATATAGGAACAGTGAGGAATCAGTGAGCATTAAAAGCCTACTGTGCGCCCAGGCCCTCAAAAAGCACCTGAGATGCCAAGAAAAGCCAAAGCTGCTCTCAAGGAGCCCACAGGGTAATGGAGAAAGACAGCATGCTTACAAGGAGGTGCAAGCCAGATCTTTGTGACAACCACGACAGCAGTAGGTAGCACTGCCAGACCCGAAGGTCTGCAGGAGACTAGCTATAGGGGCCAATTCTGGCCTTATTTTACAGAGGAGAAAACGGGCCTGGCGAGGCTGGGTGACTTGCCTGGGGCGGTACTGCTGTAAGGCGCTCTGGCTGTCTCTCTACAAGTGGGCAGCCTTCTCAAACCCTGACCTCGGGTCAGCCCTTCACGTCCATCCCTCCATGTGTTTCTAAAATGGCAAAGGGTGGAAGGGGATGAGGGAGTGAGGGAGAGAGGGGGAGAGGGGTGAGCTCACAAATTCCAAATCCTTTAAGAGACAAGGGCACGGGTGGGACATTCCCTCTGGGAAGTTCTCCCTGCATGAGGAATTCAGGGCACAGCTGAATATGGTGGCTGTCTGCACTATAAATCCTGCCAATATATTCAAGGAAGCCAGATACTTAGAAAGGGGAGGTTTCTCTAGGATTTAACTGGTCTTTAAACGTGTGGTGTGTGGGTGAAAAAGGAGTCACCACAGGAAGGAACAATGTGGATGCCTGGAGTCTTCTCCAGGAGGAAGGGCTGCCCTTCTTCCTATGGGGACGCCCTGTCTCACACACAGTTGAGACCAAGGAAGAAGCAGAAGGATCTGTGATCCGGATGGCTGGGGCTGCCTGGGCCATCCCCAGTTTACTCCCCAACTCTCCCTGCCTAGCACAGCTATGGACAGGACCGGCCTCAGGACAGCACATGGAGCCAGAGCCCTCACAACAATCCAATACTGCTCCCGGAGGGCACTCTGTGGCAGGTTGTGTGCAAGAGGAAACAGTTTATTTTCCATAGGGTGAGACTGAGGACCATGTAGAAGTCCTACATTTTACCTGTAGAAGGAAGGAATCTCCATTGTCATACAATCAACCAGTTGCCATCATCCAATTTACATTTCAGGATCTCCAAGCAGGAGAGTGTTCTCCCCTTTCTTCCCCCCACCTCTCAGGCAGTCCATTTTGTTCTGCACAGAGGAGAAAACAGGCCTGGCGAGGCTGGGTGACTTGCCTGGGGTGGTACTGCTGTAAGCCGCTCTGGCTGCCTCTCTCCAAGTGGGCAGCCTTCTCAAACTCTGACCTCGGGCCAGCCCTTCACCCATCACACCCATCCCTCCATGTAGAAGTAAGGAGGAGACCCATTCAGGCTCTTCCTACCATCAGACAGCTCCAAATGGAGAAGGGCCACACAAGCGATGAGCGCCTCTTCCCTGGCCACAGTCAAGCAGAGGCCGGGTCCTCAGACATGTGAGGATATGGGTGAGATGGCTGACCTGACTAACTCCAAAGCCAGAACTCAACGAGAGCCCTGACATGAGGCGGGCAGAGAGGGGGGCTGGAAGGCAGCTCCTTTGTTCTTTACTGAAGAATATTACTCCCCAGGAAACTAGCTGAAGGAACAGAAATTGGTACAATTGACCTTCATAAGTAAATAAAAGTCGGGGTTATCAGTAGATTTTGCTCCTGCTCTCACTTTCAAGAATGAAAAAGATTCTTTGAATAGAGGGAAGGCTTTCCAGATTAATATTTGTATCTGCTGGCCATCTAACGATTTCTCTAAAATAAGATGGCTCTGTGCCTTTCTTCTCAGCAGAATATAAATTGCCAATTGAGTCATCTGAGAGCAGCCAGGAAGGAGAGTGGCAGAACACCATACACCCCCCACTCCTGCCGCTGCCAAGTCTGGTCGGCTCTACCTCCATATCTCTCTCCCACCTAGAGCCACCAGCCCAGCTCAGGGTCTCTGCGCTATGATATCAGCCACCCTTCTGGTATCCCACAGCAACAGACAGGCTGCAATCTGCATCACTGAAAGGAACAAACACATTGATGCTATCCCACATCCATTGAGGACTGGAGCCCTTTCACAATGCAAATGTTTCACTGGTTATGAACAGATGCATTTCAGGAAGGCATGTCACATCCCATTCATGTAAGGCAACCATCTATGTATCAATGACCAAAGGTCATGCAAAGACTAAGAATCAAAAATGGAGTCTGACTCCATCTGCCATGAACCTGTCCCCTGCAGGACTCATTTCATCATGGTACATCTCTCTCCCAAGTCTCCCCTCCAATGGGAGCAACTCTAGAGTTGCACAAGAACAACTCTAATGCCACACTCAAGAAACGAAATGAGAGGAAGAATGGATCACTCCCGGTAAGGTTTGAGAAGCAGTCAGCATAAGGTGCATAAAAGGACTGAATCTTAAAGGAATAGGAAAAGGAAGGCAGGAGGAACCAAAAGAAAAAGAAATGGGCTCTCTCTTAGAATCCGAAGATTCCTTCCAAAGTCGACTCGAGGCCCACTTCTTGAAGCCATTCCAGGCCCAGATACATCCTGGACACTGAGTATTATCCCTAAGTGTACACATGTCTTAGAGGATGAAAAGATTCACACGAACAGTTACCAATGAGTCCAAATCTCTCCCTTTTCTCCATAACTACCGGATAAGCTATTTTAAAAAATAATTTCCTAAAACTGAAACTGCATCCACTTCCTGGCCATAATAAACAACTCACATCTATGGAGCAGTTATTCTGTGCCAGGCACCATGTCTGATACTGGAGATAAACAGACAAAAAAAACAGAAAAAGGCCCTGCTCTCCAGGGGCTCACATTCTGTGACAGGGAGACAACAAATGATATAAACAGACCAAATATAAAACAAACACAAGGCAGTCAGGGAAGAGGGGCACCAGGGGGATTGCGATGAGGACACTGCCATGACTGAAGGTGGCGCCAAGGAGGGACATGCCAGGTGCAAGGAAAACCGGGCAAAAGTACAAGAACCAGAGGTCACCAAGACAGTGTACAGAGAGGAGACAGAACCGTTGGAAATCTGGAAAAGAATAACGACCAGCGAAGAAGCCCAAGAAAGAAGAGTTGGACAGAAAGGATGGAACCAAGGCAGTGAGAGGAAGACTGGCTGAAGGAACTGGGCATGTTTAGCTTGAATAAGAAAGGATGTCTCAAATGGCCATTACCAATCAGAGGGCTAGTTTTCTTTGGCTCCACAGGGCAAAAGCAGGAACAATAAATGCAAGTGTCAAAGAGGATGGTTTGGGTGGGAAGTCACCCAAAGTATTCTCTCAGGAGGATTGTGCAGAACAAAACGGACTGCCCGGGAGGTGGGGGGAAAAAAGGGGAGAACACTCTCCTGCTTGGAGATCCTGAAATGTAAACTGGATGACGGCAACTGGTTGATTATATGACAATGGAGATTCCTTCCTTCTACAGGTAAAATAAGATGATGCCCAAGATCCATTCTAATAAGAAGGCAGTGATTTGTGTAGCAGGATGAACTGGGGAGAGAACAGAGATAAAGGAGATCAATTCTTAGGCTGGTAGAATAATCCAGCAAGAGCCACAGGCCCTGTATTAGTAATGGATGGCAGGTGAAAGGAAGAAGCAGATGGAAGGGACTTCAGAGGAAAAACTGAACTTGGCTAATGACTGCAAGTGAGGAAATAAGGAAAAGGGAAAGTCAAGAATTTGTCTAAGTTATAAAAATTGGAAGACTCTTTTCAATAATGAGGTGAACCAGGCCAATTCCAACAGATATGTGATGTAAAGAGCCAATTGCGTTCAGAAAGAGACCTGTGGGGACTGAATGTGGATCACAACATAGTATTTTCACCTTTTTTGTTGTTGTTTGCTTCATTTTGTTTTCTCTCTCATTTTTTTTTTCTTTTTGATCTGATTTTTTTTTTTTTGTATAGCATGATATCTATGGAAATATATATAGAAGAACTATACTTTTAACCTATATTGAATTACTTGCTATCTAGGGAAGGAAGGCAAGGGGAAGGGAAGGAGAAAAATTTAGAACACAAGGCTTTTCAAGGGTGAATGTTGAAAACTATCTTTGTATGTATTTTGAAAATAAAAAGCTATTATTAAAAATTTTGAAAAACTAAAAAATTAAAAATAAATTAGTCCAAGTTAAAAAACACTGGAAGAATTGGCATCATCAACAGAAGAGGAAGTACATTTAAATAAATCTAAGGCTTTTGGGACAATGATGAATCTGAGATTTTGGTGGGACATTCTTGTAATTAGGAATTATAGATCATCTATTACCCTTGAGTACAAAACTACTGTACAGGAAAAATAGGAATCATTATTATTTTGCAACACCTTAAAGCAGAAATCCCCCCGCTATCTTATAGCCTAATAGTAGAAAATAATCAGAAATAAAATATAATAAATTATGGAAGGATGCAATAACACAAATGATCTCATCTGCTATTTTAACAAATATGTATTGTCCTTGGGAAAGAGGCATTTACAGTCTGATTGAAATGGCTACCTCAACCTATGATTTTATCTAAAAGGACTTTTTCCCCAGCTCTATAAGTATTTGTCCCCTCCCCTTGTTTTTCTCAATAAACCCTGTCAGCCTCATGGCAGTATTTCTCCAGAAGTCCTCTGTTTCTCCTTTGAAAAATACTCCTTTTTTTTTTCTGCCCCCTCTCTTGTTGATCCTAAATTATTGTACACTCTTAAGGGGGCGTGTAAAATTCTAAAAACTAAACTTGTTCCCCAAAAAGCCAAAGCTGCTATTCCATAAGTATGCTCAGCTGGCTAATGATTTCTCTAGAGTTTTCATCTGGGTTTTCTATTTTGGACCCACAGCCATGAAACCTTTGCTATTATAACCCATCAGCCTCTCCTAACAGGTTCTATTCTTCTCAGTGAAGAGAATTCCCTGATGGGACTCTCTTCCAGTTCTTCCAAAAGTGGCAGGAGACAAAGTGTCCAAATCTCTCTAATTTCCCCTATGGACAAAAGCATGCAAGTTTAAGAAGCACAACTGACTTTTATTTGAAGGCTAAAATCTAGGTCTATAGAAGAGGAAAAAAAAGGAACATTTTTTAAAATACTTATTAGGACTTAGACCATGACTAGGGCCCCCACTGAACGGCTTTCTGCTCCTGGTCTATGGTAACCCCACTTTACTCCCTCCCTCACTTGCACCCCGAAGCTGATTCCGGGCCATCACCCCTGCACTGGCTATGTTATCCTCCCCACCCCATCCTGACCTGTGAGTCACCAGTTAACTATTCCCAGTCTTCTCCTAACTTCCTTACCCCGTTATGGTACTGCTGATTGTGATGTGATAACCCCCAATCTTGGCTCACTGCCATTATCTGTCATCGTCACTTCAACATCCATGTTACCAAAATCATAAAACTGAACTGCACATCACAAAACTTAGAATAACCTCAAATGTATCTTTGCTGCTGCCAGGTAATTCTTCCTGGCTCACTAAGTAACACCTGTCCCACCACTCACCATGACAGTAACTCCATCAAATCTTTCCATTCCTCCACACATCTTTCACAGCTTCCTCTCTCCTCTTTCTCAGCTGAGAGTCTGCCCTCTTATTTCACAGGAAAAAATCTGAGACCATTCACTGAGAGGGCCATTCACTCCTCTTCTCCCTTTCTTGTTGCACATCAGCCACACACCTCCTGCCACAATTCTACCTTGACCCTTTCTCACATGAAGGGGGAGCGGAGGGGGAAGAACTGCTCTTTGTCAAGGCAAACTCCTCTCCATGCACAAAGTGGTCCTGGTCCATCTCATCTTCTAGTTTCTCAATTTTCTCGTTTATCATCAATCTTGCCTCTTCCCTACTGCCCACAAGCATTCTCCTTAACCCATCTTTAACGCTCACTTGATCCATCAGTGTCACTATATCGCCCCCTTTCCTGTGGTCAGTGGCTAACTCTTTGAGAAAGCTCTCTGCCATGGGGGTTTCTTGGCCAATAACTTTCTTAATTTTTTACAGGATGGTTTTTTGATCTCCTAATTCAACAAGATCTGCCTACAATCTCTTCACTGACAAATCAAATGGTCTTTCTCTTCAATCCTCTTCCCTCTTGTCAGCTTCAGACGCTGTTGATCACTGGATGTTCTCTCCCACCCATCTGACCATTCTTTCTCAGCCTCCTTTTCTACATCTTCCTCACTAACCTGCAAGATGCCGGGCACTCTTCCCTTCTCCATGCAAAGGATTTCACTTGGGGATCCCCTCAGCTCTCTGATGACCTTCAGTCTCCCATCTCCAAATTGGCTGTTGAACATTTTAGAGAGGATGCCCCACAGACATTATAATCAATCTCTCTCTCTCTTTTTAAATTTTATTAAAGCTTTTTATTTATAAAACATATGCATGGGTAATTTTTCAACACTGACCCTTGCAAAATTTTCTGTTCCAAATTTTTCTTTTTTTCTCCCCACCCCAGAAGGCAAGTAGTCCAATACATGTTAAATATGTTAAAATATATGTTAAATCCAATATATATATACATATATATACAGTTATCTTGTTGCACACACACATAAAAAATTGGATCTAGAAGGAAAAAACAACCTGAGAAAAAACAAAATGCAAGCAAATATCAACAGAAAGAATGAAAATGTTATGTTGTGGTCCACACTCAGTTCCCATGGTTCTCTCTCTGAGTGTAGATGGCTCTCTTCATCACTGAACAATCTGAACTGGTTTGAATCATTTCATTGTTGAAGAGAGTCAGAAACATCAATCTCCGTCTGAAATAGAGCCTCCAGTGCAAAGAGCAGCAAGCTAATCGTCAACCTCAGGCCCTCTATCTCCTGCTGCACTTGTGCACTGAGAGAAAAGGAAAGTTGACAGAGAATGGGACTTCTTTCTCCTTTGATCTGCTGCATCCTTTTCCTGCCTTACACCCCATCATTCAGTAGAAAGAAGGATAATGGAGCAAGACCTCCATCCGACAGGATGCCTCTCTTCTCATGATGCACTTCCCTCGGTCTGATCTCCAACCTTCACACTCTCCCTTCAATGAAGAACATTCTCTCACACTTGATCGCATCCTTCACATCCCAGTGTCTCGGAATCCCTACAGATTACTTTTCAAACTCCATTCCCTACCTGCAATACCCAATTCCTCATTCCCATCTCCCCCCATCAAACACCACCCAGATCTTCCATCATGCCCTCTGGTATGCCTGTTTCCTAGGAAACAAACTCCCTTCATCCTTAATCTTTTCCTCTCCCAATTCTTACATCTATTACCTCTTACTGAATGACACAGCCTCTCTGGCCACCCATTCCAGTCCAGGCTAAACCTTCACTCATTCTCCTTAGCTCATTTGTCAGGTGGGGGAATCGGAATACTCCATACTGGCACTGCCACTATCAGCTTCTCCCAGAGCTTCTATCACTCAGTAATCTCTCTTCCATTCAAGTTCACACTACTCTTTTCTACTATCCAATCAAAATCCTAATAGCTGTTGCCTACAGACCTCTAGGTCACTCTTTTGCCTCCCTCAATGAGCTGAGTACAGGGTTAACGATTTTTCCCTCCTACCCAATTCCTGCCCTTTCACTAAGAGTCTCCAGTATATATACCGACTCCCCTTCAAACACTCTAACCACTCAGTTCCTCTACTTACTCACTTCTCATGAACTACTCCATCCCTCCTGACTCCAACACAAATATGCTAATACCCCTGATCTTGCCAATACCCATAAATGTAACCCCTGCATGTCTGGAAATTCCCCAACTCCCTTATCCAACCAAATTTATAGGATTTTCACCTCTCTTTTTGCCTTTCCGTACAAAAACCTAAAGTTCACTACACTTTACCCCTCGATTCTCTCCTTGGCCATTTACCTGCATTAGATGCTCTCTCTTCTTTTTCCATCTTAACTTCTTCGTGAAGCAATTCAACTCAACCCTGTCCTCTTTTCTTAAATCCTTTCTCCTTCATGTCACAATTAAGCCTCAGCCTTACATCACTCCCACACCCAGTCTTCACTGTTAATACATGTGTTCCTGAAAGAAGGTGGACAAAATCAGAATTCCAATTAGATTGGAAAACATGTCTTTCCAAAGCCTACCGAGTAAAAGAAGCTGGAGCTTAGAGTAGTGCACAAAGTAAGTCCCTTCATCACCAAACGAAACCATTTTATGAGACTTGGCAATAAGACAAACTGGGAAAGGAGTCTCAATGAGGGAGTGCTGGAGGCTGTAGCAGCAGTAGGTCCAAGATTCTCCAGAAGTGACTCTGAAAGAACATTTGATCCTGACTTCAGAGGAAATAACATGACTACTTGACTTTCTTTTTTACAGATCCCAGAAGTTCTCTGAGATGGGGGACACTGATCCTAAGCTATTTCCTTATAGACTTAAAATGGAACTGTGATGAACTACTACTCCAGTTACAAAGCATATACCTTTTTCTTTAAATTAAACTTTTCTGATTGCTTTATTAGTTGCAAACTAGAGATTGAAATAATGATGCCATCAAAATAAATAAAATCTAAATCAAACTATTATTTCAGGAATCCTCTGATGGAACAACACTTAGAAGATAGTGCACCTAGTCAGTGCATTCAATCTCAAGAAAATCATTAAGCATCTAGGAAGAGGGAAGAAAGGAAGAAGTTACTCCTTTGGTCCATTCGTGCTGCAGAATTCCATCTGTCTTTCCATCCTCTTTCCATCCATCCAACCAATCTGGTTGCTGCTCATGACTCCTCACTTTTGAACCTCACTCAGCAGTTTCCACATTTATTTGCATGTGCTCTCATCTGCCTTCTCTCTCCATTGATGAAATCCTCTTTCTCCAAGCCCCAGCAATTCCTACTTCAATGAAGTCTGTCTTGAGCCTTCCAAGTGTACCCATCTCCTCCAACAGTGCTCTAGAGGGTTTCTCCTTCGCAACTTAATCTCTCCCTAGGAGAGAGAAGAGCTGCTCTCCTGAATTGTCAACACTTGCAAAACAGGGGCAGGACCCAGCGTCTGGTCTGTGGCAGGCACAGACAACATATTCTGATCCTGATACATCTGATTTCAATGTGGGTGTGCACAAAGATAACGGCCGGCTCACTTTTCGATTCAGGAGTAACTACTCATCAACACAGGGCACAACCTAGAATAAGAGACTGAGCAGCCATCTTGTCTAAATCCATTATACACTAAGGAAACTGAGTCCAAAGGAACACCCAAGACCTGAAGTACTACGCTCCCATCTCAATGTAGTTGCCGAGCCCGGTAGGCAAGATGTCCCATAGTCCCCTCCGGCCCCCATCATGCTTGAAGCCATCTCAGGCCTCCCAAGATCCTCTGTCTCCATCCATCACATAGAACCTAACATGTCATCTCTGTTCTGCTAAAACATCACTGCAGTCTCAGAAGCCCAGACGGGTGATTTCCAGCACAAACCACAGACCCAGAGCCCCCCCAAGCAAAAAACAAGGACAAACTGTTTTTACTAATAATGACGCTATGTAATGCAATTTTACAAGGGATCTCAATTTTTATTTCCAGATAAACACAGAATTACTTACCCTAAGTTACTCTGTGGGAATCCCGGAGTTGGCAGGGACCTTGGAAGTGATACAGTTCAACCTACTTCATTTAATAATTACTTTTACAATATATCAAATCATAATCTTGCCTAATTGAATATCTCCAGTAATTGAGAATGCACTACCTAATGAAGAAGCATATTCTATTTTTGGAGAGCTTTATTAGGAAGCTAATTTTTAGTGAGTTAAAACCTACCCCTCCTCCTGACCTCTAACCACAGATGGACATACTTCTAGCCTCTGAAAATTAACTTGACAGACTAAAACACTGGGTCAAATTTAATAAGATAAAATAAGATAAAAAAGATGATGGAAGGTTTTATAATTAGATTTTAAAAATCTGATATAAGGTAGGGGAAGTAGGTTAACTAATATTTACCTGGAAAAGATTTAGTAGACTTGTATCCATTAAAGATGAATCCAGGTATAATACAGCAACCAATCCAAATCACTATTGTTCAGAGAAATGCAAATTAAGACAACTCTGAGATATCACTACACACCTGTCAGATTGGCCAAGATTGCAGGAAAAGATAATGAAGAATGTCGGAGGGGATGTGGGAAAAGTGGTACACTAATATATTGTTGGTGGAGTTGTGAACGGATACAACTATCCTGGAGAGCAATTTGGAACTATGATCAAAAAGTTATCAAACTGTGCATCCCCTTTGATCCAGCAGTGTTTCTACTGGGCACATATTTAAAAAAGATCTTAAAGGATGGAAAGGGACCCACATGTGCACAACTGTTTGTGGCAGCCCTTTTTGTAGAGGGAAGGAACTGGAAACTGAGTGGATGGATGCCCATCAACTAGAGAATGGCTGAGTAAGTTATGGTGAATGAATGTTTATGGAATATTATTGTTCTGTAAGAAATGACCAGCAGGATGATTTCAGAGAGGCCTAGAGACACTTACAGGAACTCATGCTCAGTGAAATGAGCAGAACTAGGAGATCACTGTACATGGCAACAACAAGATTATATGATAATCAATTATGATGGACATGGCTCTCTTCAACAATGAGATGATTCAAACCAATTCCAATTGTTCAGTGATGAAGAGCCATTTACACCCAGAAAGAGGACTATGGGAACTGAATGCAGACCACAACATAGCATTTTCACGCTTTCTGTTGATGTTTGTTTGCATTTTGTTTTCCTTCTCAGGTTTTTTTTTTCCTAGATCCAATTTTTCTTGTGAAGCAAGTTAACTGTATAAATATGTATACATATATTGGATTTAACATATATATATATTTTTTAACATATTTAACATGTATTGGACTACCCGACATCTAGGGGAGGGGATGGAGGGAAGGAGGGGAAAATTTGGGACAACAAATTTTGCAGGGGTCAATGTTGAAAAATTATCTATGCATGTGTTTTGTAAATAAAAAGCTTTAATTAAAAAAAAAAAAAACACCAATACGGGAGCCAAAAAAGTTCATGCACTGTTGGGCAGCACTATCAGAGACAGCATCCACTAGGAATAAAAGGTGATAGTTCTGCTCTGCTTTGGTGACATCACATCCAGAGCATTCCATTCAGCTCTGATAGTATTTCAGGAACAACATAGATAAGCTAAAGCAGAGATTTTTTATTTCTTTGTGTCATAGACTCTTTTGCTGATCTGGTATAGACTCCTCAGAATAACGTCGGATGTATAAACATACAGGATTACAAAGGAAACAAATTATTTAAAATTCAGTTACCAAATTATTTTCCTAAATTAGTTCATAGACCCCAGAGGCATATCAAAGGAGGACAGCTAGAATGCTCACATGGAGGGAACACTATAAGAAGGTCAAATGAAGGTGCTGATGAGAGAAAAAAAAATTCAGGGGAGTGGGAGTATAATAGCTTCCTTCAATTATATGAATGGCAGTCCCGTAGAAGAGGTGATAAACATTTCCCGCTAGGCCTCGGAGGGTAAAACTAGGAGAAATGGATGGGAAGTCAAAGAGAAGCATATTCAGTCTTAATGTTGGAGAAGACTTGGCAATTAGCGTTTTCTGAAATAGGAATTAAGAGCCTCAAGAAATTGTCATTCAGTTGTTTCAGTCATATCTCACTCTGTGATTCCATTTGGGGTTTTCTTGGCAAAAATACTAAGGTGGTTTGCCAATTCCTTCTCCAACTCATTTTATAAATGAGGAAACTTAGGCAGACAGGGTAAAGTAACTTGTCCAGAGTCACACAGCTAATGCATGTCTGAAACCGGATTTGAACTCACAAAGATGAGCCTTCCTGACTCCAAGAAGACATATGGCATCATCACTATCTTACAATTGAGAAAAAATTGATCTTGGTTATGTTAACTGTTTTGATCAGCTAGTAAACGGCATGTTGTTCTCTCCCACGGAAATTACCAGTTTCTCTAAGAGCCTCCTCCCCCCACTCCCCTTCCTCTCTCTGTCTCTGTTTCTCTCTCCCTTTCTCATAAAGATCATTCAGATTAACAGAACACAAGTTGTAAAAAGCAACACTCTTCCTCCATTATCAACCTCAATAGAGCAATTGCCTAGCTGCCCCAAAACCCATGATAGCTGATCATCAGAATATGACTTCAGGAACTGCTGGGAAGTTGGCTGACTTTCATCTTAGACATGAAATCTGAATGGGATAGGGGACAGGGATAAAGGGATCATGTACTAGATTTATGGGAAGAGGATCTGGCTTTAAATCCTACCTTGGGGCACCTTAACCCCAAATTACCTTGCCTCTCATTTGAAGAAGGGAAACTGCCTCAAATGACAGACCTTTATACTCCATTGAGGAAGGAACACTTCCATAAGAGGCAGCAGCCTCTTGCTAACAAGCCAGCCAACTCCTGAAAAGGGGTGGGGTGGACCATGCATACAGTTTACCCACATTTACTCTACTGGAATAAAGGGGGGGAGGAGTAGGCCAAGTTGGGCAAGTTAGGTCAGTAAGGAAAACTGAATTAAAATAGCAATTCTTCATCTGCAAAATTCCAGGCTGGCAGAAGTAAAATCTATGCACTATCCAACTACTTGTTCCAGCAAAATCCAAAAAGAAGCCAAAAGAAAGCCAAAAGAAAATTTCACATTTCAAAATGTGAAATACTGGTATCCTTAGAAATACATACACACACACACCCTATGCAAAAATCTGATCACTTGTTCTGAAGGAAAAAAGTTGCTTCATAAACTATAGATTCCCTTTCTAAATGCAAACATGTGCCCCTATCAAAAAGACTGAACACTAGCTAAATGAAAAAAGTCATCTTAAGTATGAGTGCTGTTTACAAATCTATCATAATAGAACATTTGCTTCTAATAGGATGCCTTCACTAAAAAACAAAAAACATATCAGTATCCATGAATAAGTGATAATGTGTTGACTATGACAATATATTTGAATTTCCAAGATAACCTGTCTTGGGAGCAGGGTGATTCATGAATTGACCTATTATCAAAGGACAGTGCCTATGCTTAAGTTAAGCAACAACTTTTCTTTACAAATATAAAAAACCTCAAATCATTTGTTAATTTTTTCTTCTCTATTGCAAAAATCATAGTTTGGGAGTGATTATACAATATGCCCCATTTAAAAGTAATGCTTTTCTCCCTTCCTATTAGACTTGGATTTCTGAAACCTACACAGTTTTTGTAATGCTCACAATTCAACTCTTTTCTAGCATATCACAAGCTCCCATGAAATAAAGGAGATCCCTTAAATACAGTGATAGTAAGTAATTATCTTAGGTCCAAAGAAAACAATTTCTATCAGCCACTAACTCTTTGCAAGGAATATTAAAGTCTAACATAGTTCAGGAAAGAGATACGTATAAGACCAATGCTAGCTACATAAATTCAAAAGGGAATGCAACACTGTCAACTGCTATATTGTCTTTATTTTTTCCCAGAAATTCTTTCCTGTTAAAATGACAGCATTCATCTCAGATCTCACCCAACAGGTTTTTCTCAGTTTCCTTTTAAGTAAGGACTGTGCAAGTGAAATCTTAAGATAAACCTAACTTACAACCAATGCTTTTAAGAACTAAATACTAAAAGAAAAAAAAGTGAACAGGAAGAACGAAAGGGAGGGGAGAAAGGAAGAGAGCTTGCTCATATTTTTGTTACACCTTCCAGGCAGCTTTACTAAATTGGACACTAAAATTATTCCTATAGTCATCACTGTCACCAAGTTCTGTGCTCTTCCTTTCTCCATCCCCTAAATAATGTGATGTATACTTTTAACTAGATCATTCATATACTTTTAAAGCAGATTAGGTTTGTGGCTAATTAAGTTCTCGAATAAAAATCAGCTTAGGCCCCAAGAGGAGTTCCCTAGGAGACACTTTTGTTCCATATCATTTCAGTTAGTACAGAGTTGAATCTTGTTGACATTAAGTGAATGATAAAAACAAAGTGAGCTAAACCAAGTGTTCTGGGTAACATTAGGCAAGAGGTAGCAAGGAGAGAGCCTCTGGTAGGCTCTGCTCCCTCCCTCTTTCTCAATTGTTCATTGACAGAATGAATAAAGAACAGTAATATTCTATTGATAAGAGTGAAAACAAAATAATTACTTCTATGCCTCAGGTTATAAAACGTTTCTATAACCTGGCTTTTTTTTCCCCAAATAAAGGGATGTACTTAAGTGGTTTATCATCAATAGCTCCTTACATTCCCTCCAACAAAGGAATTTTTAAAAATTGACACTCCAATTTTAATGCCTATTCCTAGATAGTTAGAGAGCTACAGCAAACCTACCTTAAAATACAGCATTTAAATGAAATGTTCTGCCATTGTCTAGTGCTGTTTTTCTTTCTTTAAACTCAAGACATATGGGAAAAGCCTTTCTAGATCTATTAGCCTTACCTATTATCGCAGGCAAATTATACATAGTTTGTATAGATTTCAGTTTCCTCTACACCAAAGGAACAGTATTAGATAAAATAGCTTTCCACCCAACCTCAGCTTTCCCCAAGCATACTAAATATTTGAGATAAGGTGTCCTTTTCTTCTGAAAAATTCATGCCACAAAACAAAATACTTTTTAAGACATAGTAGCTATGAACAAGTTTTCAACTATTGTACACCTTTAAACCATGAGAAATGTTTAAGCTGCTACAATGTAATGTTTGAAGCTTCCAGACAAAAGAGAACTTGTCTATCCATTCCAAACCCTTATAAAATGGTGAATAGCTGCATCATTGGGTAATGGCTCAGAGTATCCAACCAGCAACATTACAAAGACTTTCTAGGGCTAGTCCCAACTATCCCAGATATGGAGAAATAAACCCTTGAATGCTTTTAGGAGCTGGCAAGGAACAGCTCAAACCAATCTGGGTCTCAGCTGCTTCACAGCTCACAATATCCATGGAAAAGGCCCTGGAGAGGCAGCAGTGCCAGGGAAGCCAAACACCTGGATTCTTGTCCTTCTTCCCTCTTCCGCCCAAAGGAAGCTTAAGGGTCAGCTCATTCCTCTGGTTCTTTCCCTGGCACCTTGAGGAGAGAATGGCCGCAGCTATTTCCCCCAAGAGCCAACAGTAAAGACGGCAATTAAAGATGAGAAAGAGCAGGGGTAGGAGATGAGTGCCTAAGGATAGGCAACAGAATTTTGTAAATGTCCTGATAACAGCAGAAACAAGAAAGGAAAAAAAAAAAAAAAACATTTAATTTTACATCAAAGACCTAAATGGAAACTAACTCAACTCTCTCAGTGAGAAGTCCCAGATTTGAGCCTGAGTTTCTAGGTCCTCACTCATTGGCCATGGCTTCTAGGGAACACTGGAAAGACTCCTCTCAGTTCAAATCCAGCTTCAGCCACTTCCCAGATGGGTGGTCCTGGACAATTAACTTCCCAATGTTTGCCTCAGTTTCCTCATGTGTCAAATGAACCCGGGAAGGAAAGGGATGGCAAACCACTCTGGTATCTCCACCAAGAAAACCCCAAAGATGGTAATGAAGAGTTAGACGACCGGGAAACGCCCCAATCCCGCCTTGGCCACCCAGCTTGGAACAGTTCACAGTGCATCTGCGAGCTTCTGCTTTTTTTATCAGGCCCAAGAGGAATGGCAAACAACTCTCTAAAGGGCAAGGCTGTGCAAAAAAAAAAAAAAAAAAAAACACCTTTACATGCTTACATGCCATAATTTATTGTATAAACCCAGACTGATCTGCCCTGCAAGCCAGGACATTACCCTCTCCCCTCTCCTACATCACAGAACCCACAACTCATTTGGAGTTAATTAAGAGTTTGTTCTACTTATTGCCTTCCAGGAAATAAGGGAACAAAAAGCAAATGTTTACAATCTGCCTTCTTTCTGCTATTGTACAAGAGGAGTTACATTAGGAAAGCAAAGGTCCTAAGAAAGCAAATACAGCTGTTCAATGTACCACTTCAGATATTTCATGTCTTGATTATTTCTGCAAGAAAGTGAAATTGCCCATCATGTTCAATAAAGAAAAAAAGACAGAAAGACCTCGCCTCATCAAAAAGTGACTTTTCCACATTAGTAGACAACCTCACTTCCCTCATCAAATGCTGATGGAACAGACAATTAAAGCAATATTTACACCTCTAAGTTACATCTTTATCACTCTGTAGTGTGCATCTTCCAACACTTATTAAAGGTCCAGTACAATCTGAGTGGATCCCTAACAAATACATACAATTATACAAGGCACATTCAAAGGTTTTCTACATAACCTAGGGGTCTCAGAGAGCATAACAGATTCCAACATTTATAACATCAGATACTTAAAGCAATTTTAAGTCTCCTTCAATTTAGAACAATCTCAAAGTCATAGACCCAAATTTAAAATCAAGTTTCCTCATGTCAAAAAGTTTCAAAACAAAGTGTATGTACTTCAGTCCACATCCCTAAGCATGTCTTACAAAATGCCAGAGAATGGAAATAAAAAGGAATCCAGCTACAATCTGAGTCCATTAAGATGTTTATTCAGGCATCGACCAAAGAATAAAGCCACATGAAACAAAAAAAGTACATGTTCACAAGACCCTAAGGCCAGCATAAAATATACAGATTGCTAATGTACACAAACTAGCAATCTCATTCTATTTCAAAACTGGGGTGTTAAAAAACAGGATTCTGAGCTAACCTAACCTATTACTTCATTACTAGAAAAGCTGAAGAAACCTTTCAGGACTTTTACCAAATCCTGCCCATAACCATTAAAGTCACAAGTAAAGAAAGGATGCCAGAAGATGCTTCAAGGCGGCTAGAAAATAAGATAAAATAAAAATTCCTCTTACAAAACGAAGAGTCCACGAAACGCGGGTCTACGCGGCTATTTCGGAAAGACCTGTTTTGCTCGGGAGCCTGTTTTCTCTCGAGCCATTTCCCGCGGCGCCAGCCCCAGTCACGAAGGAGCCCCAATCACCGGGAGCACGAGGGTCGTCGTGCGGCTCGGGGCAGAACAGGTGTCTGCTTTTTCCCGGCCCCGCGCGGGCCCTTCTCCGCTCTGCCAGGGGCCCGGAGGCGGAATGGGGAGCGCAGGCACAGGTTCCCGGGAGGCGTTCGGGGAGCTCTTTCACAAGCGCTTCCAGGGGCGGAGAGGCAGCACGGACCCCTCCCAGGAGTTCCGCAAAGCGGAGGAGAAGCTGGAGCCAGCGCCGGGAGGAGCCCCCGGAGCCCCGAGCCTGCTGCGGGAGCGGCCCCCGGAGCGCGGCCCCGATCCCGCCGAAAGTCCCGGGAGGCGCCGCGGATCCGGCAGACAAAGATGGGGAGGGGGAAGGTCAGCGGTTAGGGCAGAGGCATCGAAGACCCTGGAAGAACCCAGATGGGGGATCCCCTAGATCTCTCCCCGAGACAGAGGCGGGGGAAAGTCGGGAAAACCGGGAGGCACCGGTGGAAGGGGGCGGCCGGACCAGAAACTGCCCAAGGAGGCGCTCGGGCACGGCGAGACCCCAGAGAAGGCAGAACCCCTGCTCCCGAGCCCCCCGCTTCCCCCCATCAGTCCGAGCCCCATCTCCCCCCAAACTTTTCCCGCCCGGCTGCCCGAGGGCGCACCAGGTTCCCAAGCCCGCAAGCGGGAGAGGAGGGGGTGCTTCTAGGACCGCCGCTCCAAGGCGCCCCAGGGAGCAGGGGCGCGTCCCCGGGGCCTCCCCGCACCCTCCTGAGCAGGGCCGGCGAGAAAGGAGCCCGCGGAGCCCCGCGCGGGCCACACCCTCCACGCGACCAGCCCACGGCCTTTACCTTCATTTTCCATCGAAACCGCCCCGAGGTTGCTGCTGGCCACAAAGTCTCGGGGATCGGCGGCCGGCGGCCGGGGACTGGGGGCGGGCCCGGGAGGAGGACGGAGGGGGCAGGGCAGAGGGCTCACCCCGCGTCCCGAGGCTGCTCCCACCACCCCCTGCCGCGGCAGCATCTGCAAAAGAAACCGGGAGACAAGCGGCGCTGGCGTCGGGGCGGAGGCGACACTCGCGCCCACCCACTCCAAACACGCACACGCGCGCGCCGGCTGCTGCCTCCCGTCTCCCGCCCCCGCCGCGCCCCCCGGGGCTGCCGCTCCGAGGGGGGGGTCGCCCGCCCGCCCTCTCTGGGATGGAGAGGTTCCCTGGCGGATGAGAGGGCGGAGCACCGCGCCCACGAGACTCCTCCCGAACACGCGGGGGACTACCGCGCCGGCCGACGCCCCCATCCTCTCACCCCTCCCTTCCCCCTTTCCCAGCGCGCGCCCGGGGGCCCGCGTGCTCCTTCCTCGCTCCCGGCCCCCCTCCCGCCTGCGCGCGCACCCCGACACTCACCCGCGGAGAGAGACTCGAAGAAGGCGGCAGGCGGGGCGGCCGGGTGGGGAGGGGGGGGGGAAGAAGAGGAACGCCCCGGGCTTCGAGAAGCGGAGCCGGCGTGACCGCGCGTGCGCGCGCTCCCGCGCGAGGGGAGGGAGGAAGGCGGAGGAGGAGGTGCTCCGCTCACGTTCGCCGCGCGCCCGCGACTAGAACCCGCCCCTGGGCCCAGGCTCCGCCCCTTGCCCCAAGCCCCGCCTCTCCGGCCTCCTCAGCGCCTCCCTGGACCTCTGACTCGCTCGAGCCGAGACAAGCTTCCCACTTCCGCCACCGGGACAGGGATGGGCGGGCCTAACGACGGAAGTGACGTGAAGGGGCTGAGGGTCCCGAGCTTGACCTTTTGGTACTTCGCCTTTCTTCCCCTTCTCTTCCTCCTCCTGCTGATCCCGGCCCACGGCCCCTGCGAAGTCCGACATAGTCCCGGGCTCGCTCGGCTCCGGCTGCCCCGTACCTCCGCGGGCCTCGGCGAGCATCCCCCGCCGCCGCTTCCTCTGTCAGGGTCCCCTGGCCACGTGCGCCCTCCCCCGGCCGCTCTTCTGGGCCAGGCCCCGCGGGCCCGTCGTATTCGTGACCTTGGAGGGCTTCCTACCCAACGCCCCGAAGTCGTTGGCGCCCACGTCCGCCATGGGAGGGGAGGGGATATATACGTCCCTCCTAAGCCTGGACTGGGGGCTCCTCCCCCCTCGCTGGGTCTCCGGAAAAGCCCCTCTATCCCTGCACGGCTCCCGAGGCATCCTCCGTCACGCTCGCTAGAAGGGTCCCGTTAGCGCGAGTGGACGAGGGCAGCCGTGGCGTTCCGCGCCAAACTACGGACGGGTGACCTCGCTTTCCCGGGCCAAGAGAGGTCGTTCCTCAAGGGCAGGAGGAGAACGGAAGCGACTGTGTTGGGACGACCTTGGCCTCCCGCGGGAGGGGGGGAGGGGGGGTGGTCCTGGGGACTAGCTCTGAGAAGGGTTTGTAACCCCACGGGCACCCGCGAGCGGCGCCTGCTGGTCTTTGTGGACAGAGGCGGGCCCTGCTTCCACAGGTGTGCCCCAGTACCTACTAGATGACTCGGCGCAGTCATTGCAGAAAACGAGTCCCTGAATTAGCCAGCTCTACCATCTTTAAAACGCGGTCTGAAAGAAATCCATTTACAGGAAACGTTCACTAATATACTACATAAAAGCAAAGTTCCAGCTTCAGCATTTGAAGAAACAAATCCTTTGACAACTGGACTTAAGATACAAAGTAAAGGCCCCAAGACAAAAAAGCTTATTTAAGTTGGTTAGACCTCAGCGTGGTAGTGAAACGGTGCGACCTGATTGACTTGCATCGATCATAAGGACCATTCTCTCCACTGCCTTGGGGCCACTGAGCACCTTAGGTCAGGTAGCTTCTCACAAATTCAGAAGTGATTCAGGAAGGGTCAAGTAGGAACGGCTCAGCCCAGACTAACTTTCAGTAATGCGCTCGTACCGTCATTTTTAAACACTTATTTTAAAATAAGCTTTAATGCCGATTCTTCAGTGAAGTATATAGGAGCACGAACTAGGACTAAAGTGTTTCACCTTCCCACATCTTTTACTATAAAACTGGTCAAGCTGACTCGAGTTAGATTGATTTCTGTCAAAGAAGAGTGAAACGTGTGCATAATACAATTCACCTCCATCAATCTAATCTTCTAAGAATTCCTTCCATCCTCAATTAACTTTGAAACATCGACCTGCAGGATGAAGGATTTCACATGCAAGTAGTTTCTTATAAGGACTTTTAGCATATGAGGGAGACATTTAGGGGAGAAATTGATAAATGTCAGTTCTGCACTTTTAGTTAAATTAGAGTAACTGGTATTTCATTATTCTACATGGTAAAAGAACATGTTTTTAAAATTAACCTGGGGAAGTGGTGCTGTTAAGCATTTTGAATAAAAAGAGGATTTTTTAGAATTGTTTATATGCCAGCTAGAAATTAATCTTAGCAGCAGGTCACCAAAAAGAAATTTGTCCCTAGAAGCAGCTACACCCAAAGAAAGAACACTGGGAAATGAGTGTAAACTGTTTGCATTTTTGTTTTTCTTCCCGGGTTATTTTTACCTTCTGAATCCAATTCTTCCTGTGCAACAAGAGAACTGTTCGGTTCTGCACACATATATTGTATCTAGGATATATTGTGACATATTTAACATGTATAGGACTGCTTGCCATCTAGGGGAGGGGAGGAGGGAGGGGAAAAGTCTGAACGGAAGTGAGTGCAAGGGATAATGTAAAAAATTATCCAGACATGGGTTCTGTCAATAAAAAGTTATAATTATTTTTTAAAAAATTTGTTCCTATTAGTATAATTTTGTTAAAAACAAAAAACAAGCACACAATGTTTTTTTTTTTTTTTAATTACAACAGCATAACCAAAATATTTTCTCCAAAAAAAACAAAAAAAAAAAAGTCATTTTTTGGGCCACAGTTTTAAAAATATGCATTCTTGCCAGAAAGAATTCATAGAGATTTTTTAGCAGCTGGCAGAATTGCTAGACACCTCCATGGCCATGGGTGAACTTTTAGATGTATTCAAAGAATGAAAATGTGAAGAAGCCATGGAAATCTGAACAAAAATGAAATGCTTAAAAATATACCTAATAATATATCTATGTTAAGACTAGGCCAAACTAATGTTTATATGCAAATTAAACTGTGTTTAATGAGTTAAGTAAGCCTCAATAACAGAACCAAGCAATCAAGTTGAAGTTTCTTTTAGTTCTCTAAAATCATAAGGCCTTCAGAATTTTTAGTACTAATTTGCATATATTAAGTGTAAATGAACAAGATAAATATCAGGCTAACAAGATTGTGTGATGATCAATTGTGATAGACCTCAACAATGAGGTGATTTCAAGGCAATTCCAATGCCTTATGATAAAAAGAGCCATCCACATCCAGAGAGAGAACATAGAAATTGAATGTGGATCAAAGCATAGTACTTTCACACCTTATTTTGTTGTTTGCTTGTTTTTTTCTCATTTTTTTTCCTTTCAGCACGACAAATATGAAAATCTGTTTAGAAGAATTGCATAGGTTCAATCTATATTGGATTGCTTGCTCCTGGGGGAGGGAATTGGAGGCAGGGAGGGAGAAAAATTTGGAATATAAAGTTTTTCAAGGGTGAATGTTGAAAAATTATCTTAGCATGTATTTGGCGAAATAAAAAGCTATTAAAAAAAAGAAAGAAAGAAATATCAAGCTAAAAATTAGTGTTCCTCACATTGACAAACCCAAGTTTTTAGAAAGGACGTTTTTTTCCTAGATCCTTAGCATCTGGACCAGTGTTAATATACCATATAACACTTTTTCTGCTATATTTACTTTTCTCTAAAGTAATGAAGAAAAGATGTTCAGAGATTATTAAGAAGAACAAAGATCCATTAATACTTTTCTCAACTTAAAAATAATCAAAGATGTTGATGGTCTAGTTTAGATTTAAATCTTCTGTATGATTTAGAGTGAAGATATACCCCCAAATGTTTCTGATACATAAGAAAAAAGTTTTTTTTCCTTTTATAAGAAATTCCCATTTCAAGTAGTTGGTTTTTCGAGGTACCCCAAATGGTCATAGAAAATCAAATTTCTATTCTTTACTTTCCGTCCTGACCAATCCAACTACATTATTTTTATTTTCCCCTTTCCACACCAGGAAGATGAAAGATAGGATAAAGATAAAAGGCAATCTGAGCAAAAGACTATGGGGAAACCAGGCCTTGGCCTTGGTTTTAGGCTGTTTTGTTTTTTGTTTTTTTTCCTGAGGCACTTGGGGTTAAATGACTTGGCCTTAGGCCTTTCTTAACCAAGTCAGCATCCTTGGGAACCAAACTAGTTCCCAAAGGAACTAGTCTAAAATACCTTAATTTTTTTTTTTTAAACTCCCCACCAATTATTCACTTTTTTCTCTTACTTGTAACACTACATGTATAGTTCCTACACATTTCAAGAAGAGAATTTTCAAGAATGTTTATAATAATCACTGCTATTTGTATAGCACTTTAAAGTATGCAAAACCAGTTTCACAACTCTGGCTGGTAAATCTACAGACAGAATGGTGCTCTATTTTACAGAAAAAGGAAACAGAATCAGAGATTAAGCAAATTAAATTTTTTGAGAGCAAGCACTGTTTGTTTTTGTTTTGTCTTAAAATCCTAAGGCCTTGATACAGTAAGCACTTAAATGAACAGCCTGTGCTCATATAGCCAAGATAATGTTAGAGGAAGAATTTGAACTTTTAAGCCTTCCAAGTGTAATGCCGGAGAAACTGAGGCAGGAGAGAGATTAGAGAACTTTTTAATACTTTATTAATTGGAGAGTATAATTGACTGGACAGGACTCTCGTCTCAAATTATCCAGTCAGACAGAGATAAAGATATACTGGGACCAAGGAAACCATGTTGGTCCCAAGGCTGGAGGAAACTGTCATCTCAAAGAATCCAGCGTCCAGCATCTAGCCTCCAGCAATGAATAGGAGAAACCCAACTTCTTAAATACCTTTTAGAAACAAAGAAGGGGTAAGAAGCCGGGAAAACTTCTGTTAGGATGGGGGGAGACCATAAATCCTAAAAACCCAGAGACAGGATGTCTGAATACACAGAGGTAAAAATGTCAGTGAGATATCTTGGAATATTTTAGAGGGATATTATAAATTCTTGAGGACAGAAAAGAGTCAAGAGGTCTACTCTCTTGTTTATCTTGCTAACAATTTATAACCTTAGAGCAAATGGTCCCCAGTCTTAATGGACCAGAGTGGGAGTTTTACAGCTTAGGGGATTGAGACAGAACAGTTAAGGAAACTGAGACAAGGGAAACTAGTGCAGGGAACCTGAGCCAGGACAGTTAAAGAGAACTGTGGCATAACACAAGTAAAAATCTGACAGTCTACTATGCCATGCCACAAATCCAGAAATATAAAAGGGTAACACCATTAGCAATTCATAGAAAACTCCCCAGGTTTTTTTGTTTCTGTTTTTAACCAGAACTGTGTTAGTGTACAGAGCTCCCCAAGTTCAAATCTAACCTCAAAGCAATTACTAGTTGTGTGACCCTGTGCAAATCATTTAGTTTTGTTTACCTCAGTTCTGCTTTGAGAAAAGGAAATGGCTAGTACCTTTGCCAAGATATGTGGCAAATGTGGGTCATAACTCAAACAGCTTAACTACGTCAAAAAGGGAATTCTTGGTGAAGAATTTCTTCTATGGATGTAGGTCAGCACCTGCCCTACAATTTGCAGTCTCACAGAGTTGTCTGGGGCATTGAGGAGTGACTTTACAGTGTGTATCTATCACAAGAGGACCTTGACCCCAAATATGGAAGTCATACTTAGAAATACTCTCTTCATTAGGGGTATACAATTTCTAATTAAGTTTCTGTGTATCAGATCGATCTTGGCTCAATCCAAAACATTCACTCCCTTCTTGAGTCCCAGAAGAAAATATTTTATCTATCAGTGCACATCCTGAATGTATTTCAGGGTTCAGCTCTTTGGAACAAGTTCTTCCATCCATTCTTCAGTCCCAAGTTCATTGAGTCAATCAGGAAGCCCCTTGATTGAATATTAAGCTACAGATAGATAGATACACACACCTGTGGGATCACTGAACTAAACTTTCCATCATGATTTCTAAGGAGCAAAGAAAAAAGTACTTGTGTTAAAAATCAGAATATTTCAACTAGACACAAAAGGCAATCCAAAAGTTTACTAAAGAAAATCTTCCTTTTATAAGAATGGACTGAGTCAACATAACTCAAGCAACTAATTCATGCCAAGAGAACTAGATTTTGAGTGTGGCCCATTTCAGAAAGTAAATTTCAGAAGGAGAACAAAGAGGTTTGAAAAAAAACCCTCATATTCAAAACAATTTTATAAAGAGGAATTTTAAGCTTACTTTATGGACTTGACTGCCATGTAATTAACATCGGAAAAAAATAATGCTTTGAATACTTTCCTCCTTAGTTTCATGCCCTTCTTTGGGAGCCAAAGAAAGGTATAGAATGGTCAAAGAAAGATATAATTCCTGGAAAAGTCACCAAGTAAATGCAACTGTCAAAGCTAAAAATAAGCAATAAAAATAATTCAAATTTCAACTTTTCTTTATCTTATAGGATTTGCTAATTTGCTTGTTATAATAAGTTGAAATTGATTTTGGCTACAATAAACTGCACTCTACCTCCTGCATACTTAGGGCTTAGATCTCCACTGAACTTTTTTACAAGTCTCAGACTAATAGCAGAATTCCAAGCTATTTACACACACACAAAAAACCTTTTTTTTCCCATTTTTTTTTTTTACTACAAGCTACAAAGAACCAAAATTGGATATGTCCCAAGACTCAGTAGACGTTAAAGAGGCAGCAACAAAAACTTGCTATAAATGGAAATCACAAAAAGGAAACCAATCTGCATGTTATAACCACAATTGTACGATTTTTCAGGAAGGCCAGTCTGGCACAATTGTTGCTCCTCTATTAAGGATGAGAGGAGGCATAGAAAAGAATGCCCAGGATGGACTGGGAATAGTTGGAAAATTGAAGTTGTTTGCCCTAGAAAAAAGGCTTCCTAATATTGGAACACTGAAAAGTAGATGAGGACTTGCCTTCAAATATTTGAGGCACTGTCACATGAAAGAATAGACAGACTAGTTTTGCTTAGCTGCAGAAGACAGAACTTCTAACACTGGACCAAAAAAAAAAAAAAAAATTATGGAGAGGCAGATTTGGGCTCAACTGAGTTAGGAAAAAAATTTGTAACAATTAGAAATTTCCAAAAGTGGGATGGGTTGCCTTGAAAAATAACAGGATCCTCCACACTATCAATGTCAAGTGGAAACATCACCACTTATTGTCTAGATATTTGAGTGTACTAGGAGCTATTCCATTTCTCTTTACATTGTTGCCTTTTATTAACTAGGAGGACTTTTAGAAAGACTATGTTTCCTTAACTCCCAAAGATAAAAGATACTGTTTTCTAGAGTAAGAGTTCTATATCATTACATTTTGAAAATTACAGATAGGAATTGGAAATAAATTTCTATTTTTGCAAAATTTGCTTGTTTCATGTCCTTCCAGATGCTCTGAAGAATTTCCTCTTTTCCTCCACAATGCTTCCTGTCCTGCATAAATGTGAAGAAAAGCACAAAAATTTCCTTATAGTAATGAATTGATATGAAAGTAGAACTCTAGAAGTAGCTCAAGATTTCTTCAGGATCGGAAAAGTTCAACCCAGGACATACCTAGAGGCCAGCAGACCTCACTCCTACTGAACAGACTTACAACCCATGCACAATAGAGACTTAGGGAAAGATCAAATGAAAGGCCTCATGATGTGGCAGAAAAGGTGCTTGGAATCCAAGAGTTAGCAGATTTCAGAATGTATTGAGATTATGTAATTTATCATAACAAGTGAGGGTCAGCTGTGGAGTTAAGATTAGAAGCATTTCATAGCTTAAAGCAACTTTAATTTTGAAGTGTATTTATAAGATATTCCTGGTTAGCAGACCATGTCAGAAAATACAATAATTATTTTACATTTCCCCATATACCACATTTAAATCAGGAGAAGCAGAATTAGTTCAAAAATGGTTTCTACAAGCTAAGAAAATTTCTAAACTGAAGGAGAAATCTGGGCTCAGGACTGGTGCAACCCAGGACAGAGTTCAAAAAGATGGTGGAAAAAATACCAGTTTCTAGATGTTATTTTTGGACTTCTAGAAGCAAAAGTTAGTATTATAATCAGTATCTCAAACTAAATATGAAAGTATAAACAAGAAGAAAGGAAAAGAAGCAGTTTTCCATATTCTGAATGATGTCATTATGTGACAAAATTGTCAATAAGAACTATTCAAATTAAGTTGCAGAACTAATGTAAGCCTGTACATAATTGGGTTACTAGATATGTGTATCCAGCTAGAGCTTTTTCTTTAAGCCTTAGGGAGCAGCCAAAGATATTCAGAATCTCAAAAGTGAACAGGATTTCAGGTATAAGTTTGTGTTTTATGACCTTTAAAAAGGAATCTCCACTTTCACAACCCAAAGGACCATCCAGCTTCCTTATGAAGATTACCAGAAAAGGAAAGCCTCCTTTTTTCCCCTCAAAGTAGATGATTCTATCTTTGGATAGCTTCAGAAGTTAGGGGGTTTTTTTCCTGGTAAATCGAGTCATGAAAACTGCCTCGGTAAACTCTGTATATTGGAGATTACCAACCCGGTCTTTTTTACTTGAAAGTCTTTTGTATACTTTTGAGGAGGGATAGGGTGAAAGGAGAGAGAATAAATGGGGGAGGAATGCAGTTAGCAATAGTAATTGTAAAAAGAATTTCAAAGCAAGTTTCTTTGGTAGGCCTCATTTCTCAAACATAGAGGGAACTGAGTCAAACATAAAAAAATAAAAGCCATGCCTTAATTGATAAATGATCAAAAGATATGATCTGTGGCCAAAGGGCTATGTAAATTCATGCATATCCTTGGACCTAACAATACTATTCCTAGGCATGAATACCAAAAGAAGTTTAAAAAAGAAAAGAAAAGAAAAGAAAAATGATCTATATGTACAAAAAACATTCACAGCAGCTCTTTTCTCAGGGCAAAAAAAAAAAAAAAAAAAAAAAAAAATTTGAGGGTATTTTCATCAATTGGGGAATGGTTCCATAAACTCTAGTATGTGTTTGTGTTGGAATATTGTTATTCTATGGGAAATGATGAGCAGAACACTCTCTGGAAAAAAACAAACCTGGAAAGTCCTTCATGAATTCAAAGTGAAATGTACTGTATACAAAGTAATAGCAATGTTCTGGGATGACCAGCTATAAATGACTTTGCTATTCTCAGTAGTACAATCATCCATGACTACTCTGAAGGACATACAATGAAAACTGCTACCCATAACCAAAGAAGGAACTGATTGTGTCTGAATACAGATGAAAGCATATATATTCATTCTCCCTCTCCCTCTCCTTCTCCCTCTCTCTCTCCCTCTCTCTCCAATCTTTCTTGAGGATTTTTATTTTCATGGGGGAGGGGCGGGAATGTTTTCTTTCACAACTTGACTTTTATAGAAATGTTTTGCATAACTTCACATAGGCTTCTTAATCATGAGTGTGGATAAGGAAGAGAACTTAGAACTCGAAATTTTAAAAAACAAATGTAATAAAAATTTATTTATTGAATGTAACTGGGGAAAATAAATCAAATAAAAAAAGAAAATCTTTTGAGTACTACAAACTAGATATGATTTCTTCAACATCATTATTTTACTAAACATCCTCAGTTTCTTGAAATGATAATCTGATTCAATTACTGTCCTCTGAAAACTCTCAAAATAATTAATATCCTTCCTAAAATGTGACATTCAGAAATGAACCTCTAAGGCAAAGTATAGCAAACTTTGACCTCCATCATTGTCTGTTCTGTTACTGCCTAACATGACATTACGTTTGGGTGGATATTTTGGCTGTCATATATCATTGATTTATATATAAGTTGCAGTCTACATAAGTCTTGAGATTTTTTCCTCATGGAATTGTCTATATTTTCATTTCTCCTGTACTGGTGGTTAAGCAATTAAATGTAAATATATTTAACTTTATCAAATTTCAAATTGAACTATTAGGATCTTTCACCTGATGACTGTCTTCCTTCTCCTCTCTGAAGCATTTTCCATGTTTCATAAGACTTCCATCAATACTTTCCACCAAGTCATTAATGAAAACATTAAAATTATTTATAGTCAGGGACTACTCTTTGGAGCTCTCTGCTAGAGAACTCCATCAAGTCATTTATGACTATGATTTGGGTCTGAGTCCCTCAGCCTGTTCAATTAGTGACACCCACATCTAGCATAACTGCTAAATACCTTCCAGTTCCTCAGTCTTTGATTCCAGTCTTGTTGAACTGGGGTCCTCTGATCTGCCATTCTAAGAAGCCTACCAGAAATGAATAGAATACTAGTCGGACCTGTTCTTGATTATGCCATCTTTGTTCTTGCAAGGTCATATACATACAAGTGTAGGAGGTTCTGAGGACATTTACTTAAGATGTTGGAGGCAGTATTAGAGGCAGTATTATTAGATGAACAGATACAGAGTAGGAAATGCATCATAAAATCGTGATGCTACAGAACTGGAAGGGATCTCCAAAGTTAGCTAGCTCAACCACAACCCCAAACATAAATCCTACCTATAGCATCCCCCATGGAATTATTTAGGATGCTTCAGTAAAAAGTGTTCAATATATTAAAATCTAGACCTTGATGTCTTTATTCAGTATATTTATATAATCAGACACTAGGATATTACAATTTGATTTAAAATAAAAATAATTATTGAATAAACATATTAAGAGACTGGACAGTGTTTTGAGGAAACATGTTGACAAATATTTCTCAGTTGCTCCAGGCAAAGACCTTACATGGCATTTTATACTTCTGTTGCACATTTTTGTTATTCATGCTTCCATGAGGGCATTGTCTTATTTCTTTTACTAGGCAATATATTGTTCTTTATATAGATACTTAATAAACTGATGTTAAGTTAGAGAGAAAAGGATTTCATTTTTAGAAAAAATAGCAAAGGGGAAAGACACTCATCTGATGAAGTTTTTAAAGATTCTTTTTATCCTTGAAAGACCTCATTTCTGAAGTGCTTGAACATTTAAATGACTAGTTAAGGATAATATTCTCATTTGTCTAATTCCAGACTAGGAACCAATTTCTTGAAACCTTTTTGAAACATGAAATGATCGTACATATTAATAAACTTGTCAAAGATCTATTCTATTTTAAGATTTGCAACTCAACATGCATTTTTATTTTCCGGTTTTTTAGAACATTTGAAAATCTGTTAACATTTTAAAAAATTGAATCTATTCTTCCCCAAAAGAAGCTATCAAAATATGTATACGTCATATCTTATTTTCAGCCTTGATGATGATTTTGACAGTGATTTCTAGGAATCAGATGTGTATGTGCAATTAGATGTCCTGAAGGACAGTTAACTTCATTTGTAAGAGAAATACTTATGAAAAAATTTTAATTTCACTTTGGGAATCCTGGAATCAATATTGATTGGCCAACATTGTGCTACATGCATCACAAAATATGAACAAAGCAATCTCTGAATATTCTGATGCGATATTTACATATTTCCTTATAGAACAAAATGTCCTTCTATCCATCAAGTCAACTTGCATATCTTGCTTATACACAGTACATTGCTTCAATATATTTTCTTTTCCACAAAATATTAATAGCTCTTCTAAACTTGAAAGCAACACATTTTAAAAATTCTAATTTTTAAGTGTTGATTGCTATCCAGAATGCCATATAAGACAAAAAAATGATTTTTGATGTTAGGGATTTGAAAAGTGGCTCCCAATATCCATATTAGTTACTTGGCAATCATTATGGGACCCCCTACAAGATAAATAGGTTTTACTACATGATGCACAGAGCCCTATATTTTGTCACTGTTACACAAATTCTGTAATGTTTTTCTTTAAACAAGACATAAGATTATACAAAATTTTAAAAGTGTAAAAGGTAATTATTTTTTATCACTAAAATGATCATTTTATGTGGTATCATGGTAGTTAATACCGTTATAGGAAAAATCATTGATTTAGAGTTGGAAGGAATCTTAGAAACAATCTAACCCAGCCTCCTTGCTGAAAGCTATGAAGAATATCCGTAAATCAGCAGAACACTGATTCTACATGCTGGGTTATTTCCACTCTACCATTCTTCAGGAGTCTGGCTTTGAATCGCCCAATAGCCTTGGTTTCCTCATCTGTAATGGAGGCTAATTCTGATGTTACCCACCATATGGGTTGTGGTAGGGAAAGCATTTTGCCAGCCCCAAAGTACTATAGAGGAGCAAGCCTCTGCCACCATCTCCTCCCTCAGACCTGTGTCTCAATGATGGGGTGCCCTTCCTCCTCACCAAGGCTAAGCCATTTGGGCAAGTGATCCCTCCAAGGCTTGCCCCCTTTGTCATTCCCACTCTGATTTTTCTTCGGTCACTTTCTCTCTCCTGGCTCTCTCCCTATCGCCTACAAGCATGCTTATGGCTTCCTGATCCTGAAAAAAAATCATTCCCTGGCTGGACCCTTCCATGCCTGTTCACGATCATCCTCCATGTCTTCTGCCCTTTGCAATGACATCCACAATTGGTACCTCCACTCTCTACTCTCACTCTCTTATCTCCTCACAATCTGCGGCTTCCTCCAGAGCACTTCTCAGGTGCCAAATCCAGTGGGGTTTTCTCAAGCCTCCTTCTCCTTGACATTTCTGCAGCTTTTGCCACTGTCGGTCATGTTCTTCATGCTCGGCTCTCTGGGTTTGGGGACCTCTCTTTCTCCTGGCTCTCCTACCATCTGACAATTCCTTCTTGAGGAATCCAAATTTACATCTTCCTCATCCAAATTATACCTTTTAACTTTCTCTCTTCTCTTATCTTCTCCCTCTATGCTACTTTACCTGGCGATCTCTTCATCTCCCATAAATTCAACTGCGGTCTTCTCTAATCTGTCCTAGTCTCTCTGCAGAGCCCTCATTTCACATCTTCAACTGTCTTTCCCACATCTCCCCTGGATGTCCAGTGGACAGCTTAAACTCAACATGTTCAAAAGAGGACTTTTTAACTATCCTCCCTTTCTCCCTTCTCTATGACTGTAGAGAACACCAGCCTCCTCCCCGTCCCTCAGGCTCACAAGCTCTCTGGACTCCTCATTCTCTCTCACCTTCCATCTCCAAGCTCTACATCACCTCTTGCAAATGGCTTCTTCTTTTTTCCCTTTAGTTCAAGCCCTCTTCCCCTCATATCTGAATTATGAGTCTGCTCACCTCAAGTCTCTCTGCACTCCAATCCTTCCTTCATTCAGCCATCAAAGGGATTTTCCTAAAATACAGGTTTCCTTGTAATTCCCCTAGTCAATAAATTCCAGTGGTTTCCTTTCACCTCCAGGATGAAATAAAAAAACTCATTCAAATCCCTTTGTAACCTCACTCCCATCTACCTTTCCAGTCTTCTACCTCACTCTCTGATACGCAATATTCTGTCCACTGACATTGCCCTTCTGGCTGTTCCAACACTATTTCTCAGCTCTGGGCATTTTTCTCTGTCTGTTCTCTGCCTGGAAGGCTATTCTTCCTCAGCTTTACTTACTGACCTCCCTAGCTTCCTTTAAGTCCCAACTAAGATCTCACCTTTTATATAAGCCCTAGCCCCTCTAAAATCTAATGCCTTCTCTTAGTTAATTTTTTCCTATTCATCCTCTTTAGTTTGCTTTATAAATATTTGTTTGCATTTTGCCTCTCCCATTATACTGTAAGCTCCTTGAGGATGGGAACCAACTTCTTTGTATTCCCAGGGCTAACAGCGCCTGGCACACAGTAGTCATTTAATAAATCTGTCTTAGTAAACCTTAACATCACTGTTGTATATGAAGGGCAGCATTATCTACTTACACTTCCCTCTTTCATATTTTTCTCTCTTTGCTAGTTTTGCGATATAAATGTGCTTATTTATTTTCCTACCTCATTATAACTCCCAAACTATTTGGGTTCAAATAGAGCCACTCTGAAGGCTTGGTCAAAGCAGCAAGAGAAGCCTTGTTGGTCCAAAGCACAAGCCTTCATTGTTCACCATCCACTGTCCACTCTTATAGTCACATGGGTGGCAGGAAGGGACATTCCATCTTGGAGACCTGACCCAATTGCAGAGTCTTTGTAACCATTGATGAAAGGGGGATTTCACATTGTTTGTTGTTCCATTGTTTGTCAAGGCCCTCAGAAATATATGCACGATGAGGGAGGACTTTCAGGTGCTTACTCCTTACAGTGACACTTATTGATCTGCTCTTGGCCTGTCTTCAGAAGATGCTCCATAAGAAAAATCATGTTTGAGCCGGGCTGCAGGATTCCTACATCCCTTGGATTTACCCTCTCCCTCAATGAGAATTTATTTACCTAATTCCTTACCATCCCCAATATGATGAACTGGCTAAAAAAGGAATTAGTTCATTTTATGAGCAACAAATTTCTTCAAGAGCATCCTAATTTGTCTCCTAACCTCAAGGTCCTCCTCATTTCCCTTCTATCCTGCCTACTTTTGCCCAAGTAATTTTTCTCAAGCACATGTTGATGAGATTCTCCCTACTAAACTAACTCCTACTGACTTCTCATTGCCCCTAGGATAAATTAGAAACTGCTCTGTTTAGCCTTCAGAGTTATACAAAAATTGCTTCCCACCTGTCAGGGACTACTCCCCTCTAACACTCTGCTATCCACTCAAACTAGGCTTCTCTCTGTTCTTCCCATGATACACCCCATCTCCCTCCTCCATACTTTTGTCCTGACCATCTCAAGTCCCTGGAATTCACATTCTCCTTAGTTGCATCTCAGGTTCCCCCTTTCTTCATAAAATGAAGAACAGGGAGCATCTTTTGCATGAAGCATTTCCTAATCCCTCCCAACTGGCAGTGCCCACCCTTCCCAAATTATTTTGTATTGCACTGCTTTGTATTTATTTGCACTATTTTTTCATTTATTGTGCATATACTTTATACAATAGTCTCAAAAGTGTTAGAGCAATTTTAAACTATTAAAATCTATTAAACTCTTTAGCCTAAAACTGTTCTAAGTCTTTGAGGACATCCTATACACATCTTTGTCTATCCTGTTAGAATGTAAACTTTTAGAATAGGGATTGATTTGTACTTTATCCTCTGTGCCTGGCACAAAGTAGGTGGTTCATAATTATTTGTTGTTGATGTTTCTTTTTTTTTTTTAATCAAAAATTCTTTTCATTTACTTCATTTGCATTAAGACACTATATCATTTAATATGCCATATTAGGACATAGGGCTCTGTTTACTGAACTAGAAATGTTTCTCTGTTATAAATATTCTAGCCTCATTCATTATATTTGCATATTAAAGTGGAACAAGGGAGGATATGAGAAAGGCTATTCTTCTAACAAAAGACTCTAAGTATCAGAAGAGTTGCTCATCCTTTTTATTTCCTTAAATATTGGGCATAATTTAATCTCATAATTAAAACAATTTCTCAGTTGCTTTATCAGCCTAGTTAGTGAGTGATTCAGAAAAGGAAAATCCCCAAAGAAGAATGCATTTCATATAATTCTCACAGCTGGTGTGAAAGATGGTCAATGTGAAGAGGTAACTATATTTTAGTTGAAGAAAATAAATCCTATTGCTTCAACACTAACTTCCACTTTTTGCATAACCCACATATTATTGTGCAGCGGTTCTCCAAAAACTAGAGGAGTGAGGTCAGCTTTGATTTTGAAAATACATGGAGACAAAGTGCTCTCCAGGAAGCAGCAATGCTTAGTCTAAAAGGGTTTTAGATAATGCTAATAGCATAGAGAGCCCAACTGTAAAAGACTTTCAGCTCAGACATGTTTATAACCTAAAAGGAGGTAGGGTAAGTGGCAGCCTTTGGCTGTTTCCTGCCAGCAGTCAGAAATCATATAGTGGCCAGAGATCCCTGGGGAGTTAGTGCTTGGCACTGTGCCCTGACAGATAGTAAGTGCTTAATAAATGCCTGGAATGCCAGTGATCTCAAAAGCTGGGAGGGGCAGACTGAGAAAAAAATATATCTTTTAACTAAATGAGAAACAAAAGAAGTCTTGGTCCTTTTCTCTTTTCTACCATATTAGTCTAGCTGTTACTTGCTGATGTCAAGGCAGAGCAAAAGTTACAAAGCAAGGCAGCTGGCACAGTTGTGTTTCTCACCATGAAATCAGTCTTTGTGTTCTTATTCCTGTTCAAGATAGCTAGAACAATACTTCATTGACCAGGTAGTATCAGGCACTTAGCCACACTGGTTGGAAGCAAGAATCGTTGTGGGGGGAGACTGGAATTTTCCTGGTACACTATTAAAAACGCTCAGCGAGTCACTTGATGAATTTCGTACCTTTAAAATTTTTCATTTCCAGTTTCAAAGGAGCCACGAGTTAGAAAAAACTGTGATGGGAAAAATGTATGTTGGCCAAATGTTCCTCAGTATATTCATAGGTCTCTGGCAAAGTTTGTCATATTTTAAAACCATGTCTATCATTTAGAGCAAGTGGATTATGAACTCTGCACTCCTTTTAGGTGATACTTTCAGCTCATGGTCTGTTTCAGTAGAAAAAGGTGCTATAGCTCAGGATTGCATAGGACATAATCTTAAGGACTACATATTACTTAAATTCAATGTAACGTTCAACCACAGAACATGGGAATTAGAATTTTCTCCTGGAAGGGGAAAATATGCACAGAAAAGATTATAATCCCATACATGTGTTATTATTGAAAAAATTCCAAAATGACATCAAAGTTCACAGGCAATAGAGCTTTCTTTATAAAATTATGTTATTATACAAAAAATAAAGGAGTTTGCAAAAGCTTAATTATGGCCCAAGTTTTTTGATTTTACAAATTTAAGCAGGAGCTGGTAGGGGGCACAGTGGATAGAGCACCAGCCCTGAGGTCAGGAGAACCTGAGTTCGAATGTGGCCTCAGACACAGAACACCTCCTGGCTGTGTGACCCTGGGCAAGTCACTTAACCCCAATTGCCTCAGGGTGGAAAAAAAGAATTTAAGCAGAGCAGTAGAGCTGTTTTGGGAAAAATACTGAGACAAAGTTACCATCTTTAGAGGGCAGCATTCTCTTTTTCTATATTTGTATGAAAGCCCATGTTTAATGTGGTACAATAAGATAATTATGGTAGGTTCTGTGTGGTGACAATTGTGCCAATAGACTCAGTATGTGCCTTTGTTTGAAAAGCGTCTATTTGAATAGTATTTTTATTTGGAAGATTATTAAGTAACGACCTTTTCATGGGAGTGTATCACTTACAAAAACTGGAGAAAAAATAGCAGTTTACTGGGAACAAGATTGCAGTAGAGGGCTTAGTGTATCTACTGAGGAAGCTTAGGAGCTGAGGAGGAGGAGCAGCGAGAACTCATTCATAGGAAACTCAGGAAACATTTCTACGGAAGATCTGGGGGCATTATGGTGAAACTACACTTCTTGTTTATTTTCATTACAGATATAATTTACAATAAGCAAATTAAGCTCTAAAAGAATGCAATATAGCTTTTGGGGGGGGAAGTCAAAAGAATTTCTTAATGAAAAGGTATCTCAGGAATTATTTAGCTAAACACTTTCATTTTGCAAAAGAATAATTCCCCAGCTGATTAGGTGAAGAGTAATGAAGGACCCATGAGATGAATCCAGCTCTCATGATTCTAGACCCTGCTCTGATGCTTCCCAAAGGATGGGATATCCATGACCCTTTCAGGGGTGCACAAGATCAAAACGATATTACCAAGATATTTTATTTCTAATTTGGCAAATGGTGATATTAGCTTCACAAACAGAAGCTCTTGAGAGCTTAGTAATTTTTTAAAAGAATATGGAGGACTTGAGCTGAAAGGCAGATACTGGATGTTTTGTTCTGGCAGTGAGGTAGAGTTGATGCTTGCCACAGGCAGGAGAATCACTCACTCCCCTTCTCCCCCTGGCCCTTTTTTGTGGGCCAGGGTCCTCTTCCTTTAAGCCTATCTTTCTCTCTGGCCACTGTCCTGGGCTCTCCCCTATAGAAGGGGCTGGGTCTGGGAAAACTAAGGTGGGAAGCAGTGGCTGATCACATCAATGCCAGGACCAGCTGACTGGGTGACCAGGACTACAACTTCTGATGGGCTGCTAGGTGTACAGTGGGTAGAGTGCCAGGTATGGGGTCAGGAGGACCTGAGTTCAAATGTCGCCTCAAACACTTACTAACCCTGTGACCCTAGGAAACTCCAATTGCTCCTGTCTCATTTATCTAAAATGAGAAGGAAATGGCAAATTACTCTAGTATCTTTGCCAAGAAAACCCCAAATGGGATTACAAAGAGTCAGACACGACTCACTGACAAAAAACAAAACAAAACAAAACAGACTAAAATGAATGAACAATGTTTGCCTCCTGAGGCCCAACCTTGGATTACACTATAATTTTGAACTTCCCCCTTTGGGAAACAAAGCAAATGTTTATACCCAGAAAGGTAAATACACTTATAAGAAAAGCCTCCTGGACCACTCCGGAATGCTTAAAAGCCCAAATTCATAAACAAATAGAGGAATTGAAAACTATTAATGATCAAATGAAAGATTGCTCTAAATCACATATAAGAACAATGTTAACTAAGAGTATTTCTGGAAGATGGAGAACAGACACTACTTTCTGTGCAAATTAAGTCCCTAAACTGGTTTTGGAGTCAAAGAACCCACAAATATTTTGAGTTTAACACATTTCTAGAAGAAGATACCTGGGAAGAACTTCAGAAAAGGTCTGTTTCAAACAGGCAGGGGGATAGTCTGCCAAGCCCAGACCACAACACAAGGAGATTGGGGCAAGGAACTGGGATAGGGAGCCAGAATGTTGTGCCATCTTGCACTGGGAATCTTCTGTGAATCTTAGGTTACTCTGTTAGGTTGCAAGTGGGTATTTAGCAGAATTGCTACAAAAGGCAAACTGTAAACCACTGAGCCCCTTGGGACCTGCCCACAATTATCCAGCACTGGAAGTCAATCAGCAGAACTGTCCCAGAGCAAACTAAAGCAGATGGTTTTCCTTTGTGTTAAGAGATCTCAACCCCTAAAAAAATGATGAACAACAAAACCAAAAACAACTCTCACCATAAATAGCTCTTATGGAGAGAGAGAACAGACCTCAAATCCTGAGGTTCCTAAAGGTAAAGCAATTCCAGATGAAGCCCCAAAGAGAGACATGAACTGGTCCCATTTCACAAGGCTTTCTTCAAAGATTACATAAAGAATCTTAAGGGAGATCTTAAAAATTTGGGAAAGGAAATGAGATCTTTGCAAGAAAGACTGGAAAAAGAAAAATAGAAATTTTCTGAAGAAAAAAATAGATTTGATGAAATGGAAAAAACATATAATTCCTTACAAAATAGATATGGAAAAGATGCCAACTTGTTGAAAAATAGAATCTGTGAAAAGGAAAAAAAATGCAATGAATAAAACAACTCATTTAAAAATTCAATTGGCCAAATACAAAAGAAGCTATAAAAGGTAACTGAAGAAAATAACACACTAAAAATCAGAATTGAACAAATGGAAGTGAATGACTCAATAAGACTTCAGGAATCAGTCAAACAAAATGGGAAAAAAATAGAAGAAAATATGAAATACCTCCTAGGAAAAACAACTGACTTCGAAAATAGATCCAGGAGAGACAATCTAAGGATTATTGGACTTCCTGAAAGCCATGATGAAAAAAAGAATCTAGATATTATCTTACAGGAAATCATAAAGGAAAACTGCCCTGATATCCTAGAATCAGAAAGTAAAATAGTCATTAAAAGAATTCATTGGTCACTTCTTGAAAGAGATCCCAAAATGAAAATGCCAAGTAATATTGTGGCTAAATTTCAGAACTATAATACCAAGGGAAAATATTGCAAGTAGCCACAGAGAAACAATTTAAATACCGAGGAGCCACAATCAGGATAACTAGGACTAACAGCTTCACCTTAAAGGACAAAAGAGCCTGGAATCTGATAGTCCAAAAGGCAAAGGAACTTAGATTACAGCCAAAAAGAAACTATCCAGCTCAAATGAGCATTATCTTTCAGGGAAGAAGATGGACATTCAATGATACAGGTGAAATTCATTTATTTCTGATGAAAAGACCAGACCTGAAAAAAATTTGATCTCCAAACACAGAATTCAAGAGAATCATAAAAAGGTAAAAAGGAAAGAACTCTTGAGAACTATATTTCTGTTATGGATACACTTAGAGAGTGTGGGTATACTTTGAGTTTATTATGATACTATGAAAGAAACTAGACGTGGAAAGGGGATTGTACTGGAAAAAGAGGGAAAAGGTAAAAGAAGAGAAATTACATCTCATGAAGAGACAAAGAAGACCTATTATAATTGAGGGAAAGAAGAGAGGGTGATGAGCATTGTGTGAATCTTACTCTCATAAGATATGGCTCAAAGAGAGAATATCAGGTATATTTGGTATCACAAAGAAACTTGTCTCACCTTAGAAGGAAATGGGAGGGGAAAGAGAAAAAGAAAGAGGAAGGCTAATAGAAGGGAAAACAGAAGTAGTAGAGGAAAGATGTAATAAAAGGGGAGGGGTCTAAAGAAGGGAGGGCTGTTTGAAGGAAGTGGTGGTCAGACGCAAAATACTGGGAAGGAGGGAAAGGGGGAAAAGAAAAAGTGAAGCATAACTTGGAGTAAATAAGATGGCAGGAAATACAGAATTAGTAGTTTTAACTGTAAATGTGAATGGGATGAACTCTCCCATAAAATGGAAGTGGATATCAGATTGGTTGAAAAGGCAAAACCCTACAATATGTTGTTTACAAGAAACACATTTAAAGCAGAATGATACATACAGAGTGAAGGTAAAGGGCTGGAGCAGAATTTATTATGCTTCAGGTTATAAGGGGAAAAAAAGCAGGGGTAGCGATCCTGATCTCAGATTAAGTAAAAGCAAAGACAGACCTAATTAAAAGAGATAAGGAAGGAAACTATATCTTGCTAAAGGATACCATAGATAATGAAGCAATATCAATACTAAACATATATGCACTAAGTGGTATAGCATTCAAATTCCTAGTAGAAAAGTTGAGAGATGCAAGAAGAAATAGATATCAAAATTATACTAGTGGGGGATCTCAACCTTACTCTCTCAGAACTAGATAAATCTAACTACAAAATAAAATAGAAAGAAGTTAAGGAGGTAAACAGAATGTTAGACAAGTTAGATATGATAAATCTTTGGAGAAAATTGATTGGAAACAAAAAGGAGTTTACTTTTTTCTCAGCAGTTCATGAAACCTATACAAAAACTGACCATATATTAGGGCATAAATGCAGAAAGGCAGAAATAGTAAAAGCATTTTTTTCAAATCATGATGAAATAAAAATCATGTACAATAAAAGGCCAGGGAAAAATAGACCAAAAATTAATCTAATTCTAAAGAATGAATGGGTAAACCAAATCATAGCACAATCAATAACTTAATCCAAGAGAATGTCAATAATGAGACAATATACCAAAATTTATGGGATGCAGCCAAAGCAATTATTAGATGAAAATTTTATATCTCTAGATGCTTACTGGCATAAAATAGAGAAAGAGAAGATCAATGAATTAGACTTATAAATAAAAAAGCTAGAAAAAGAACAAATTAAAAACCTTCAATTAAATACCAAATTTGAAATTCTAAAAATAAAAAGCAAGATTAATAGAATTGAAAATAAGAAAACTATTGAATTAATAAATAAAATGAGATGATTTTTATGAAAAAAAAAACAACAAAATAGATAAACTTTTAATTAATTTGATTAGAAAAAGGAAAGAAGAAAAAATCAAATTGTTAGTCTCAAAAATGAAAAGGGAGAACTTTCCACCAATGAAGAAGAAATTAGAGTAATAATTAGGAGTTATTTTACCCAACTATATAAACTTGATAATCTAAGTGAAATGGCAGAATATCTACAAAAATGTAGAATGCCCAGGTTAACAGAAGAGGAAATAAATTATTTAAATAGTCCCATTTTAAAAAAAAGAAATAGAACAAGCTATTAACTCCCAAAGAAAAAATCTCCAGGACCAGATAGATTTACATGTGAATTCTACCAAACATTTAAAGAACAATGAATTCCAATACATATAAACTATTTGGAAAAATAGAGAAACGAGGACTCCTACCAAATTCCTTTTATGACACAGATATGGTGCTGAAACCTAAACCAGGTAGGGTTAAAACAGAGAAAGAAAATTATAGACCAATTTTCCTAATGAATATTGATGCAAAAATTTTAAATATTAGCAAAGAGATTATAGAAACTCATCCCCATGATAATATACTATGACCAAGTAGAATTTATACTAGGAATGCAGGGCTGGTTCAATATTAGGAAAACTATTAGCATAATTGACTATATCGATAACCAAACTAACAAAAAAATCATATGATAATCTCAATAGATGCAGAAAAAGCATTTGATAAAATCCAACATCCATTCCTATTAAAAAACACTAGAAAGTATAGCAGGAAATAAATAAATTTTCCTTAAAATGATCAGTAGTGTCTATTTAAAACCATCAACAAGCATCATATATAAGGACAAACAAGAACCATTCCCAGTAAGACCAGGAGTAAAACAAAATTGCCCACTATCACCATAACTATTCAATATTGTATTAGAAATGTTAGCATTGGCTATAAGAAGAAAAGATTAAAGGAATTAAAGTAATGAGGAAATCAAATTGTTACTCTTTGCAGATGATAGGCTTAGAGAACACTAGAAAATCAACTAAAAATCTATTAGAAATAATTCACAACTTTAGCAAAGTTGCAGGATACAAAATAAATCCACCTAAATCATCAGATTTTATATATTATCAACAAAGTCCAGCAGCAAGAGATACAATGAGAAATTCCATTCAAAATAACTGTTGATAGTATAAAATATTTAAGAATCTATCTAATTGGGAAAGTTAGGAACTATATGAACACAACTACAAAACACTTTCCACACAAATAAAGTCAGATCTAATAAGTGGAAAAAAATATCAAGTGCTCATCGGTAAGCTGAGCAAATATAATAAAAATGACAATACTACCTAAATTCATCTACTTATTTAGTGCCATACCAATCAAACTCCCAGGAAATTATTTTACAGATCTAGAAAAAATAAAATAAAGTTTCTCTGGAAGAACAAAAGATCAATAATTTCAAGGGAATTAATGGAAAAAAATGCCAATGAAGGTGGCCTAGTTGTGCTAGACCTAAAACTATATTATAAAGCAGAAGTCATCAAAATCATTTGATACTGGCTAACAAATAAAGTAATCAATTAGTGGAATAGGTTAGGATCACAGGACAAAATAGTCAATAACTATAGTAATCTAGTGTTTGACAAACCCAAAGACCCCAGCTTTTGGGATAAACTCGCTATCTGACAAAAACTACTGAGAAAATTGGAAACTAGAATGCCAGAATCTAGGCACTGGCCCACACCTAACACCATATGCCAAAATAAGGTTGAAATGGGTCCATGATTTAGACATAAAGAGTGATATTATAAACAAATTAGAAGAACATAAGATAGTGGACCTCTCAGATCTGTGGAGGAAGAAGGAATTTGTGACTAAAGAACTGGAACTCATAATTGAATACCAAATAGATCATTTTGATTATATTAAGCTAAAAAGTTTTTGTACAAATAAAACTAATGCAGATAAGATTAGAAGGGAAGCAATAAATTGGGAAAACATTTTTACATTTAAGGATGCTGATAAAGGCTTCATTTCTAAAATATATAGAGAATTGACTCAAATTTATAAGAATTCAAGCCACTCTCCAAGTAATAAATGGTCAAAGGATATGAACAGACAATTTTCAGATGAAGAAATTAAAACCATTTCTAGTCATATGAAAAGGTGCTTCAAATCACTATTGATCAGAAAAATGCAAATTAAGACAACTCTGAGGTACCATTTCACACCTCTCAGATTGGCTAAGATGACAGGAAAAGATGACGATGAATGTTGGAGGGGATGTGGGAAAAGTGGGACACCGATTCATTGTTGGTGGAGTTGTGAACTGATCCAACCATTCTGGAGAGCAGTTTGGAACCATGTTCAAAAAGTTATCAAACTGTACATACCCTTTGACCCAACTGGGCTTATATCCCAAGATCTTAAAGAAGGGAAAGGGACCCACATGTGCAAAAATGTTTGTGGCAGCCCTTTTTGTAGTGGCAAGAAATTGGAAACTGAATGGATGCCCCTCAGCTGGAGAATGGTTGAATAAATCATGCTATATGAATGTAATGGAATATTATTGTTCTGTAAGAAAGGACCAGCAGGATGATTTCAGAGAGGACTGGAGACACTTACAGGAACTGATGCTGAATGAAATGAGCAGAAGCAGGAGATCATTATATACTGCAACAATAAGAGTATATGATGATTAACTCTGATGGACGTGGCTCTTTTCAACAATGAGATGTTTGATGCCAGTCCAATGATCTTGTGATGGAGAGAGCCATCTATGCCAGAGAGAGGACTGGGGGTGGAGGGTGTACTGAGTGTGGACCATAACATAGCATTCTCACTCTCTGTTGTTGTTTGCTTGCATTTTGTTTTCTTATTCATTTTCTTTCCTTTTTGATCTGATCTTTCTTATGCAGCAAGAGAATTGTACAAATATTGGATTTAACATATATTTTAACATGTATAATATAAAATGGATCACTTGTATCTAGGGGAGGGGTTGGGAGGAAGGAGAGGAAAATTTGGAACACAAGGCTATGCAAGGATCAATGTTAAAAAAATTATCTGTGCATATGTTTTAAAATAATTTTTTAAAAAGGAAAAAAAAGTGTCCCTGAAGCTCCATGTGGCATCCAGAAAACTGGTAAAAATGATAAGAGATACAAAGGATCAATATTATGGGACTGGTGGATGACAGTCACCCTAATATCTTAGTGGTGGCTAGGAACTGTTTCAAGAAATTAGTGATTAGTGAAAGAGAAAATCTCTGACCCTTGACCTTCTGAGATCCCAAAACAGAAAGACACATCCCTCCTTATACACCCTCCTCCCTAAATATATCTGGTTGTAACTAAGAATTGGAAACAAAGCGCCCTTTGGTTGTGGAATGGCAAAACAAACGGTGAGGAAGAATACAGAGAAACATGGGAAGATTCATTTGACTCCATTCAGACCAAAATTAACAAAAACAGGAAAATAGCATTATGTTGAAAAATGAGGAGGCGCAATGGATAAAAGGCTGGGCTTGAAGTCAGGTGAATTCAAATCCTGCCTCAGACATTCAGTAACCAGGTGACCTTAGGCACCTCCCTTATACTGTCAGCCTCAGTTTCCTCAACTGGAAAATGGGAATAATAATAGCACCTTCCTTCCAGGGCTGCTGAGAGGATCAAATGAGATAATAATTGTTGCAGTGCCTGGCACAGAGTAAGCTCTGTCTAAATGTTAGCTATAATCATATTAGGGAAAGCAGAAACTACAACAATACTGAGCTGTGAGAATGCTTGGACCCAGAAAAACAGTTAGGGAAACTTACACCCTGCCTTTGTTGGGGAGGAGGAGGACTATGGCTATGGCTGCTGAATATCAAAAGTGGCTGATTTTCCTGGACTGACCTATAAGAAAACAAACTTTCCTCCTCTCTCTCACACCTTTTCCTGCCTTTGTTATAAGGGAAGGATTTATCAAAGAATGAATGGTCTATAAAATTAAAGGCATGGATAATAAAAGACACAGCTGGGGTTCTTAGTAGTAGGCATTTGGGGGAGTCAGGAAGATGGGTTCAAGTCTGGTCTCAGACACCTGGAAAGTGCCCACTTTACCCTATTTGTCTCAGTTTCCTTCTCTGTAAAATGAGCTGGGGAAGGAAATGACAAACTAATTGTCAAGAAAACTCCAAATGGGGTCATGAAGAGTTAGACACAACTGAAAATGACTGAACCACAAAAATCAATAATTAAAAAAAAATACTATCCTCTGAAAGCTACTCTACTGACTATGGTCACTGCCATTAGAATGTAATGGGAAGCAAGGGATAATGTTGTTAAAAAATTACCCAGGCATGGGTTCTGTCAATAAAATAATAATAATAATAAATAAATAAATATAAATAAAAATAAAAGAATGTAATGGGCAGCTGGGAACTGAAGCAAGCCAGGAGCACAGTAAGCACCAAGGGACAGAGACAGGAGTATTTTGGGTGAGGAATGGTGAAAAGATCAATCTGGCTGGATCTTAAAGGGGAGGTGTGCGTGTGGAGGGTGATAGTGAGGATGATCAGGAAAAGAAGGAATCTTACACTTTAAACAATAAATCAGACCAAGTCCAAGCTAGAGCCTTATACTCTGTCCCTTCTGGGAGACATAGGACTATTTGTCGAAGGTATATGTCAAGGGTTCCAGGTAAGTTTCTTTTTTCAAGTGGCGCACTTTGTGTCAAATGAGGACTCTGGGTATTCAGAAATCTTTGCTTTACTTGAAATGTTTCCATAGTTATAATACAAGAATTAGAAACAGATCCATGCAGTTCAGCAGGGTGTGTATTGAGTGCCAACTCTGAGAAAGTGCTAAGTGTGGGAACAATTGACTGCAAACTCAGGGCAGAGATTAAGAGGATCAGTTAGGTACATAAATTAGGATAAGATAAATATAAAGGAAAAAGCTGAAGAAAATGCTATAAAATGTTTAAGGAGGAAGATATTCCTTGCTTTTGTTGGGGTGGGAAGGATGACAAAAAAATAAATATAGAAAACTGGACCTGAGTCAGGAAAACTTAAGTTCAAATCCTAAGTCACACTTAATAGCTATAAAATGGGGGATAATTATGCTACCTGCTCTCTAGGGATGTTGTGAAATAAAGTGCTATCTAAAATTCTAATTGCTATTATCATCACTATTCTTCTTAAAGGAAAGGTAAGATTGCAGAAGGAGGAATCCAATCTAGGCATGTCAGAGAGTGTGAGCAAAGGAATGGAGATCAAGACTGGAGAGGATGGGCTAAGAATAAGGAATCATCCGCCCTGGCTAGAATTTAGATCAGGAGCTGGGGAGGAGGAGAAATAAGGCTGAAAAGGTCAATTGAACCAACAAGGTTGTGGAAAGCCTTGGGAGCCGAGATTCTTTCTGGTTAAAGTCTTAGTGAATGCCAAGATCAGGAGAATTCAGCATTAATGTGCAAAGGCAAAAGGCTGTCAAGTGGATTCATTCTCCTCTCATTCTCACATTCTTTCACATTCTCTCTCTCTCTCTTTGTCTGTCTGTCTGTCTCTCTCTCTCTCTCTCTCTCTCTCACACACACACACACACACACACACACACACACACACACACACGAGCTTGAATATCCTGCTCATGAACTCTGCCTGGCCAGCTCACAGCTGATTATTGATATTCTCAAATGACACATTTTAGGAGGAATTTTGACAAGCTACAAGAGGAAAGTGATGAAAGTCGATTGGGGATTAGAGATCAGGCTGTACAAAGCACAGTTAAAAGAATTAGGAATGGAAGATTCAGGGGAGAACATAAGAGCATAACAAGGAAGATTCCAGCTCAGTAGAAGAGGAAATGCCCTAATAATTCAAGCTGTTAAAAATGGGATAGAATGCTTTAAACAGTAAGCACCCTGTCATTGAAGGTCTTCTAGTGGGGCTCTTCTCGAGCCCCTTCCCAGTCCAGCTTGCCTGCCACTCGAGCAATCTTCCTGAAGCTCAGATCTGATGGTGGAAAGCCCTGTAAACCTGGTCCCAGTCTATTATTCCAGCCTCATGGGACACTCCGGTCTCCTCCACACACACACCTCCTCTAAGAGCCAGACAGATTGACCTTTTCACCATTCCTCATCCAAAATACTCCTGTCTCTGTGCCTCAGTGCTTACTGTGCTCCTGGCTTGCTTCAGGTCTCAGCTTCCCATTACATTCTAATGGCAGTGACTATAAGTGCATATTTTATATATATTTACATATTATATATAATACAAAATATTATATTATATATATTTATATAGATATAAAATATACACTTATAGTCACTGTCATTAGAATGTAGACTCCTGTGAGTAGGGATTGTTTCCTTCTTGTACCTGTATCCCCAGCTTAGTACATTATTGACTTATTTGAAATAACAAAGACAACTTGAAGACTGTTAGGAAGCTGGAGATACTGAAGTTAGGGGGCAGGGGCTGGCTTGGCGTGCCAAGTTCATGGCCCAAGTGGGATGGCTACTTGAAGGCAGCCAGCAGTGTGGTCCTGGGGCCCTGGAGAGTGGCTGGCTCTAGAGATGGAGTTTGGGGATCGATGGGTATAGAAGTGATGGCTGAAACCATAGAAGCAGAAGGGATGACCGAGAGGAGACAGAAGAGTGAGAACACTGGGGAATGTCCAGAGTGTGCACAGCACAAAGCAGCAGCTAAGGGAGAACCAGGAAGGATGGGTGGGAGTCATGGAGCCAATAAGGCTTGGAGTCAGGAACAGCTTTCCAACAATCCCAGCATCCAAAAGTGGCCCCAGAAAGAGGGCGGGTCCCCCTCCCTGGAGGCTCCAGAGGGAGGCTCTGACCTCCTGAAGGGCATATCACAATGCATAGGTTCCACTAAGATGGATACTGTGTCACCTCCTAACTCTCAAACCTGTGATTCTCTGCAAGAAAAAACAGGGAGAGACAACAATAGAAGCCTGTGAGCCTGGCCATGGAATCCTAGGGATGAGAGGCTCAAGCAGGCCAGAAGAAACCGCTGTTAGAAGGCAAAATCTCTTCCCCACCTTCTTTTGTGCCCCTCATCAGCCAAAGACCCCCACAGCTCCTTGTTACCCTGGCTGGGATGGCCGCTGTCCCAAGGCCACAGAGGGTCTGGGTCCCCTTCATTTGAGAAGGTGCTAAAGTAAAACATTCAGTGTTTTAATTGGAGGGGGGAGAGGGAAAATAGATGGCACAAATAACACTGAAATTTCTCGGTACTATTACTACCAGATATCAATGATGGTGTAGTTATAGTCAGTTAATAAACATTTATTAAGCACCTGCTGTATGCCAGGCAAGGGTCTAAGTGCTGTGAAAACAAAAAAAGGCAAAAGTGAGTCCCACCCTCAAGAACTCCCAGTTGAATGGGGGAGACACATTGTAGTGTATGGCTGGCATTCATCCTTTTGTCAAAGGATTTTCAAATTCCTCCTTGTAAATCAAATTTTACAGATTATCGGACTATTGGTCATTAACAATGACTGTTCCCTGACAGCTTTGCATCCCTAGCCCAGCAGCACAGTAGGCGCTTTGTGAATGTTCCCGACTTCTAAACGCAAGCTTTCTGTTTGGTGTGCCTGCACTATGTTGTTATTTCTTTCCTCGCCATAAGACAGGATTCTGTACCAACAAGATTTCAAAAGAGAGCTGATTATGCTTATTTTGGCATTACATTCTGTCACGCTAAGATCTAAACATCATGCTCAAAATTGGACGGATAAAGATTTCCACTAATTAAATGAACGCCAGTCTGTTTTTGACTCCTTCAGGATAACAGCTAGCTGGTGGTACAGTGGATGGAGCATTGGACTTGGGATCAGCAAGATCCGAGTTCAAATCCAGCCTCCCTTACTAGCTGTGTGTCACTGGGCAAGTTACTTAACCTCCACCTGCCTCAATCTTTTCAACTGGAAAGTGGAGACAATATCACTTGCCTCCCAGGACTTGGCACTTAGGGCAGTGTTTAACCGCTTCTTCCCTTCCTTCACTGCCCGGCTTTCTCAATTATCCACCTTTTCAGCGTTGTTTCTAGACCAAATTGACCAATAGCCTATCAAAGCATCTTATCAGTTATCAGGTAACTCAAAGATTTTATGCAAATTACCAAATACAACTCAGGGGGCTTGTGCAAAATGACTAGAGATTGCTGATGGTTCTTGATTTGGTCCATGGTTTCTTTCTGATTTTTCGTCCAAAGTAGGCAGTGGCTGTAATCCCTTCAGCAAATATTTCAATGTTCACATCACATATTCCATAGCTAGGTATAGTATTTGTGTTCAGTTGCACATCTCAGTCATTGTTTACTGATCATTGTCGGTTATATTCAGTTACTCTGGTTCTTTGAGAAGATAGAAATCCTCTCCTGGGTCCCCTGTTCATCTGGATATTTTTCTGTTGTCCCCAAGTTAACAGGTGATTTTTTTCTTCCCCCAAGTACAAAAATATATGCAAAATGACAAGTTTTCCCCTGGGAAGTGATTAATCATCGGATTTAAATTTTTAAATTTTAAAACTTCTTTATATTTTACAGCTTTATCCTGGGCATCAGCTGCTCATTGAGCTCAGCTGAAGGGCTCCTCTTTTCCATCTTTTTCTTGGCCATCATATCTTCACATAATCTGTTTCTATACAGAGAATTCAGAGGGTATATTTGAAAGAACTCTAGATTCCAGACTCTCCCAGGAACTCACTTCTCAGTGGAGTAAGATGGTCTGAAAGGCCTTATTTATAAAACATAGAGAACTGAGTCAAATTTATAAAATTTAAATTTATAAGAATACAAATCATTCCTCAATAAGTGGTCAAAGAATTTGAATAGGCAGTTTTCAGATGAAGAAATTAAAGTCATCTATAGTCATATGAAAAAAAAATTCTTAATCACCACTGATTAAAGAAATGCAAATTAAAATAACTCTGGGATACTACCTCACACCTATCAGATTGGTTATGATAAAAGGAAAAAATAATGATAAATGTTGGAGGGAAAACTGGGACACTAATGCATTGTGGTGGAGTTGTAAAATTATCCAACCATTCTGGAACTATGCCCAAAGAACTATAACATTGTACACATCTTTTTATCTAGCAGTCTCTCTATCCCAAAGAGATCATAATAGAGGGAAAAGGACTCATATGTACAAAAATGTTTGTAGCAGCTCTTTTTGTAGTGGTAAGGAATCAGAAATTGAGTGGATGCCCTGCAACTGTGGAATGGTTGAATAAGTTATGGTATATAAATATAATGGAACATTATTGTTCTAATAAGAAAAGATAAGCAGAATGATTTCAGAAAAGCCTGGAAAGACTTGCAGGAACTAATAACTGAAGTTAACTGAGGTGAGTAAAACTAATAGAACATTGCACACAACAACAGCAATATTATGATCAACTATGATAGGTCTTCTCAGCAATGCAGCGATCTAAGATGATTCCAATAGATTTGGGATGGGAAATGCAATCCACATCCAGAAAGAAAACTACGAAAACTTAATGAGGATTGAAGTATATTCTTTTCACCATTTTTGTTTGCTTTTTTTCTTGTATTTTTCCTTTTTGTTCTGATTTTTCTTTCATAATGTGACAAATATGGAAAAACATTGAAAATGATAGTACATGTATAGCCTATGTCAGATTGCTTACTGTCTAGAGGAAGGAAGGAAGGAAGGGAGAAAAATTTGGAATTCAAAATCTTACAAAAGTGAATAATGAAAACTATTTTTACATGTAATTGGAAATATAGAATTCTATTGAGAAAAAATAGGTTATCTGTCATATGAAAATATTGGATTAGATCATCTCAAAATTTAGCTCTTGAATTTTATAATTCTTTGTTAAAGGCAACCACTCCACTGAACTCAGGGATCTCATTTATGAATTTTTTAAACATATAAATCATATTTACATTGTAAAGCATTTCAGGCTCATATCTGGGGGATCCTTCACCATTTACATTTTTTGAAAGAGGTGGAAGAAACCTGCCTGAGGCTTCCCTACTCACCTGCCCTGAAATCTTAAATTCCTTCAAATTAATTAGAAAAAAAGGGGAAACAACGCATATGTGAAAAATGTTTGTGGCAGCCCTTTTCATAATAGTAAAGAACTGGAAATTGAATTGGATGTCCATCAGTTAGGAAATGCCGAATAAGTTATGATATATGAATGTAATGGAATATTATTGTTCTATAAGAAATAACAAGCAGGCTGATTTCAGAAAAGTGTGGAAAGATTTACATGAACCGGTTTTAAGTGAAGTGAGAACATAGTACACAGCAACAAGATTATGTAATGATCAACTGTGATGGATTTGGCTCTTTTCAATAATGAGGTGATTCAAGGCAGTTCCAACAGATCTTTGATGGAAAGAGCCATTTGCAACTAAAGAGACTGAATATGGATCAAAGCATCGTATTTTCACTTCATTTTGTTGTTGGTTGTTTGCTTGTTTTTTCCCCATTTTTCTTTCACTTTTTGATCTATTTTTCTTGTATAGCATGATGAATATGGAAGAATGTTTAGAAGAAAGCACATATTTAACTTTTGTTGGATTGCTCGCTGTCTTTGGAAGGAAGTAAGGAAAAGGGAAAAAAATATGCAACTCAAGGCTTTGCAGAGATGAATGTTGGAAACTATCTCTCCATGTATTTGGTAAAATAAAAAGCTATTTTAAAAGCTATTATAAAAAGTTAAAAAAAGGCATTAAATATTCTTTTTTGTTCAGCGTGACACTTTTCTCTTTGTGCTAAGTGGCAAAGGAACAATTAAAAGCACCTTTTGAGGAGAGATGCGGAATGGCGTGAGATACAGTCTCAGTATTAAGACACAAAGGACTTGAGGTCAGCATTTAATCAAAGGCCACTCTTAAAATTTCATGGCACGTAGGAGAAATGTTTATTAATTATTAAAGTTGTTGCTCTTCAGTTGTTTCAGTAATTTCTGACTCTCTGTGACCCCATTTGGGATTTTCTTGGCAAAGATGCTGGAGCAGTTTGCCATTTCCTTCCCAGCTCATTTTACAGATAAGAAACTGAGGCAACTAAGACTACAGGACTTGCCCAGGCCCCACAGAAGTAAGAGTCCGAGGCCAGACTTGAATTCAAGTCAGAGTCGTTTCTGATGCCGTAATGAGCCTCTCGTGGTTCTCCTCTGCACATTACTCCAGGACAGAACCTCTCGCCTGGCAGCGGTCATCTCCTGACTGATCTCAATCCATCTTCACATAATTACAGGGTGTGAACCTGTCAGCCCTCTGTGCTGGCTTCCTATGGTCTCTAGGACAATCTAAGCCCCTTTGTTTGGCCCACAGTCCAGCCGAGGCGGCCCCTTCCCCTTCTGGCCTGGAATGCATCTCCTCCTCCCCTCCAGCTCTCAGCATCCCTGCCTCGCTGCTGCTAGTGCTCTGGTCACTGGCCAGGCCGTCCTGTGTGGCCAGTCCTGCCGGCCGGCCTCTGGGCCCAGCCCTGCACCAGGCCCTGACCCTCCAGGACAAGGCTGCCACGATCCCTCCTCGGGAGTTGGCCTTCTAGTGGGGGAGAGAAGTGCAGCATAGACAGGAATCAGTGAAGGCCACACATGCCTCCATGGATGGGTTTGGAGAGAGGGCTCTGGCGGTCGGAGATGGGGAAGGTTCCTTTGAGAAGGTGGTATCTGAGACAGAACCGCTGGCATTCCCATCAAGGAGTATAAAGTATTCTCATATTGTTCTCAACTCAAGGCCAGGAGGGAGAGATTATTTTCCCTATTTTATGGATGAAGAAACTGAGACAGACAGAGGCTGACAAGTGTCTGAGGCCAAATTTGGACTAGATGTAATTCTACATCTAGTACTCGGTGTGTGATGGTGCATCTTGGTGCATCTTAAAAGAAGAGAGGGAAAAATAAAGAAAGTCTACATTGCAAGCATAAGGGACAGCCTGGACAAAGGCACAGAGGCCGAGATTGGGAGGGGTGGATGTGGGGGGGGGATTTATTCTCTGATCAAATGTGAGTTCCCTATCATCTTTCCCTTTTTATCCCTAGGCCTGGCACAGTATCTGGCACATAGTAGGTATTTAATAAATGTCTGTCATTAAACAAAAAATTTTTAAAAATCCCCAAATAACATATAACCACATGTGCAAACATGGTATCCATATAAGTAAGGCAACTCATAATAAAGCAAATTAGTCAAGAACATCTTAGGGAAGGAAGGATTCTTGAAATGGGCTTTCATGGAAGGGAAGGATTTGGGTTGGTTGTAGAAGGAAGAAGAAAGAAGATTAAAATATGGGCAAGGGTAAGAGAAAGCTCCGTGTATCACAGCCAAATGTGGCATTCCCTTCCTGAGCGCCAATCTTTGAATTAAGAGAAAAGCAGATGTTTAGCAAGGAGATCCTTGCTCTTCTAGGAGTTTCTGGGGGAGATAAGCTGCGGCCACGCCCTCTGCGTGCTTACCATCTGGGGAGGGACAATCCAGGTACCTGAGATTTAAAATAATCTGGGATCCGAGTATCTGAGAGGTATCTGAAGAGTCCTGGGAGGTTCTGGGGGAAATATGGCGGTTACAGATCTGGGGAGGCGGGTGTGGCAGCCAGATTCCCCAGATCTGAAGTTCTTAAATATGAACCATTAGGTTGAACACAAAGTGTTGCCTTCTTTCCACCACAGCAATTCTCCATTGATGAGCTAGGAATTACTAAGGGGGCTGTGATGACTATTAGAGAGACTACCCAGACAAGAAAGTTAGAGATTCCTGAAACATTACATAATTATAATTTAAAATGCCACATTTTAAAATTTTAAAAAGTCACATAACTAGCATTTGTGTGAGCTTTTCACACCTTGGGCTTAACTTCCCCATTAGATAAGACCCTCAGAAGGAAGGCAGTGATGCTTTTTTTTACTTCCCCCCCCCTTTTTTTATTTTCTAAAGCATTTGACAGATTGTCCATGAGTCGATCATTGTCTGCAATTCTTAAGCTAAGGACCAAGTTTCATTTATTTATGGGAAGAATAGACAAAGGAAGTCATCCAGCTGAAGCACTAAACCTTCCTGCTACACACACACACACATACACACACACCCCTACAATAATGAGCAAACCTACAGAAATCTGAAAACACTGATTGTGGGGCGAGCCTTGCTTCCAGTATGACTGACTACCTAGCTTTTCCATGACTTTAGTTCCTTTAAGAAAGCACATGCTGAGATCTGGAAATGGAGACTTGTCTAGTTATTTGAAACACGTTGCTCCATCAAGTGATGAACCAAATTTTTTCTGTTCTCATTCCAATTTAATTTTAACCAATGTAGAAAAGTGAAAAAGGAACGGCACACACACACAAAAAAAGCCATATCCTCTCAAACAGGAGAGATGATTTTTACATTCCACATGATCAACATCAGCATTTTTGGTGCAGCATCTCATTAGAGAGGATGTATTTTCTGTCTGTTGACCTTTCCTTTTGTTAGTATTTTATGACATTCACACTCTGTATTTTCAGAGTGCAAATAAAGGAGCATTAGAAATCAACACAATGGGAGATTTTGCAAGCCTTATTAAAAGTATTACCCACATAGACATTACAGATCCAGCTAGTGAACCCATTACAAACAAAAACCCCAAACCTGAGAAGTCAGCTGTGAACCGGGAAACTATCGGTTTCTTTCCAAAGTTCTTTTCTAGACTTATCTATTTAAGTAAAAGAATTGGATACTATCATTTATTCCAGCTATTTATTACAATGCATAAAAGTAATGTGTACATACTTCCTTTCCATTCAGTTCAGCCAGTATTTATTAAATGCCCACTATGATTCAGACATTGTGTTCAAACTGGATTTCAATGAGCAACATGATAAATGTAAGATTTTGAAGTTAAGTGAATATCTTCTGCAAAAATTATTTCAAAAGTGCTAATGCTGCTATAAAAGCTATATAGCCTATATATAATATAGCTATATACTAAAACAGATATTGATACATATACTCTATAGCTTTATACTAAAAATATCTTGTCTTGGGAAAGACACAGTAAGCTAGTTTTTCCTTGCCTAAAAGGCTGCTTCCTAAATGCTTAGCTGATCTCACGGCTTCTGACTCTGATTGGTCTTTAGACTCACCAGTTTGAAGCTTTTCCCCATCCAGCTGCTCACATTTATCAGCCGGTATCTAATCCTTCAATATTATTGTGCAGTCATTTCAATCATGTCTGACTTTTCATGACTCCATTTGGGATTTTCTTGGCAAAGACAATGGAGTGCTTTGCCCTTTCTTTGTCCAGCTCATTTTACAGACAAGGAAACTGAGTCAAATAGGGTTGAGTGACTTGTCCAGAATCACCCAGGGGGAGTGAGACCAGATTTTAACTCTGGTCTTTCAGGCCTGGCGCTCTGTCCACTGAACCACTTAGCTCAGATTTAAGGAAATATTCTCTCTTCAATATTAAAATAGTCACTTCTAAGGCTCAGAATTTTAAAGTTAAAGTAAAAATGTTGAAGATGTCAAAAATAAAGGAGGATACTAAATAACTGAATAGCAAAGAAGCTAAAATTTAACTTTGGCTGAAAACTAGGGAAGAACAAACAGCATATTCCCATGTTAAGCCCTAAGAAAAGCTTCATTGGCCAGTGACAGATTTTCGACCTAACCTCATGGCAAAGCTTCTAACATCCATCTTTCAGATCCCAAGTATTTCAATCTGCTGAACTCCTTATGGTTTTGTAAGTCTGATCTAAAACATGTCTATTCTATGCTCCGGCAAAATGGTGGAGCTGCTATGATACTGGCCAGTCTAAACAATCCCCTCATGTAAATTTAACACACATTAAACAGGGCCAGTTAGCTTTCAAGACAAGGAAAAAATAACATACCTTTTCTTCAGTTTTCTGACTTCCCACCATTGAGAAATTTTTCCTAATTGCTTGTAGAGGATATTTTAAAAAATAGGCAAAGCTAGACTGTGGCAGTCCATTTTCCATCGTGATCGAAGCAAGAGGATTCTTATCAGTACACTGTGGTCTAAGCTACTGGCGTTTCAGGACTGGCAAAGTTTCCCCAAGGCGAGCTAGAGACCAGAACGGGGACTCAGTGCCTTCTCCGTCTCCTTGCAAACAAATGCACGTTTTTCTCAGGCTTGGCACATCTCTTTTTGTAATACTGGAGTGGAACCAGAAGATCAAATACAATGTCTACAAAGTGACCAGTGTTGAAATACTAAGAGCAACATGAGCTGGGGGGAAAAAAAAAACTTAGAACGCGCAGATTGCCAGCGGTGGATGTGACAGTCCTATTTCAAGCAAGAGCATTCTGTTACAAGCTATATTAATGTTAGATAGATGATGACTTTCCACACCCACAGACTCCCAAGTGGTTTAATCTTAATTCCTCTGACAGCTTTTCCAGTTTTAAGGAGGCAAGAGACATATTCCTCCCCCCACTTTCCCTTAATCTCCAATCTCCCTCCTTCCCCTCCTCCCCAACACACATCCATACACTAAGAGACATATATTCTGTGTTATACTAGGTCTGAATGGTTCCAATCATGAGAATCATCTCAGATTTTTTTTAAAAAAACATGAACAAATCACTTTCATTGTGATCAAGCTACTCAGTGTCACCACTAAAAGCTATTAGCCTACATCATTATGCATTATGCAACATGGGCAGTAACCTGATACTTTACATTAATTGAATAATAGCTGCAAACTGATTTTGCTCTGAATTAGAGTTCTCCCCTCTTTGCATCCTTATCTCAAGTCCACAGACTGAAGAGAAGAATATTAGATTTCCCCTGGCTTTATGCTCAGTATTAGGGAGTGAAAGTATTTCATATTTTGCTTGGGCCTCCTATCTCAATGCAAAGAAGGGTTTATTCTTAGAAAAAAAAAAATGACAAGGTTTTTGGCCCTGAAGGAAGAGCTAATAGTTCATAAAAATTTTAAAGTTTAAGACTGCAAATACCCCAGCTACATGCACTCCATAATAGCAACGGGCAGATCTTCTGAACAAAGTCTCCAAATAGACTTTCTTACTCTTTTAATTTAGCAAAAACCGTGCCATTAGTCACTTCTGGGAGGGTATGCTTCGGAGACGCGTGGTAAGGGACTAATAAGTCATTAGATAGGGGAACTGACTTTAACATGGCAGCAGAAAATTATTCTCTTGTCCCTTCCCCCTCTCATGCAGAAGTGGCTGGGAAGAGTCCCAGGTTCTCACAGCCTGGCCCGAGCAGCTCTGTTTGAAGCTGCTCGGACATGGCTGGCTCGGCTTCCTCCTTTCGGCAAACACATTTGATGTGCCTAAATGGGGGCTTGGCTGTCTGTGCTCCAACCCATCTGTCAGGATGGCTCGGGGCCCACTCACTCACAAGGAGATCTTCTATTGACCCTGGAGCCCGGCTGCCAATCCCAAAGTAATTCTAGAGTGCCACTGGTGGGGTGCCCCCAGCCCACCCCCACACCTGGGAGCAATCCTCTCCCTGGAAGGGCTCTCTGCTAGTCTTCCCTGTGTGAGTGAGTGTGTAAGTCTGAGAGTTTATGTGTCTCTGAGAATCTGTAAGAGTCCATGTGTCTCTGAGAGTCTCCGAGTCTGTGTGTCTCTGAGTCTCCGAGTCTGTGTGTCTCTGAGAGTCTCTGAGAGTCTCCAAGTCTGTGTGTCTCTGAGAGTCTCTGAGAGTCTCCGAGTCTGTGTGTCTCTGAGAGTCTCCGAGTCTGTGTGTCTCTGAGAGTCTCCGAGTCTGTGTGTCTCTGAGAGTCTCTGAGTCTGTGTGTCTCTGAGAGTCTCTGAGTCTGGGTGTCTCTGAGAGTCTCTCAGTGTATGTGCAGGGTGTATGTGCAGAGTCCTATGTGCAGAGTCCCCTCTGGCAGCTCAGGATGCTCAGGGCCAGCTGCAGTGCCAGTCACTTCCCATCTCTCCAAGAGGCTTTTGAAACGATGCACACTCTAGGAGAGAGTGAGCCTTAGGAGAGGAGGGTCAGCAGAGAGGGCAAGGGCGGCATCCACACATGTCCTCAGGGATCGCTAAAGCCTAAAATCCTCTGCAGATCTCGCCATATATTTTAAGGAGGAATCTCTCTTTTCCCGTGCCGTCCTCTCGACAGGTGGACAGCTGAAGATTCGGACACTGACTTACTATATGGCCAAAATCTCCTCCCAAGGGGCAAATACAAACCAGATTTCATTCAGGGGGGCTCCTGGGCTGTCACTTTCTCCCAAGTGGAAGGGGAGGGGATAAAAAGAGAAGATGAGCACGAACTAATCAGGCTGCACATGTAAAAACTAGAAACCAATCCCAGCTGGCACCCAGTGACCCTATAAAGAATACAATCAGATGAGATATTATGCCAGATGGACATTAATGAGCTTGCTTTCAAATTTCCCTGTAACAAACTGTCTTGGGTTCTAGGTATTTGGCTGCTTTAGAAGCCATTTCTGGATTCAGATTTGGGGGTTAGAAATATGTGTGAGAAAAAGACTTAGAATAAGGATGACTTCCGCAGGTAGGCAAACAGGTAGTAACAATAATAGTTGTGGTTGTCGTCATAGCTAGTATTTCTATAACACCTACTATGGGACTTTAAGCCCAATACTCTCTGCACTGTGGCGTGGCTTCTCCTCCCTTAACCAAGAAATACAACTGTTAGATGTCATCATATATTCTGCTGTTCTAATAAATATTCCAATGTGTGTTCCTTTGTGAGATCCAATAGCCGGGTTCTTAGTTAAAAGACTTTTTAAACTTCCATATCTTGAAATTTCTATTTGCGTTTCCATTTTTGTTTGACAAGTACTGTCATGTTCTATCTCTTCTCGAAAACCAGCATTCAGACTGTTTAATAATATAAGTATGTTTGCACCAACTTAGCCAACTGGTCATTTAATCAGGCTGAAGTGGACTCAATCATACATTTACCCCAAAACATTTTTCATGAATGATTTTAAATGTAAAACTGAGTCCATTTTAATCTTACCTAGTTTCACTTCAAGAGAGAGAGAGAGAAAAGGAGACGGGGAGAAAGGAAGAAAGAACTCATTTCCAAGCAGAGTTAGATCTTTGCCAAATATAATTAATGTCAGGAGCTAATTATATGTCACTGTCAATTTCTTTTTAATTAGTAGAGAGAGAATGCAGGGAGGTAGGAGCCTGATTCCACTTAACATGGCTCTGTACAGAGTAGACACTCAAATTCAACAAGAACTTATTAAGCACCTTCTGCAGGGAGGGGAAGGGCAAACCTGATGGAGGGTAGGGTTGAAGACAGAGGAAGAAAAAAGCCACAAAAAAAAAAAAAAAAAGCTACAATGTTTTTTCCAAAATTTTCATACATTAATTATATCATTAATATTAATTTAAAATAATATAACATTACCAATCCACAAGCATTTTAAAAATCCTTCTTTTATGCTAGCCATTATAATAATATTTTAAATATATAGATTTTTGAAACTGATGAACCTATAAACTTCTTATAAACTGATGAAGAATCCGATAGGTAGAGCTGGGAGAGCAACGTATACTATAACATCACAAGACTGGGAAATAGATGGACAGTTGGATAGACTGTAAGAACTATGATCACTGTGGAGACCATCTATGGTTCCAGAGGAAAGAGGATGAAACGTGATTTCTATGACAGAGATGGGATAGATTTCAGGGACAGAATGAAATATGGATTATTTGTATGTGCAGGGATTGAGGGAATTTGTTCACTTGGAATATAGATATTTGTTCCAAGACGTGTTTTTTCAATGAGATGGGAGAGAGAGAAAAGGTTTTCTTAAAAAATGTTTAAAAAAGCATGCGTGTGTGGGTGTGTCTCTGTGTGTGTGTGTGTGTGTCTGTGTGTGTGCTCTTGATATGAATTGTCACCTGCACTTTCAGAGGGGGTCACAGGATTCTTAGTTTTACTGAACTGTTTTATATTGGTACAAGAGACTTATCCAGAAGTAGAAGCAATCTGTAAATTTTATATATATATATATTAAATTAAGAATTTTTAAAAGAGTTATAAGTAGAATGGGAGTCATTTTTCTATCTGTTTGTTTTAAGCACCATATAGAAAGGTCTAAATAGGCACATGATCTTTAGGGCTGCACCTTGGGCATCCTTGGCCTTCTGAATGAGATTAGTAATGACAAACACCTTGCAAACCTCCAAATACCATGTAAATCCAGTTATCATTACTGTATTACCAGCAATATATGTGTATGTGTGTGTGTGTGTGATTTTATATATCTTTCAGTACACACACACACACACACACAAATATGGGAAAGCAAAAGGGGAAAGTAACAGCTAAGAGGATAATGGGGGGGGGGGAAAGTGTTGATAATATAATTATTACACTGGCAAAAGACCAAGAATGCCCAGAGAAATTGCTTGATGTAATTTGTCTCTGAGCTGCAAGAAGTATTCTCTTCCTCTACTATAAGACAGTTCTTACTAAGAAAATTGCTTTTTAATCCATTATCAAATCTGATCCTGAACTAAAGTAAATCTGTAAAATATAAGTAGATGAAATGTTATGGGAAAACTGCCAAAATAAAAAAGGGGGATGTTATTAGAAGTTCCCTTGGGTGCTTGGGTGAGGGGGGGTGACCCCTAGAATATTTAGGCCTCCCTGAGATTGCCAGTAGGAAACCTCCCACCGGCCAGACACCAAGCTAAGGGGCCTGTGGCTGGTTTTGGCTGGTGCAGTACTTCTGGTGGGTACTACTGGCCTTACATTAAATGAAAAGCTGGTTCATTCTCTTCTGCAGTGCTGACACCACAAATTCTTCTGCCCCAATAACTATGACTCGCATATATCTGCAAGCTGGGTGTGGGCTCGACGGACCAAAGTCTGCCTCTTGCTACAGAGATTTCCACTAGGTCCAGGAGCATTCCGACTTCTGCAGAGTCCCGCTGACCCCTGGGAGTCCAGAGTCCATGTATACACGATTCCATGCCTCCTAATCAATATCCCGTAGGTTTTAAAAATAATTCTGAGGTCATCCCCTGGGTCTCCTCCCTTCTCCTTCATAGAATCCTTCTTACTTCCTTTGGATCCCAGCTCAAACATGAAGCCTTTCCTCCTCCCCACAACATCCGGTGCTCCTTCTCTTCCTTCCCTGCCTAGCAATCTTAGGATGATCGGACTTGTATATGTACCTGTTCTCTTTCCTGAAAGATTGTAAGCTCCCTGAGGAGACAACTTTCATTCTTGTCACCATATACCAGGATTAAAGTCCTAAATAAATAAATCCTGGTTGGTTGATTGAATTTATTTCTAGATTTCTAGCTTTAAAAAAGTGATCTTAGAATATCCATGGAATACCTAGGTCCCTCTCACTTCAAGGAAAAAAGGATAAACACACATACAGACTATATATATATATATATATATATATATATATATATATGTATTTCAAATAAAAGAATCTTATATTAAACAGTAAGCAAATACTGACCAGTTATTCTTTCAATAATGAACAGAAAATATCTATCTACCTATATAGTCTGTGCATGTGCTTTGAGAATGGTATTTTAGCATGACTGGTTTCTTTTATAAATATGACCGTGATTGCTTTTCTGTACACAAATCCTCTTATTCCATGCGTTGAAATCCACCGCCACAAGGGTCAATGACACAGAAAAGGTTCTAAGACCTGCTCTGGTGGGCTCTAGCGCCAAGCCCACTGGCTTTGTGAAGGTTTTTTAAGCAGCTCTAGAAGCCAAGGCTTTTGACTTTCCCTTCCCTCCAGGAAGGGTTTCCCCACGCAGGTTCCCTCTTCTCTGCATGGAACAGCCCGCTATCTCGCCAGCCACTGTGCTTATCAGTTTTTCACATGGGCCTTCTGCCAATTTCTGTTTTCCCACTGATAATGACTGTGAATTGAGATCAGATTGGTATTGAGCTATTGCTCTCGGTTCTTCTCATCAAGCTGCCACTGCAGTGTCATCACTCTTGGCTTGTGGGCGACGAACCCATTTGTAACATTTAAGTCCCAGGATCCATAATCCAACAGCCTTTTCAATTTCTCACTCGGTTGCCCCCCAAGCAGAAGGCAAGCCCCCCCAAAGCCCAAGGGCCTCCAGCCAGCCCTCCCTGCCCCTTCCAAATTCCACTGTTGCCAGGGTCGCATCTTCTGGCACAAGGGATGCTTCCAAGAGGGAAGCTCGATGGGGGCCATGACCAGCTCATGAAGTTCTCCTCTCTCCCCTCCGTGAACGTATCTCTATCCTGGGTCCCGAGGGCTTGGATGCATGCTTACAAAATGGGCCCACTAATAAGAGCCCCACTCCCTCCATCCCCAGGAAAACTTACTTCTGGCAGGTTTTTGGATTGCTCTATGGTCCTGACTCTTCTTTTCTTTAAGTGCCGACTCCCCTCTTCAGGAAACATGTTACTCCAGGCCAAAAATGTCTCCCTCCCTCAAGATCAAAGTACCCCCAAAATACCCTTTCCCCTATAAAAAGGGAAGAAAAGGGCAGGTCTTTTTAGTTGGGAAGGAAGGGTAATACTAACTCAATGAGCTGACAGAAATGCTCTTCTTTATTCCCATTTTTTATATGGGAAACTCATAACAGGTTTTAGAAGTAAAAGAAAAGAAAGAGGCTTTTTAAGATTCCGAAAAAGCTTTCTCCTAGAGGGTGGGAAGGCTCACTTCTGAGGAGGGATGAAAAGCAGGAAGGTAATTGAAAACACGTGTGATTGTGTAAAGGCTTCCTCTTCAGGGATGCTGGCCATTATCACAGCTCCCACCTTGTTCTAGCAAAGAGCTGCCTCCATCTTAAAACCATTTCGCTAAGTCAATTGCCTGGGTAGAAGTCAACCAGCCCCAGCTGGCTCCTTGGCTCAGGAGCCGGAGAATACATCTTGCTCACAAAAGGAATGGGAGGATACTCTTAAATCCACCTGGAGCTCCCTGTGCCTTCCCCTGCAAAGCCTGGATAACTCCTGTCTCAGAGGACCCCAGACTGAAAGATGCTACCAAGCAGCTTGGAACTGTCGGTCCAACCTCGAGAGATTTCTGAGCACCTACTATGCGCCAGGCACTGTGCTAAGGGGCTGACCTAAAGCAGGTGAAAGAGCCTCCCTTTCCAGGGACCACAGAGCAAACTACTCGGCCTAAAGGCCAAAGCTCTCAGGCTGGAATCCTTGTTCTGCCGCTTCACTGGGTGACCCTGGGCACCTTATCTGTCAACTCAGAACTGAAGTCAGGGACTTCCAAGGGAGGCAGTATGGCATGGTAGAAAGAGCTCACGTTCTGCGATCCTGAGCATCTGGGCTCAAATTCTGCTTTTCACTTTGGCCTAGTAAACGGAGGCAAGTCATCTAACCTTCTGAACTTTACTTCTAGGAGCTCCCCCCCCCCCAGTTCTGGATTTAGACTGAGCTCTTCCAGCTCCAAAGGGGGCTATCATGGGTGGGGTGGGAGGGAGGCTACCATGATCTCAAAGCAGAGACAATATCATTTTGAGTGTGTGTGTGTGTGTGTGTGTGTATACACTAGTCTATTAAAAGTATTTTATATATAATATATATTTCTATATAACATTAAGTATGTATATGTAAACATATAGACTTAATAGACTAGTATATATCTGTACACAAAAATATGCCCATATGTACACACATACAACTATATACACGTATGTGTGTGTGTGTATGTTCAGGTGTACATATATGTGGACGGGGATTTCTATCTCCACATGCACACCCACATATTCCTATACACACACACAGGGAGTTACTGGGTGACACAGTGGCTAAAGGGCTGCCCCTGGAATCACAAGGCCCTTACTTCTAATATGACCCCAGACACTAGCGAGGTGTCCTGACCACTGTGCAGTACCATTCCTTCTGAGAGAATATGGGGTACCAAAATAAGCGGCACTCACACCAGCCTGGTTGTTACCGGGCTTTACAAGATTAATGAAGTTAATTCAGGTGGTTACTCACAAGGACCAGCCCTCCTGGGTAACAGCAAGGCAAAGTAACATGGAGGATTCCCCACTGTCCCCGGGCCAGGCCAGGCATGGTATAGAAACAGAACAAAGGCGTGCTGCCGAATGGCCCGGGGTCCCCTGAACATTTTCCCATGGGAGAGTTGGAGTTTCTTTTGCTGTTTATAGTCTCTGTGAGCCCCTAGATCACATTCCTGGGTTCTGGCTACCACTGTTCAGTGAACCTGGCAAGTTACTTCCTTCTGTTTGCCTCAGTTTCCTCCTCTGTAAAATGAATTGGAGAAGGAAATGGCAAAACACTCCAATATCTTTGCCAAGAAAACTCCAATGGAGTCATGAAACAAGAGTAAAGAACATTACATTTGTGTGTGTGTGTGTGTATAAATCTGTCTTTTCAGCCCCATTCATCCTAACCATTAGCCATAAAGTCTTTACACAGGAAGACAGCAATGTGAGCGTTCAAATTTTATATATATATATATATATATATATATATATATGTATGTGCATATATGTGTTCTATAAATAGTATATTTTCATTCATCTATACAAGGGATGATTAATGCTCCAACACTTCAACAATCTGTAATTTTGTGAGTATAGATAATAACAATATATATAGTGCTTACTATATGCTAGACATTACACTGAGCACTTTATAATTAGTATTTAATTTTATCCCTAGAACAACCCTGAAAGGTAGGGACTATTATTTTTCCCCTTTTATAGACAAGAAATCTAAGGCGAAGGTACTTGCCCAGAGTCATATAGCCAGTAAGTGTCTGGGCCTCGTTTCTTGAACTTGGGTCTTTCTGACTCCAGACTTTCCCAGATAGATACTCCTTTCACTGAAGCAGATCACAGCCCCTTTACAAATGGTGGGGGGAATAAAACGTCTTCATCCCATGCCCAACAGTTTACTTAAATCTTCTGCTAAATTTGAGTTGAAGTTTCATATCTGTCAGATCCAAGCAACACAATCCAGACCTCTTTATCCTCAAATCAACAGTTTTGCCTCCAGTCTAAAACTGAGGCCAAAATAAAGTGTTGGTTTATTTTTTGGAGGAAAGGCTGAGCCTTTTGGAGAAAGAAAGGCTGAATTATTTGAATACGATATCACATGTGGTGGGATGATAGTTGTAGAGTGCTAAGTCTAATGTCTGGCACACAGTAGGCACTTAATAAATGCTTGTTCCCTTGCCCTTCCCAGAGATGTATAGCACATCACCTCATTATTGGTACAAATAAATAATCTGTCAACACAAAACATTTGTATTTATCAGCCCTCCACCTCAGATTGTCTGGTTCAGGACAGAATAATGTGAAGAGGCAATCTGCAGCTGACCAAAGTCAAGGTCCTGGTTTATGTGCATTAGGTTAAGGATTTCCCTCTTGTCACCTCAATGACTCCCACATGCTTTTTCTTTCAAAGGTTACTGCTAGTAACCATGAAGAAACAGAGTTGGACAAAGCAATACCTCTAGGGAAGTTACAACATATAAGATTTCTGAGGAGGAGCAGGTGATCCCAGTACTTCGCAGGGCGCTTGACAAATAGTAAGTGTCTGATAAATGTCACTCATTCATTTATACACTTCCTTGGACATTTTACGTGTTGTCACTTCCCTAGGGGTATTGCTTTGTTCAACTCTATTTCTCCATAGTTATTAGCGGTAGTAATCATTAGAAAAGAAAAAGACATCATAAGTAAATATAGAGTTCAAAATAATGTTTCTTGAATGGAGTGAGGGGGAAAGTCGATTAAGGAAATCATGGAAGGTTTCATGGAGGAAATAGTCTTGAGTTGGGCTTGAAAACTGAAAAAATTAGAAGTTCAAAAGACCAAAGGGATGAGTAAAAATGTTACAGACGTTAAGAACAGTTTGAGTAAAAGCAAAGAGGCAGGAAAAGTATAGAGTATGTTTGGGAGATGAAAAGTGGTTGAGTTTCACTGGAGTGGAGCAGAGTGTGAAGAAGCTAGACTGCCAACTTGGCCCCCTTGGAGTTTCTTGAATGCCAAGTAAAGGGCTTTGGATTTTATTTAATGGCTAAGAAAAAGGCACTGAAGACACATTTTCAGTGTCTGATGATCCCCTAAATATTTCATGTCAGCTTTGGTCAGGAGTCATGGCATCGTACAGAGAACATTAAATTTTGAAGTTGGAAAAATCTGGGTTTGAGAATTATCTAATATAGGAAATTTCAGCTCCCTGAGCTTGGGGGAGCTTGTTTTATTTCTTTGCCTCAGTTTTCACAGCTATGAAATGGGAGGAGTTAACTGAATAGGATTCCTCCTAACTTAAAATCTACTCTTTCCTCAGAGATTTTGAGTGGAAATGACATGCCCAAATCTATTACGCACAGGTCTTCTTTATACAAAAAAGATTGGTCTGGCAATAGTGTCATGGAAACGTAGAGAGAATGGGGGAATCAGTTGACGATATCTAAGGCTGCCAGGTCAAGAAGGACGAGACTGGAGAGAAAGAAAGGCCATTAGCTGTGGCGATTAAGAGACCATGAGTAACTTTGAGAAAAGGAGTCTTGATTGAATGATAACCTTGGAAGTCAGGCCGTAGAAAGCCAAAAATAGGGTGAGGAAAGAAAATGGTTCTCTCAAATCTCAGAAGTGACTTCAGAAATCATCTTAGTTTATCCCATACCTACCCACACATCTCCTACAAGTTGTCATTTAGTCTCCACTGGAAGCCTTTCAGTGATGGGGAACCTAATTCTTCCTTAGGAAAACTTTGGGGAGTTTTAATATCAGGAAAGTTTCCCTCATATAAAACTGAAACATGCTAGTCCCCAAATTCCACACATTACTACCAATTAATTTAGACTGTGACAGGAAGCAAACCAAGGTGAACTCTTATTACTCATGACAACTTGAAGACCAGAAAGTAGTTGTCATTCTTATCTCCAAGTCTTATCTAGGCTAAATAAGCATCCCTAGCTTTCTCAATAGTCTTTAGATTGGTTGACATCTTAGATGGTTGAATCTAAAGTTCTTTCACCACCCTAGGCTGCACTTCACTCTGTTGATTTCCTTCTGAAAATGTGGCACTGTAGCCTGATCGAGGCAGAACACAATAGCCATGTCCTGTAGCATCTCTAGTCAATAAATCCCAGTAGTTCCCTATTACCCGTCAGTTGTCCAAAGACTAGCCTAGATAAAGCTTACTAGGTGATGAGTCATTTTTTTATTTTTGGCCACAGAAATTCATTGATAACCCCTGTAAAAGGTTATGATCTGGACATGTCTTCTATGGCTAGGTCTGCACTTGGAATTTTGGTAGTACCTGCCAGAATTTGTCATCTTCTATCATGCTCCATAAAAGTCCAAGAGCACAACCAGGTCACGATGAAGAATCTAGGGCTTTGGGAGGGATCTAAATTCGTTATATATAACTGATAAGAAATACCAATAGTTTTCTCTAACAGTAAGAAGAACATTATTCTTTCTCAGGGACTTTTTTCCTCCCATAATTCGATGAGGGTCAATTAAAAGTTTCTGGTAGAATGTTTTAGAATGTTTAGTGCACTGTGATAATTAGTGGATGATTCAGTTTTTAGGAGTCGGCTTCTTTTTGTGACAGTGACTTCCTTTGGGTGCTATGTGGGTGAAATGGGGATGGGAGGCCCTGACACTTTCATTCAAGAGGCAAACCAGAGTCACCTGGGACCAATTCTCAATAGCAGCAACTTCTCCTTTCCAATCTGACTTGCTGATCATTGCTGCTCAATTACCTCTAGCCATCTACAGCCCGCAAAAAGGGCCCCTGCTTTCCTGGGAGACAGGGAGCCTGCAGCTACTGCTTCCGAAATGTCCCAGCAACCATGGGATTAGATACATGGATGGACAGTGAGGGAAGGACTCCCAGGATTGTGAGTGCCAAGGTCTCCAGTTGACCATGAGATTGTTTTTCACATCCACTAATTATGGAGGAGATGCTCGCCAGCTGATGAGTCTTCCCGGTTTCATGACCCTTACTTTTTTGCCCTAAGTCTCCGCCACACATTCCCACTTTCTCCATGACGCCCTTGAGAGGGGCAGGGGACAGGGGGTTGCTGGCTTCTGCTAGGAGCACACCAGCAGTCACAAGAAGGGGAGGGAGAGCATCAGTAATACATCCTTGGTCTTCTTGTTGACTGTGATCCTATTGACCAGCATTTATTAGGTGGAGTTAATGGCTTGGCTGCTCTTAGCTGTCAGGAACCGTTAGTTGGACATTGTATGGAGAAAGAGTGATGTGGGAAGCAGGTGCAGAGAAAGGCAAGCAAGATGATGGCTAAGAGAAGGGAGGAAACTAGCATTTAGGAAGCTCCTACTAGATGCTTAGCAGGTATTATCTCTCTTGATGCTCCCAACAATCTTGGGAGTTCAGTGTTATTATTATCCCATTTTAGAGTTGAGAAAACTAAGGCAGTCAAAAGTTGAGTGTCTTGCTCAAGGTCTCTTACAGTACTCCTCTCCCCCACCCCATTTCTACTTGTTTGATGCTGCTATTCCTTAGTGAACATCCTAAGTTCTTAGCAGAGTCTGGAGTGAGAACTAGGAGGGAAGGGCTTTCAGAATCAGGAGAACCCTGCCACCCAGAGATGCCGTGACCGGTCTCTTTTAGGTCACAGTTCCTACAAAGAAAGTGGCAAAACTGGGATTTGAGTCCAATTCCTTTGACTCTTTAAGTTCAGCTCAGCAAATTGTCCTTAAATTTGGACAATAGTAGACAGTGTGATGAGCATCGTGTTGAGTTGTTTTAAGGGTTAAGCTAACTCAGAATAGAAGCTCCCAGAGTAATTAATTTGGGAAGACCTTAGTACATGGTCACTGCCAATTCGTTAAACCTTAGCCCAACCAAAATCAATTTGCCTTTAAGTCCTTTAGTCTCACATATTTGAGACTGCCATCTTTCTGTAAGGAATAATAATGTTGACTCCCCGGAGTTTCTTATATGCCGAGTTTCTTAGAAGAAGTTCAGCAAACATTTGTTAAGTATCTGCTGTGTGCTGAGCTCTGTGATAGAACCTGGGGATGGAGGAGGGTGATTTAAAATTTAGATAAAATATAGTCTCCTTTCTCTGAGAATTTACAAGTCTGGTAGATTAGATAAAAGGTAATTTTACTTTTTGTGGGCATAATTAACATAAAAATTAATAAACTCCCAAATGTTTCTTATCTTTGCCATTAAAATCTAATGTCTATTCTAATTCACATTTGCCTTATTTATTGCATACTATCTTATAGAATTATTGCCTTTGGAATGAGCTCAAATAATTCTTCCCTTCTTTAATATTACAATTTTCAGAAGCTGACAAATAATTGTTCTCTCTAGTGACTTTATTGAATTAACTTTTTTTGTACTTTATTCCCTTTTCAATTCTTTCATCATTCTTTTTGCTTTAAGATGAGGAATACTAAAAATGATTAGGTCTCTTTCTGCTCTAGTATTCTCTGGTTCCTTGATTCTAAGATGTTTTAAAAGGAGAGCAAGTTTCCAGCTCTGATCTTGCCAGACTTGGAAAAGAAAAGACAAAAAGAAACCAGAAACACAGATCCACACTGTGCCACAGATCCACACCACGCCACAGCCCTGCAGGATCAGAAAAGTGGGACAAAATTGCCCTGTGGATTTTGGATCTGTGTTCTGTTTCAATGTAAATCCATAATTCAGGTCTTTATCTCAATATCTGGTCTCAACTTGGCACATTAATTTTGCTTTTTGAGAACTATTTCCTCTATGATTTATTTTAAATCATTTTCCAGAAGGTATAACTTGTCATCAGAAAACAGGTGCAAAATTCTCAGGTTGCACCTGCTTTACTTATTTTCTTACCTTTCTTGCTAGAAAATCCTTTGGATGTCTCTGCTTTCAGAAAAAGAAAGCTTGTGACTTGTCCCAGTGCTCAGAAAAAAGACTGCAATACAGAAGATCTGCTGCCTTCCATAGTCAGTGGGGCTGTTTCCTGTAATCGGTGGAGACAGATGGTCACATTGAGAATATTGTCTGAATAATGTGATGAAACCCATGTCCTAGAATATGAACATGCGTTGCATTGTGCTCCCTTGCTAACTCTAAAAAAGTAAGAAAAGCATGGAAAATATGGGGTTTTTAACAAGTCTGTGCAATAACAGCTTTAAAAAAAGATTGAGAAGCACTTTTTCAGCTTTGGGTTCCATACTCTATCCTCAAAGACTCAAAGGTTCACATGGCCCCCAGAACATCCAATTGATGATGCAACATTTGGAACTGGAAAGAGTCTCAGAAATTCTCTAGGGCAAGGTTACATAGTCAATAAACAGCTAAGTTATAATTCAAATCCAGGACCTTCTGCGCCAAATTCAGTATTCTATTCTCAACACAATAGTCTTTACCTTCTTTAATTAATTAAACAATCAATAACCCATTTATCAAGCATGTGCAAATGAAAAATCCTTGCCCTCAAAGAATTGATATTCCTTCTGTAGTGAAGATCTGCAAGCCCTTCATGTCCAGCTGGGTGAACCCTCACAAGGCGATTCCTTTGGAGACAGCAAAATGTCCCACAAATTGAAAGCCACCAAAACAGCCGACCGATTTTAGGCTGAATCAACTGGAACTCTCTGCAGTCACCTATCAGAGAAACGGCCTTAGATTGACTTCTTGATTAATTTGTGGTGATTCTCCTGGGGAATTCTGGTAGCCCAAAGGCACATTTTGCAGGCCTCCCTGTGGAACTTCAGTATTGGAAGGGATACCAGAGCCCCGCTGCTTCATCCCAGACCAACCTCCCCTCCATCAAATGCCTTTGTGGTCATCCCAACATTGCTGGGAGAACCCACTCACCTTTAATGGCCGCCCACGTTAGATCATTCAAGTTGTTTTTCTTTACATTAAGCTTAAATTTGTCACCTTTGTAGTTTCCAGGCATTGCTCCAATTTCTGAAACTGAGCAGAAAGAGCCTAATCCCTTTCCTATGTGAAAGTCACTTGAAGAGCGTTATCACGTTCATCCTGAGCCTTCTCTTTTCCAACCTAAACATCTCCAGTTTCATCAAATGATACCCATGTGCAAGGTCTTAAAGACTTCTACTCTCTTAGTTACTTTTCTCTGGCTGTTTTCCAGTCTAACAATGTCCTTTCAGAAACATGGCATTCAGAACTAAACAGGACTCTGGATATGATACAAACAGCAGGACTGTCTCTTCACTAGTACCAGGCACCATGTCTTGTAATGTGGCTTCAGATCACACCAGTTTTGAGGGGCTGCCACATCACACGGTTGATTTATTTTGAGCTTGTGGTCCACTAATACCTCCCCAGATATTTTACAGAGGAGCTACTATTTATAGTAGCTCAGTATACTCATGCTTTTACTGAGTATAAAGTAATGAGTACTTTATACTCATTACTCAGTAATGAGTAATAAAGTCTCAGTACTCATGCTTTTCCTAAATGCATTTAACAGTTCATGTTTCTTTTCCTTCTTCTTCTTCCTCTTCCTCTTCCTCTTCCTCTTTCTCTTCTTCTTCCTTTCTTCCTCCTCCTCCTTCTCTTTTAATATAATGCCTGTGACAACTGCATTTCACAATTGGGACACCCAGGATAGCTACCTCAAGTTCAAGTTCTCTCTGGGTCCACATCCACTCAAAATTATCGCACATGAGACCCTACAAATGAATGACTTTTTATCTTTAATGGGCCACAAATCAAAACTAATTCTAAGAAGACATATATTTAGCAAAATAGCAGGTTTGCAATAAGACGTTTTCTCTGTAAACAGAGGGTACACTGTCCCACAAATCTTCCCAACAACAGGGAGTGAATAAAGATTACAGTAGGGCACGGCATGAGGGACCCACATGTGGTAAATATTTACATGTGCAGGGGCAGCTCTCCCCTCTGATTCAGCAGAATGATGTCCTCTTGGGGGCTTATCTGTCATGTTGCGAACACGGTGTCAGTGAGCATGGTGCTAGGCTGGGCTTGCTGGACCTGCTGTTGGGGGGAATGAGTCCCTCTGCTGGGACAGCTCTCCAAGCCCTTGTCAGGGGCTCCTTGGGTGTGCGCCTGGCTCCCCGCTCTCGCCTACAGCTGCAGCAGTGTCCCCAGTGATCCGTTGGCAGTTGGGGGAAGCCAGATTGAAGGTACCAACAGGTCTGAGAACGATCGATGAGAAGCCTGTTCCAGTGACCAGGAAGGAGGCTGGAGCAGGCTCCGAGGGCTCCCAGATCACCCGCCGTGTCCCCGGCTAGGCCCATCATTCTGACGCCACCAGACTCCCACGGCTCTGGGAGGGAGAGTGCGGCTGACACAAACCAAGCCATGGCCCTGTATGTCTTCGGTCTCTGGGAGTGCAGGAGGAGCCAGGGCCTGGCTCTCAGCAGCTCTCGCAGCCTCTCTGAGCATTCCTGCTGGGTCAGCTCCCAAGTGTGGCTAACAAAAACAGGCAGAGAGCCCTCAGACCAGGAAAGGGGGGTTCCCCTAAGCTCTGCGTCTGGGTCCGAGATCAGAGCCTCCCATCCCAGACAGCCAGGCTCACAGATTCAGATTTGCAGAGAGAACAGCTCAAGTCCCTGAGTCTAGCCCTCCAGAGCACAGGTAAGGAAGCCAAGGACCAACGGGGTGAAAGGTAGCTAAAGTTTTAAGAACCAGCTGTGGGCATCTAACCCCAGTCCAGTGCTCCATTTCCTCCTCCACCCGGCCTTGTGATCCTTCTCTGTCCATTCTTAAATAGACACCCCCAACATCCACATGGTCTTAGCCGCAAATGAATTTCAGGCAGGAAAAAAGGCAAACCCAAGAGGCAAGGTCGGTGTCCTCCCCCTCCCCCACTTCCAGGCTTTATTATGCCCATCTATCAAGAGTGAAGCTGTTATATTTTAGGCCACATAAATCCTCAGCCTCTATACGGCAGCACCAGTACAAAGATAAAATCGGGACAACAGCCATATTAATTTAATGCTAGCAACTGTTGTAACAAGGTAAAAGTGATTTGCTAAAATTGCCTGGAAGCAATTCCTTTATATATTATCTAAATTCTTAAGCATTGCTCTACTGGATAAAAGCCTTTAATCTTTACTTCAACCATATTTACATTGAACTCCGAGTTTCTTTCCATTCATTCTGGGCTCTGGGAGCCTGCCTTACCCTTTTATTTCACTGAATTATTATCAACCCTTTCATACTGCCCCCCTCTCCCCACTCCAAATGATTCCTGGAGTGACAGAATAACAGAGCAGCTTCTGATGATCCCAGCCCGTCGCAATGATTTTCTAACCTCAATTTCATCTGGGAACAGATATCAATGGATGCTGTCTATACATCATGGCATTCTCTTTTTTGTGTTTATTTTCCCTCTTCCTTCCTTCCTTTCATTTCAGATTTCCAGGAGAGATCCAGAAATAGCTGTAGGTAACTGGGGCTTTATTTTTCACTTTATGTACAATAAACTATGTGGTCAAAGAATACTCTGAGACCTCTGAACCTGGGAATTCAGTTGGGACGTAAATTCCGAGAAAGGAGTCCTCATTTAGATTGGGGGCTCTCATCCAGGCTCAGAGAGTAGACATCATTTTAAAAACATCCTATGTAATATTTCATTCCCTAGATTAAAATTCAGTCCTTGTCAGCAAGGGGTTCTGCATGGACTTGGTGGTAAAGGATGAAAGAAGGAAACAAGCATTTATGAAGTGCTTACTGTGTAGGGATACAGCTAAATCAAAAAGTTGCCCTCAAGCAAATTCCATTCTGTGAGCACAATGCCTGACATGATGGGTGCTTAATAAATGTTGGTTGAAGATGGATTATTGATTGGTCACATTCCAAAGAGGGACAAGAACAGCTGCTTAAAAGAGAGCTGAAAAAGTGAAGGGAGGAGGATAGTTGCTCAGGCACGGAATTAATTTTGAAGGGCATAAAGTCGAGAATAGGGATGGAAGGGGAAGAATGGCAAGCCAGCCTGTATTTCTCTACAACATGGAGGTTCCAAGAAGAAGGGCTTGCCTCAAGGAGAGACATTTCCTGGTGACTAGGGTGTAAGGATGGCAGACTGTTGCAGTGAAGAGACCCCAAAGTGCCAAGGGAAACTCCAGAATGGGGAAGCTCCAGGATGGGGAAGCTCCAGGAAGGAGAAGCTCTAGGATGGAGGTCTAAGAGGGGGAAGCTCCAGGATGGGGAAGTTCTAAGATGGGGAAGCTCCAGGATGGGGAAGTGGGTTTTGAAGTCTCTTGCACAGCAATGGAAGGAGTAGCATCAACACGTGAAGGCTAAATGTCTTCTACTGGACACTGGGGGTACTGCAGACTGTGAGGAGGGGATTCTCAAGCAGGTCAGGGATTGACAAGGCTGAGCTCATGACTCAAGTAGAGTGACATCTGGTGGGCAATACGGTTATTGCACTCCCTCTTTGGATATTTAATACAGTGACAATCTTTCATCGGCTAAGAAGGGCTATCATTTAGAAATGGCTGAAGGTTGATGCCATCTTATTTAGTACTTTATGGCTAAACATAGAAAATAAGATCTCTCTATCCTGAATAGAAAAAAATCAAGTGAATTTCAAATGTGACAATGTGGGCAAAAACAATTGGGACATTAACTGAGGGAAACGGGAGATGGACTCCTGCCCATTCCCACATTATTTCTCCTCTTTCACTTGCTTGAAGCCTTCCCTTTCTCTGTAGCAATGTCACTCATCAATTCTCCAGCTACAATAAATTTACCTAAAAGAATCATTATTTAATCAAACGATGTGACTTCTCTCCACAGTGAATTTGAAAGAAAGTGTTGTTATCGTTCAGAATTTCTGTTACCCCCAGCGTTCTGTCTTTGGTGGCCTCCCTTCCCTTTCGTTGATCCTGTAGCTATCTTGCTTCCGTATTTGCCATCTGTGATGGCTCTTGCAGCTCTCAGAAAGGCCCTGGCTCGATTGCGTGATCACCTCTCCCATGGGATTGAGCTTTCCTTGGGCTCCCTCCACCAGAAGCTGCCTTCTTTGCACTGCTCTCACCTCTCGACTTTCTGCCCCTTGGGAATGATCTCGACATTTATGTATTACTGTTATCTCTCTCTGGGCCTTATCCTTCTAGGAGACTAGTTCATTCTCTGCTTATCTCTTTCTGTCTGATTGAACCTTGATTTTTGTCATTAGAGTTGGCTTGTCTGAGCCCCTGGTTCTCAGCTTGTCTCTCTAGATACCGCCCCGTTCTTCCTGATCTTCTCCCCCATATATGTCCCCCGCTTAGCCTGGCACCCTGGAGGCCTGCCCGACTCCTACGGAGGCTCTGGACTGTTCTTGTATTTTCCAGCTTGGCCTGACCTGGACTCCACCTAAGGAGTTGCTGTAACTACAGGTTATTTTATCTTCTTCTTGTACACACCGGCTTTCCTCCTGTACCCTTGGAAGGGCTTCCTGGTAAATTCCAAGCAGATCAATCCCTAAGGAGATTAAGCATCTGCTCAGCACAAGCTCCATGCTAAACACTGGAGTCTCGAACACAAAAAATGAAACAATCCCTTTCTTCAAGGATCTTACACGTTATTAGGTATGATTTGTCAAGCACTTAGAAAGGAGGGAGTAGATCACTGAAGTCAGCGTGAGTTCATTAAGTCACACCAAATTAACTTCATTCCCTTTTTTGGACAGCATTTCTACTTTGTGGGAATAGTTTATCTGTATCTCATTAAGGCATTAAAAAAAAATCTCTTGTAATTATCTTGTAATTGTAAAAATCTCTTGTAATTTCCTTATGGAAAGAGGGAGACCATATGGACTACATAAGGCAGCTAGATTGCCCTGAAGAGAGCAGGAGACCCGGAGTTTGAATCCTCCCTTCACTACCCACTTGAGTTGTGTGAGTCACTCAATCACAATCTCCCTTAGAAAAACGAACAAGAAAAGGACTTTCACTCAATGGAAGGAAAAGCTTCCTAACAGGTAGAGCTGCACGGGATTTGAAGATTGCCTTGTCAGGGATTGAATTGTTGCCCTTTACTAAAATCTCCAAAAGGAATATGGGAGCAGCGAGGTGGTGCTACAAGGGATGGAGGGCCAGCCTGGAGGATCTGAGTTCCAATCAAGCTCAGACATATACTAGCTGTATCACCCTGAACAAGTCACTTAATCCTGATTACCTTAAAAAAAAAAAAAGGAGGAATATCGATGACTACTTGTTGGAATATGTTGCAGGTAGAATTTATGCTTTGGATACTGATTGGACGAGATGAATCCTAAGGTCCCCTTCAGGCTCCAGATCTCTAGCCATCATTTCCCTCCGGTTCAGTAGCCTCTGAAGTCCTGTTTTTTCCTATCTTTCCTTGTCCCACAATGATTAAAAAAAAAAAAAAAGTTCCCATAAGGGAGGAGTTCCCTCCTTTTGGGCTGAAGAGAAGGAGGCAGCCACAGGCGAGCCACAGAATGGGCCTCCATTGCAGGCTCCATTGGCAAAGATGTGATTTCCAAAAGTTAGGGAGGGAGGGAAGTGGGGAGGGGGCGGACCGGTCCAAAGGACTCGGCCTTGGTCACTCGTGAAGCACGTTAAGTGGCGTCTACCGAAATCGGGAAATTCTGTACGTCGTGTTCCCTGTGCTCCCTCTTCTCCAAGTGATAAGCGTGTTTCATGTTTTGACAAGCCATCTGCCAAATGTGGGAGCTTGTACATTCCTCATCTTCAAGGCTCCTGGGCTCTGTTCCACAACTACAGAGAGCTGGTGAGACAGGGAGGGAGGGAGGAGTGTGCTGAGGCTGTGATGGGGGGGAGTGGAAGGGCATCCTTCTTTATGAAACCCTTTCCAAACCCCGCTGAGTAAAGAGAAACATGAGTACACACAGCATGCCGTGAAAGTCCACCTGAAACTTTCTGAGACTGTCTGTTCTTTGAAATCTCTTGCCCAGCATAGTCGAGGCATCTGTCAGGTTTGCTTCAGAGGACTTGATTTCAGACTGAACCTTGGTGACGGCTGATTTTTGTTTTATTTGTTTAAAAAAAAAAAAAAGTTATGTTCTTGAACACCAGAACTTCCATTTGCTCTGACAGTCAAACTTTTGAGTAAAGAAAAAAGACAAAAAAAAAAAAAAAGACCAGATGCAAAGAACATGAACAGAAAGTGCTTTAGAAATATTAAATCTATTCAGAACTGAGGATTCATGGCTGTACCAGCTCAACCTGGCATTAAGACTATAATAAATGGTTCCCAGGCGGAGCTCGAACTGCAGTCCAAGGCCTTCCCTTGGCTGATCTCCCCTTTCCCTTTTTGATCTTTACATCTTGATTTGAATATATTATAGCAATGCTGCATAAACTACTCACTTGGTTGAATCTTGGGGGTCATATTTTGAGTGGCGCTTGGAAATGGGCATAATGACATCCCCAGACTGCTCTGCCTTAGATCAAAGATCCCCAAGTCACCTTGGCCTTCCACAGCCTGAGCTCCTGCACTTCACATGGTTGGGCAGTTTTCCTGTGCCCTGGGCTCCCTTTGGCATCCCTGAGCACCCATACCCTGAAAGCGTGGCGCTGGTTGGCGTCTGATTTAGCTTTTTATTCTGATGGAACAGGGCTGCTACTGGTGTTCTAGCCCTTGGGGCCTATAAATACTAAAGCGCATTGGAAGTTACTGCCTGATCATAAGAGAGAAACAGATAGGAAAAGAGCCAGACTCAGAGCAAGAGAGTGAGAGAGATAGATATAGCAAAGCAAAAGCTGAGAGAGGGAGGGAGGGAGGGAGGAGGAGAGATAGAGGGAAAGGGGGAGAGACATGGGGGGAGAAAAGGGGGAAGAGAGAGAAGAGAGGAAGAGAGAAAAAGAGAAAGAGAAAGGGAAAGGAGGGAAAGAGAGAAGAGAGAGAGAGAAAGAGAGAGAGAGAGAGGAGAAAGAGAGAGGGAGAGAGAAAGAGAGAGGAGAAAGAGAGAGGGAGAGAGAAAGAGAGAGAGAGGAGAAAGAGAGAGAGGAGAGAGAGAGAGAGACAGAGAGAGAAAGAAAGAAAGAGAGAGAGAGAGAGAAAGAGAGAGGGAGAGAGAAAGAGAGAGAGAGAGAAAGAGAGAGAGAAAGAGAGAGAGAGAGAGAAAGAGAAAGAGAAAGAGAAAAAGAAAAAGAAAGAGGAAGAGAAAGAGAAAGAGAAAGAGAAAGAGAAAGGGAGGGGCTGGCGGGGGGAGGGAAGTTGGAAGTAGAGAAGGCTCAGACCACACAGCAAACACAGTATCTATCTCAGTGCAAAATCTTTGTTTGGGGGTAGGATGACTAAACCCTGCTGTGTCTCATAGAAAGAACACATGTGGGCTGAATTGGATTTGTACGGGTTGGAGCTGGGGCGGGGGGCAGTAGGGACTGTAGCAGAAGCCCAAGAACTTAGACTTTCTTTGCTAATTAATGAGTGACAGGAAACACTTAAGAAGCTAAGGACACGCTCCCCACCCCCCAAAGGAAGAAGCCAGTAGAGAGGAGATTCTTATTGCCTTTTGTCAGCTGCTGATAATTTGCTTAATTACTTTTTGGGGTGTGTGTGTGTGTGTGTGTGTGTGTGTGTGTGTGTGTGTGTGTGTGTTGAAAGAGATAGAGACAGACAGAAAGAGTCAGAAACAAGGAGAGACAGAAAGACAAAGGCAGAGAGAGACAGACACAGACAGACACAGACACACAGAGAAGACAGAGACAGAGAGACCGAGAAAGAGACACACACACACACACACCGAGAAAGAGAGGAGACAGAGAGAGAGAGAGAGAGAGAGAGAGAGAGAGAGAGAGAGAGACAGACAGAGAGAGACAGAGAGACAGAGAGACAGAGAGAGACAGAGAGACAGAAAAACAGAGACAGAGAGACAGAGAGAGACAGTCAGAGATACAGAGAGAGAGAGAGAAAGACAGAGAGAGACAGAGACAGAAACAAATACAAAGAGATGGAGAGGAAGAGAATGTGTCTCTGTGTGTGTGCAGGGAGCCATGGAGAGCGGATGGGGACAAACAGGTTTAAGCCAGCCAGGGTTGCCAGGCAGGGATGGTAGTGGCTGAGAGGAGTCCCTGGAGGCCGACGAGCAGACAGCAGGGCTCCAGAGTGGGCCCCAAGGCCTGAGACTCCATTCTGCTGCTGCAGCCCACAAAGGGACCAAAATCCAAAGCCTGGTGGCCTTTCCATGGGACTTGGGGCATCCTCCCTTTGGCTCTGGCTATTGAGGTATGACCAGACACCCTGGCCAGCATTCCCTGGAGAGCTGGAGGAAGCCCCATGTACTTCTCTGTGGGCTGCAGGAATGGGCTGGGATGAGTCCTCAAGCAGGAGCACTCCCCTACGAAGCAGGATGCCGGGGACCTCAGCCTCCACTTAGGGTATTTGCTTTTCTGTGGGTTTTCCTTCCTCTAAGACCCGGCATCTGACAGAGGGTGCCGCTTGGTTCTAGAGGAAATCATTCAACAATGTTGTTCAGGCCTCTGTGATGTCTAAGGCACTGTGCCACGAACTGTGTGGAGGAATACAAAGGAGACGACAGGATCCTTGCTTTTAGGGAGCTCATAATTTGGACAGACTGAGGGGTGGAGGTTATTTTATTTTTAGTTAACTTTTGATTTTTTGGGTATAAGGAATTCCTGGTGTGGAAATTCTTTCCCCTGATGGAAATAATCAATTTCTCTATAACTTAAAGTTTTAAGAGCTGACCAGCCACCAGGACAGAGGAGGTAATTTTCTCACCAAGCTAGTTGGTGCCCGAGGAATGACTTGAAGCCAGGCTTTCTTGATTGTAAGACTGTTCTCTAACCTCTACCTGCTCCCTCAAATAAAGACTGACCCCTGAGAGCTCACACATTTCAAGCTTCCAGCAAGGTTAAAAGGGGCAAGAGACAGAGACATTGAGCCAGAAGGATGACTCACTTGGGAGGGATTTGCCTTTTATAGAACTTATTTAGAAGTTATATATATATATATATATATATATATATATATATATATATAAAACTTATTGCCCATATTACTGATATGGCAATTATTGGTCAGTACTATTAGTTCTTTCATCCTGAGTATGTAGCATTCCCTCTGGGATATGTCCCCTCTTTTCTTTCACTCATACTCATGAGTTGGGCTCTCAGAGGGTAGATGCTACTTCATTTTCTAGTGATAATTTCATAGATAAATCCACTAACATGATGGCTCACGAGCCCCTGCGGGTGTGCATTCTATGAACAATCAGACAGACCAGCTACCTCTGACAATTACTGTCTGGGTGACCTAAGCCAAGTCACTGACCCCCTTGAGCAGCAATTTCCATCAGTAAAATAAAGGGGTTGGACTGAATAGCCTTTGTGGCGATTATTATTATTCAGAGGAATAAATCTAGGATCCCACGATCTAGAAGGCTCAGGGTAACCCAAGTTCAGATTCTAAGAACAGACTAGCAGTTTATCTTTTGGTACTGGATAGGACCTGTAACAGATTGCTAAAGATAGATGGTGGAGTGTTAAATGCTGCCCCAGCCTCCATAGTTTTGGTGTTCCCCAACAGAGAGGAACCTGAAGGACTGGGCAAGCAAAAATCAAAAGGATGGCAGCAGAAGCCCTTGCTGATCATAATTTTTCATCTTGGTAGCAGGAAGCAGGGGTTACTCGTTACAAAGTCAGTTATTCAAGGTAGAGTCTGTATTCGATACCACAAAACTAGACCCTTATTCTGGGTGAGAGAAGGGACCAAATGGATAAGGGGTGGGTTAGTATTAAGACTCGGGGCAATAGACCCTTCCTTCAACTCCAGCAAACTCATCAAGTATTTATTTAGCAGCTACGATGTGTCAGGCATTTTGCTAGTAATTCACACTCCATGGGAGGGGGCTGGGGGCAGAAAGGATGACATCAGGTACTGAGATAACTAAAAACAAAATATGTGTGGATGGCTCATGAGTGGTATGTGCAGCTATAATTTGGGTTCTGGCCCACTTCCACCCAGAGCTGCCATTGCCACCACCCAGCTGAGCAGGGGAAGGGAGGATCCAGGGCTATTAGGGCTGGAGAATCTTTCTCATTTCCAAGAGATTCAGGACAGGGTTCTCTCTATCCATCACGCTTCACATATTGCTAGGGGTATGATTAGGAGGGGTTCAGAACCAAAGCTGACTTCCTAGTTGCTCTCAAAGTGTGTGGTAGCCTTTAGCTTATATTTATCAGCTTAGCCCCTTCTGAACAAATGCTGATTACACCAAAGACCAGTAAGAATAGCCAGTAAATCTCTATTAAAGAAAGCAGTAAAAAAAAAAAAAAAAAAAAAAAGCATTCTATAGACTAGACTCTACCAAAGAATACACTCAAGAGTTGCTGAAAATTGGATGTGATCTCAGCTCAGTCGATGAGAGATAATGATCTCACCCAATGGGTACCACACTCAGCAGGCTCTGGGGCCACTGAGAGTTAAGAGACAAGATGGGGAAGGGGGGCTCTGAGGTTCTAGTACATCATTCTCCAGTATCTTGCCTCTCTTGAAAGTTTGTCTGGAAACACTTCAACAATTTGAAGTCTCTACATGAACTGATGCTGAGTGAAATGAGCAGAACCAGGAGATTATATACTTCAACAACAATACTGTATGAGGATGTATTCTGATGGAAGTGGATTTCTTCGACAAAGAGAAGATCTAACTCAGTTCTAATTGATCAAGGATGGACAGAAGCAGCTACACCCAAAGAAAGAACACTGGGAAATGAATGTAAACTGCTTGCACTGTTGTTTTTCTTCCCAGGTTATTTTTACCTTCTGAATCCAATTCTCCCTGAGCAACAAGAGAACTGTTCGGTTCTGCACACATATATTGTATCTAGGTAATACTGTGACATATTTAACATGTCTAAATTAAATTAAATGACTGCTTGCCATTTGGGGGAGGGGATGGAGGGAGGGAGGGGAAAAATCAGAACAGAAGTGAGTGCAAGGGATAATGTAAAAAATTACCCTGGCATGGGTTCTGGCAATAAAAAGTTATTTAAAAAAAATGAGTTCAGCTATTTAGAAATAAAGATTACAAAGCAAAGTAATTTAACCCATGATGAGACAGATGACCCCCAAAATGTGAAAACAATATGGATTGCAGCATATCTAGATAAACATTTGAAAATGTAAAACAAATTGCCATCTTTGCTCAATAAAAGTTTATGGAGAAAAAAAAACAATTTGAAGTCTCTTTTCTGCTCTCATGGAGTCCTAGCTAAGTTTACTCTCAGCTAATCAGGACCCATGTCCATTGACCTGTACAGTGCATAGGGGCTGTCCCTCAGGAAAATTATCTCAAAGCCTGGGTGGAAGTCAGGTTAGATTTCTACAACTTGGAGGAAATGGAAGCTTAGAGAAGATAAACATTTTAGTGTCAAAGATCTAGATAGGAAAAAAAACTTCAGAAATTATATGGTTCACCATGTTCAGTTTACAAATGAATCTGTCATACACATAGAAAGAGAAAGAAGAAGGATGTGAACTCAGGGTCTTTAGTTCCAAATGCAATGTTCCTGCCATGGCACCATTCTGTTGCCTCAGAAATGCAGGCTACTGAACTGTAAGGAACCTTAGAAATACTCAGATTTAATTCTTTCCTTTTACAGATAAGTGATTTTAATGACTTGTCCAAGGCAACAAAGATGTTAGCAATAGGACTGCCTTGGTTATCACAATGGAGAAAGTAGTTAGGGAGAAGGGGAAGAGAGTTTTAAAAGCAATACAGGATTTTTCTAGCATTAGGCCATGAAAAGTTTTAATACTTTAGTTGGAATAACTTGTAGGCCTGGAAGGAAAAAAGAATTATATGGTGGTAGTGAAATAAGCCCATATTTTATGGGTAATGGGGCAGCACCTTCACCTTTTCTTTGTATTTTATATCTCCCTTATTGTCTTCAGCTGGTGATAGATGGATCATAGATTAAAGTGCTATTATTTCAAGGAACTGAAGTATAGCTATATAATGAAATTGAAAAATAAGACTCCTAGCACTAAGCATGTCTTCTGCAACAAACTACACTACAACCGAATGTTTTCCCCATTTTTTTTTCTTTAGAGGAGGAAAATGTTTGTTTATTAGGAGCTGGAGAGAGGGTATTAAAAGAACAGACATAACTGGAACCTGACCCATTTTATGGCCAACTAAGACTTCTTCATTATGGAGAATTTTCCAAAACCAAATTTTGAGGGGAAAAGGTAAAAATAAGATAGAAACAATTTCCCAGTTAATTTCTGATGACCGTTCCCAAGAAGAGGGCTGTCTTATATTCTGCTATTTACCCAGGGAGGCGTTGCCTCCTGCCTGAGTCAAATTGAAAAGAAAACTACCTTCATCTTCATCCCATTGGGCCCAAGGGTTTGCTCGGCTGACCCCTTCTGAGAACTGTTTAGTTGAGGGGAATGTCATTTTTTTTTTCTAATAGCAAGCCATCTGATCAGAAATCCTTAGGTGTAAGGGCCACAGAGATTTTTTACAATGACCAGTTGGCCTAACCTTTGCCAGCATCAGGTTACATAAGACTTTTAGCAGGTATTAAGTCCTACTGGTTTACTAGTTCATTATGCTTACTAATTAGACAATTTTTTTTTTTTTTGGCTGAAGATCCCAGGTTGGATTTATTTTTTCCTGCTTGCCAGTGTACGAGGTCCCAAGGTTAATTGTTGTTTCATTCTTAGTTCTCAAACTGAGAAGAAGGTGGTTTCTGTGGAACATGGGGGACACAATAGAATTCAAATGTGGAACATAGGGGGCACTATAGAAGAATACAAAGCTGCGTAGGATATTTGTCTGATTGATAGTTTTAGTTTTTAAAAGAAACTAATATCCAAGGGAAAGGAGGTGGGAAGCAGAGGTTACTACAAATAAAAATATTCTTAATTGTTGGCCATTAAAAGAAGGTTTAAGGATTGGATCTGTGGATTTATTTGTCTAGTGAATTATCAGGTGGGGAAACTCCTGCTTTTAATTCAGGTTCTTTACAACTTGCAGTCTTAAGAGAGTTGACTCCACAAGTAGTTCAGGTTAACTAATTTGCCCAGAATCACACAAATACTGTCTTGAGGGAGACCTTAAACTTGGCTCTTTCTGACCTTGAAGCTAGCTCTCTGTCCATTAAGCCACACAAGCATTAAAAAAAAAAAAACAATCCTAAAATTGCCAGCTTCCCACTTCCCTTTTATTGAATAGAATCTTAGTATTAGAAGGGACCTCTAGAATAACTAGCCCATCTAAACTAAGCCATTTCTGAATAAGGAAGCCCTCTACAACAGGCCCAACAAGCGGTCATCCAGTTTTCACTTGAAGATGTGATACTATAAATGCACAAGCTCAGTATATTATATTACGTAATGTTGTGTTACATTGTATTTATTATATTATATCATAAAGGCTGATATTTCCTCTGCAGTTTATCCGCCAAGAGAGCTGCCCAGAGTTTCCCAGATCAGCTCTGTTGCTCCTGATTTCTGGGTGTGTGGGGTGGTTTATGAAAGGTTGTCAACACTGGGTCAGTCTGTACTTTTAGGGGATGCAGGTGGCTGATCTCATTTTTCTCCTCCTGTTTTATTTTCCCAGGGCGGCTGGGAGTAGCTGTGATTTACTCCTCTTCTCTTTGTTTCTCATATCTTGCAGGTCCACAGGGCCAGCAGCCTACCTCTTGTTCTCTGTTGTCTCAAAGCAATTTTCCTTATCACTTCACAGAAGCTCAAGTTCCCTCTTCTCAGTGCTCTTGGATTCTATCTAAATATTGATTTTTTTCCAATTGTGTTTTTTTAAAGAAATTTACTCATTGCTTCTAGTATGCAGATACAGTTTAATATAGATATACTTCTCCAATGTCATTTAGTGACTTGTAAATAAAGTAAATTATATATCCCTGAGTCATTTTTATGTACTGAAGCAGTTGAGACTTTGTAACAACTATATTTCCTGTTAGTATAAAGATGGAGGGACCAGTGATTAAGCATCTTTCCAGGCTTCAGTTTGGTACATTGTTGCTTCATAGTTAACATTAGAAGGATATGGATGTTAGCTCTGTCAAGAATATTTTGATACTTTAAAAATACATTTAAATAATTTCACTATTATTTCTCCTATATCTATGGAAGTGTACTTCAAATAAGCAGATATAATTATACTTTGAAACAAAAAAATTTATCCTAGTCTCTCTAATAAGATGCAATAAGTACTGCAGCAAATTGATGCAATTTGGTCCCTTGAGGCGTTCTTAAATTCTAGTCCTTCTTCACACGGTTGGAGGATGAGCAAGAGTTTTTGTATGATTGATTTTAACTCATCATCTCTGTTGAAAAAAAGACTCAAAGGACTGTCATCCTGATGGAGCAATGGCAAATACTGGAAATTCTATGCCAATAACTGAGGCAACGAGGTGACACAATGGATAGAATGCCAGGGCTGGAAACAGGAGGACTCATCTTCCAGAGTTCAATGCATCTCAGATAAGTGGGTGATCAGCTAATGAAGGAGCAGCATTGCCAATAGATTTTGGAATGTGGAGTATTAAATGAATGTTTGCCAGAGGACCATCATTCCTGGTTGTGCGCTTGGACTTTCATGGAGCATAATAGAAGATGACAAATTCTGGCAGGTATTGCCAAAGTTCCAAGTGCAGATCTAGCCATAGACCACGTGTCCAGATTATAACTTTTTATATCTTGGGAGATCAATGAATTTCTGTGGCCAAAAATAAAAAAAATCAGTTAATTCCTCCCATTTTATAGCATCCCAGATAAGTGGGCGATCAGCTAATGAAGGAGCAGCATTGCCAAGATATGATTGCCAATAGATTTTGGAATGTTGGTCCACTGGCAAACATTCATTTAATGCTCCACTAGGTCTGAAACACAGAGCACTGTTGGAGCCTGGAAACAACTGTCCTGTGGTTGGGAATGAGGAAGAAAAAACCAATAAGGTCCCTCCCAATCTGTCTCTGTCTCTCCTTGCCAGTTTTTCCTCCCCTGTTACATCCTCTTAGACTAGATTCCAGCCAAGTTCCCTGAATGCCACATTCCATGTCTCGGCTCTCCCAATTCATCCAAGCAAACTGCTTTTCCTCTACGTACCTTGTGCCCCTCTTTCCTGATCCCTCCCTTCTGCCTCTCAAAATCTGTATCTACCTTCAAAGCCAATCTCACAGTTTTTGCTGACCCATCCCTCCTCAAATGGCGTTATGCTTATTTAGTTGTTGACATTTTATTGGGCCCTTCTAAGAATGTATGTGTGTATATACATATATAAACATACAAACTCTTCTAAGAGAATAAGTTTCTTGAAGACAAGGGCAATTTGGTTTTTGACTTAGTGAAAAGAGGGGTCAGAAAGGCCTGGATTAAAATTGTGGCTCGGACACTTAGCTCACAATTGAGTGACCTGAGACAAGACACTTTGCTTTTCTCAGCCCTAGTTCCCTTATGTGTCAAATGAAGAAAATGAGAAAACAGCCCACCCCCACCCAGGATTGTTATGAAGATTAAATGAAATAATAGATGTAAAGCTCTTTGCAAACCTCAAAGTATGAAACAAATGGTGGGTTTTGTACATAGTAGGCACTTAATAAATGTTTGTTGATGAAATCGAATAGTCGGTACAATACCATTTCAGGAAAGGCTTATGGTCTTGCCGGGGAGATCAATTCAGTAAATCAAAACATTGATTGTATGTCTACTATGTACTCCGAGCTAAGTGTGTGGGAGGGATTCAAAGATGAATAAAATATGATCACGACTCTCAAGAGCCTTACCATCTAATAAAGGAGCCAACACAGATGCACATACAACTATAATACAATCAAAATAACAGTGCATTGGAGAATTCCAGTCAAAGTGTTGATTGTGCTCCTTCTTTGATCTGGAGAGAAATGAATTAATGAAAAAACAAACATTGTGTTCTATGTATTAAGCTTTGGGAATAATATCTTTAAGCAGATAGTCCTTGTTCTCATGGAATTCACTGTCTAATTAGGAGAAACAACCTAGAGAGGATGTGTAAGGGGTGTGTGAATGCAATGATATTTATTTTGTCCAAGTAAGCTATGTTTTCCACATGCGTCTGTGGAGATGTGGCTCACAGGGAGTCAAGAAAAGATATCTCTAGAATCTCCTCCTTCTTCCATCCTTCTAGGAAAGAGACTTAGATTTCTGCCAGGAGGAACTGCAGGAGGGTCAGAGCCTGGCTACTCTGCTCTGCTTGGAGAGATAAACTGCTGACCTAGAATTGTATTGAGATTATCTAGAACAATTATCCCTCCATCCCTTCCTCCCTCCTCCCCTCCTTCTCTCTGTCTCTCTTTTCTCTCTGTCTCTCTCTGTCTCTCTATCTCTCTTCTCTTCTCTCTTTCTCTGTCACTGTCTCTGTCTCTATCTATTATATCTAGAATTATGTGCTCTCTTTTGTTAGTCTAGATTAAATAGTTAAATAGCAGGTTAAAGAGGAGAGGGTGGGATTTTAGCTGGAACTTGAAGCCAGGGAAGCCATTTGGCAGGCAGAGGAAGGAGAGCCTTCCAGACATGGGAACAGCTGGAGCTGGGAGATGCCTTGTCTTGGTTGTGGAAGGGCCGAGAGGCTGAAGTGTTAAGGAGTACGGTGTGAGAAGACTGGGGAGGAAAGATGGGGCTAGGTCATGCAGAACATTTTGTATTTGATCCTGAAGGTGAAAGGGAACCACTGGAGTTGGCTGAGTGGGGGAGTGCATTTTGGAAAAATCACTTTGGTGGGTGAAGGGAGGACAGACTGAAGTGGTGAGGGGGGAGAGACTTGAAGCAGGCAAACTGCTAACTTTATAGATGAAAAAACCCCAAGGTCCATAGTGGTGAAATACCATGAAAGGTGGCTAGGTGGCCAGTGGATAATGATGAACTTTAATTCAGAAAGGCACTTCCTAGCTGTGTGATCTTGAACAAGCTACTCAATCTCCAGTCTTAGTTTCTCCAGCCATAAAATGGGGAATAATTCCTCACAGGAAAGAATCAAATAAGATTGCAAACCCCCAAAGAACTCTATTAAGTTGGAATTGTCGTTGTTGTTATTGTCATTCTGTCTGTCATCATTAGAACCAGGATTTGAGGGTAAATTCTTAGACTAACATCCTAGGTGCCTCCCATTAGGTTATTCCCATCCAGGTACCTCCCCCATTATGTCATTGTTCTTGTTATCCTATAAAAAAGCTTGCTCTCTGATACTTAGGCTGGATTCTTTGACATGATAAGTCTCGCCCAGCCCTGGGGCCAAGAACCATTTGATCCCAGTATATCTCTCCACTTAATAAACTATTAAATTGGTCTCTAATTAAAAAAAAAGTTCTTAGACTAAAACCAAAACTCTTTCCATCCATTATGCTGCTTGGACATTAAATGTAAATTAAGAAAATAAATGGGAATTATAAGTATGAGAAATAGCCTATTCTGAAATAGCTAATATGTCTGTTAGCATTTAAAAAATGAATTTAGAATCCTGTTGAGGTTGAGAAAAAGTAGGAAGGGGAAATAGCTTCAACTACCCAACAAAAGATAATTGGAGGCTTCCCGTTTGTGGTAGTTATTATGGAACATGCATAGAAAGGTCTGGGCACAAGTAACACCTGATGAGCAGGTGTGATGGGAAGTCATCTTGACTGCCAGGGGAATCAAAAATCCATTAAAGTGTTCAAGTATAATTGTCAGGTTTTAGGGTATGATCTTGAAAGGACCCACACATCTCCTGGCTTCCCTGGAGGAATATTTGGGAAATATACCACATTGCCATTTTTAATTTCAAAGAATTTCTCTTCCTTTGAAAAAAACTCTTATGTACATGGGGAAAAACACACATATGCATGTAAATGGCTCCTTTCCAATAGGAAAAACTCGAATCTCATTCATTTCCAGTATTTATTAACTGTCTGAAATGTACAGGCAGTGAGATTACAAAGACAATGAAAGCATAGTCTGCCCTAGGGGAGTTTATATCCTATTAGGGGGATACAATCTAGTGTTCTCTTGTTGAAATTACTTTCTAGTATTTTGTATGTGGGCAGCTTGAAGTCCAGAGGCTTGCTGCCAATCACATCTACAGAATAAAGGCAGAAATGTGGGCCAGGAGGAAGACTGCTTTTTCTTAGCTTAACTTAAAACTTGGTCGGATTCATTTGAATGGCAAAGCCCAAAAGATTTTGAAGATAAGAAGAAAACCTTGGTGTCTCAGACTAAAAGAAGCCTTTGTAATTTTGAGAAAGTGGCCTTAAAATTATTTGGTAAGGATGTGCATAAATCAGGAATTAATGTGAATTAAAGGGACTTTCTAACCCTATGTCAGTTAAAGGCCTGGGACAGAGATACATTGATCCAGCTAGCAGGAAGAAGCGAATTCAAAAACCGATTAAGTACCTCAAGTCTTTAATTAATAATTGGCTGTCTGTTCTGTGTCCCAGAAGAACTTCCCTTCAGTTCTGACTTATTGTTTACAAAAAAAAGATGCTGAGGTTTTTTTCTTAGTAATGAGTAGATATATGAGAGTTCTATCTTTATAAAAGGGAATGAGTTTAAGTTTATGATTCTAAGTAGTTACAGACTGGAGTAGCTTTTCTTGGGGCCTTACATTCAAGAGAGGGAATTCCAAATACTATAAAAAACATTTGCAGTATACACATAAAATATGTCTATGTCTATTTATATCTCTGTACATATACAAATACATACTTTTTATAGAATCATCTGTTTATATTGATTATCTCCCTGAGACAACAGAATGTAAGCTCCTTACAGGCTGGAAGTGGGTGTTTTTGACTTTGTGTTCTCAGGATATGCCAATAGCATTATGACCATGGTAGCTTAATAAGTGTTTGTTGAATTAATAATCTGTTAATTACATATAGCATAATTTGAGGAAGTAGAGAGTGCTATCAATTAAGGATATCAGGAAAAAGCTTCCTGTAGAAGGTGCTATTTCAGATGAATGAGTCTTGAAGGAAGTGAAGAATTCTAAAAGGCAGAAGTGGCTGATGAAAAAGCGCATTCCAGGCTTTGTGGCAAAAAGACAGAATATGGAACATGGAACATTTGAGAAACATCAAGTGAACTAGTTTGGCTGACATATAGAGAATAAAGGAAATGATATGAAATAACTCTCCATAGGGATCAGACAAGATGAAATGTAGGAAGAACTAGTAGAGCCTCATTCCCTCAACAATTACTCTAGAGAAGAATGCTAGATTGAGAAGTAAATTGGATATTGAAGGAAAAAGTGTAGTATTGTCTTTTTCTAGTCTAAAATTACAAATTCAACTTATAGACAAGTAACCAGGAAAGGAATAGGGTAGCAAAAGTGGATTGGAATCAGGTACTCAGTACCCAGAACTCTGAGAATCAGCTCTGAGTGAATAGTGGACTCGGTCATCCCTTCCAGGTGATTAGGTCAATTAGGGCCAAGAATAAATCAGCACTCAGAGTCTTATATTAGGGGCCAACATTAGTAGATCTTAAACACAGTACTCTGCTTAGGAAAGCAACATAGGGGAATCTATCAGAGGAGCTGGGATCACAGAGTCGGCCCCAAAAGAGCTTCCAGTTAGACCAGTAATATTAAGTTATCTGGAGCAGATCGCTGAAAGAAGGAGCAAGCAAAATAAGAAAGAGAACTATTATGAGCCCAAGGATTCTAAGACCATAGGAAAATACCTACAAGCAAAATCTCAAGTAAAAATATAGATTGCCCTCAAAATCAATTAGAATTCCTAGAAAAATATGTAAGAGAAACAAGAAAAACAGAGAAAAGAATTGGAAGAAAAATTAAAACTGTGGAGGGAAGACATGAAAAGAGAATTAATATCCTGGGTCAAGAAGTACACAATCTTAGCCAAGTAATAGTCTTGAAAATTAGAATAAACCAAAAAGAAGTTAATAACTCCACGAGATAACAAAAAGTATTAAAATAAAGTCAAAAGAGCAAGAAAAATAGCAATCCCACATAGAAAACTACAGACTTAGAAGATAGATCAAGGAGAAATAATATAAGAATCAACAAAATACCTAAAAGTCATATCACATTTTCATATCATATTTTAAGAAATCCTAATAGAAAAATGCTGATGTCTATTAGAACTTAAGGGCAAAATGAACCTAGGAAGAACTTCCTGATAAATTCCTGAATGAAATCTAAAAATGAAATGCCTAGAAACACCATAACCAAAATCCAGAATTTCCAGATCATAGAAAAAAAAATACTTCAAGAAATCAAAAATAGAGACTCCAAATGCTGAGGAACCACAATCAAAATCATACAAGATTTAGCAGCTACCAATCTAAAGAAATGGAAAGCATGGAATATTATATTCCAAAAGGTCATGAATTAGGTTTGCAACCAAAAGTTACTTACCCAGAGAAAGTCACTATAATCCCACAGGATGAAAAATTAGACTCGGTGAAATAAAAGCCTTCTAAGTATTCTTTTTTTCAGTTAAATTTTTTAAATTAAAGCTTTTTATTTCCAAAACATATGCATAGCTAATTTTCAGCATTCACACTTGCAAAACCTGTATTCCAAAGTTTTTTTCCCTCATTTCCCCCCACCCTTTCTCCTAGATGGCACATAATCCAATATAAGTTAAACATATGCAGTTCTTCTATATGTATTGCCACAATTATCATGCTGCACACAAAAAAAAGCAAATTAAAAAGGGAAAAAATGAGAACAAAACAAAAAAAGCCAGCAAACAATAATAAAAAAATGAAAATACTATGTTGTGATCCACATTCAGTCTCCATAGTTCCTTCTCTGGCTGCAGATGGCTCTTTCCATCACAAGTCTATTGGAATTGCCTCGAATCATCTCATAACAAAGACCCATGTCCATCAGAGGTAATCATCACATAATCTTGTTGTTGCCGTGTGCAAAGATCTCCTGGTCTTGCTTGCTTCCCTCAGCATCAGTTCATATAAGTCTGTTGAGGCCTCTCTGAAATCCTCCTGCTGATCATTTCTTATAGAGCAATAATATTCCATAACATTCATGTACCATAACTTATTCAGCCATTCTCCAGCTGATGAGCATCCACTCAGCTTCCAGTTTCTTACCACTACAAAAATGGCTGCCACAAACATTTTTGCACAATTGGGTCCTTTTCCCTCCTTTAAGTTCTATTTGGGATATAAGCCCAGTAGAAACAGCTAGATCAGAGCAAATGCACGGTTTGATAGCTCTTTGGGCATAGTTCCATATTGATCTCCAGAATGGTTGGATCAATTCACAGTTCCACGTGAACTTGCTTTCCCATGTCTCCTCCAACATTTATCATTATCTTTTCCAATCTGAGAGGTGTGTAATGATACCTGAGAGCTGCATTTCTCTAATTAATAATGATTTAGAATATTTTCATATGACTAGAAATAGTTTTAATTTCTTCATCTGAAAATTGTTCATATCATTTGACCATTTATCAATTGGAAAATGGTTTGAATGCTTATAAATTTGAGTGAATTTTCTGTATATTTTAGAAATGAGGGCTTTATCAGAACCTTTGGATGTAAAATTTTTTTCCCATTTTATTGCTAAGCATTCTTGATGAAAAAATAAAGTTTAGTAGAAACTTTGAAATATAAATATCCGAGTAAAGAGAAATATTAAAAGGCAAATACAAATGAGCAATCAGAAAAGACTTTATAAGGATGAAATTTTTGACTTCTAATGGGGAGGGGATTGTCAGAGTGGTATGTTGTCAGCAGGGATCATAGAAAGAATCTAATAAAATAGAAAGCCTCAGGGTGATTTTTGTTATATTTTGATGATCTCAAAAGAAGAAAGGAAAGGGAGAGAGGGAAAGGCAGAAATAAGGGCAGAAAAGGGGAAGAATGAAAAGGACTTAATCAGTGGGTATATATAAACAAGAAACAGTTGGAGGAAATGGATGTCAGTTGAGCATCACTTTGAAATGATGCAGAGTGAAGTTAGCAGAATCAGAACAATTTTAATAAACACAACATTGTGAAAATGAACAATTCTGAAAGACTGGAGAATTCTGATCAAAGCAATAATCAACGATGATACCAGATGACTAATGATTTAGAATGTTGCCCATCTCCTGACAGATGTAAGACTTCTATATACAGAGTGACACACACAGAGAGACAATGTGGCCATCTATATTGCTTTGTTATGCATATTTATTGCAGTAGCTTTGTTTTTCTTTTCTTTGTTTTCTAGTGGGGGAAGAAGATTGAGGGGGAATGAAAGATGGGTAAAGGACAAATGCTTGTTAATTGAAAAAATAAAATTTAATTAAAAATACAAAAAATCCTCCGTGGAATTATTTTCTAATTGAAAGCAGCCCAGAAAAAAATCCAATCTGAATAGCATTTAAATTATTTTTTTTAATAAAATGCATTGTTTAGATGGGCTATTACCAAAACTGCTATTAGAAAGAAAGGAAAAGCCTGTGAATTAAGATACCTTCTAGTTATAGAATCACATCATTCTTTCATTTCTAAAAAGACAGAATAACATTCCCACACAGCATCCTTATTATAGAGACTGCTGTATATTTGTGGGTGTATCTAATTTTTTTCTGAGCCCTTCTCTATTTTAATTTCCCAAATAGTGATGCAGTTGGGAATTTGATGAGCAAACTCCACTGAAAGCTTTATCTATTGTTTATTAGTTTGGGATGAAAAATGACTCTGCAGAAACATAAAACCTATTCAAATATGAAATTCAAAGTTCACCTAAACTTATTAAATAACCTCAACAAGGTTCTGGCTGCTGAAGTGGATAAAGAATAAGGTAGTGGGTACAGACGTCGTTGCAAGTAAACCAGGATGACAAAAACGAAAACTCATAATACATTAGCACATAGTACCATGTCTCTGACAATCAGGACATAACAATGTCACAGAAAGACTCCACAGTAAAGAAAGGCCATGGAAGATCTAGCTACTGAAATGGCTAATATTAAAGAGAGCTATAAACATAGATAGCAGCAGTGCAAGAAACTGCTTGTCTGTAGAGTCTCCTTTTACAAATAGGTGAAGATGGAATGTTATTGACTTTCAAACCAAAAAATTTAATTTTGAAAACTTTAAATTATAAGACATGAGAGCTGTGCAATTTTAACATATAGCTATATGAACAAAAGTAGAACAGACAATGTTTATGAAGCAGAGAGGAAGGATAAGGCAAAATGATAATCCTGGCTACAGGAAAGCAAGACCTTGAATAAAGTTAAATACAGGAAGGACAATTTGAAATTAATCAATTGGAATTATTTTCCTGGCTTCTTGCCATTCTTTAATTATTTTCTCAATTATTCAAAAAGAAGACTTCATATAAGGGGGGAAATGGAATCTTCAAACTATAGGCCAACATGCTTGATTTTGATTCTTGGCAGAAGTCATCCTAAAACATTTGTCTCATCCACATCTTTGTCTTTTGACAAAAATGTGATCAGCACATCAGCTCTAATTATAAAAATCACCTCAAGATGGAGTTGTTTTTGTTTTGCTTTTTCAGCACTAACATTGAAGATACAAATAGAAAAAGGAAGGCAAGCTCTTGGGCTCTAGGACCTGACATTCTGATTGGGAAAGACTCCACATACAGAAGGGATTAGCATCAGGGCTGATGAAGTCTTAGGGTGCAAGGGTACCTTATCCAAGAGTCCTAAGGTACACCAATAGATCAGATGCAAGTGTCCACGGGTGTAGAAGGCATAGTGGTAGTTCAAATGGCAAGTGCTGCTAGATTTCCATCTTACTCGAAGGATTACAGTTGCTGGCCCCCAACTCATCCAAATGAAGTGAATAGCCATGTCTGGTGGGAGTGGTTGACTCATCACCAATGAAAGGTGTCCCTGAGGGACCGAGTATAGTACAGATCAAGGAGTTATTCTACAGCTAGAAAAGGAGAAGTGGTCTTTGGCAAGAAGGTTAGGAAAAAGGAAATGTGCTGGCAGCCATTTTTGCTTATAGTTGTTTGTTTGTTTTTTTGCCTCTCAACCCTGTGTCAAGTCCTGGATGGCTTGGGCTGGAGTAAAGTAGAAAGGCATCAGAAGGGGGAAGGAAGTAGAAAATTCACAAGCAGTTCTTCCTATTCACAGCCTAGGTCAGGACAGAGAGGAAAGGAAATGGTGCTGGCTACTCTTTATTTCTTTTTAATTAAAGCTTTTTATTTTTAAAACATATGTATGGATAATTTTTCAACATTAACTTTTGCAAAACCTTGTGTTCCAATTCCCCCCCACACTTCCTCCCACCTCCTCCTCTAGATGGCAAAAATCCTATATATGTTAAACATGGTAAAAATATATATCAAATCAAATATATGTATACATATTTATGCAATTATCTTGCTGCACAAGAAAAATCAAATCAAAAAGAAAAAAATAAGAAAGAAAATAAAATGCAAGCAAACAACAACAAAAATAATGAAAATACTATGTTGTGATCCACACTCAGTTCCCATGGTCCTCTCTCTGGGTATAAATGGCTCTCCATCACAAGACCATTAGAACTGACCTGAATCATCTCATTGTTGAAAAGAGCCACGTCCATCAGAATTGATCATCGTATAATCTTGTTGTTCTGGCTACTCTTTCTGTGCAGATTCCTAGAGAACTAATGAAATCCTAAGTTATATTGAGAAGATTTTATGTTTTTGGTTGTTGTTGCCTAGACTTGTACTTTCATCATTGTATTGAATTCTTGGCAAGGAAAGTCTCTAGCAAAGCTCAGCAGTTTTTCTATGGTTTATAGTCTTAGTGATCTGCTTGGGGCACTGAAGTATTAGTCAACTTGTCCAGGATGTAGAGTCAGGTTTTGAACCCAAATTCCCATGCTGCCACAGTCAGCATTCTATCCACTGCACCACACTGTGCCTTTCCAGAATGAATCAGTAGACAATGTTCTGTTTCTAACTGAGCAGAAAATTGGAGGTATTCAAATAAAATGGAAAGGTGATAACAAAATCTGCCTTTTGGTGCAGAAAAAACAAGGATGGGTAATAAAAATGTTGGCTAATGGCCAGGGATATTAGTTAATTGAGAGGAAGACATCTATCAAGAATAGATCAATTGTCTAGAAATCTATTCCTTAGTAGACAGAAGGCTAGAAATTATGTGAAGAAAGTGGAGTGTCAGCCAAAGATATGTATTCTAGCTAGCAAAGAGGTGGAATGAAGTATTTAAAATCAGTTGGCAGTCAGATATGTACCCTACAAGCAATCTGAAGGCCAATAGAAGATATCTATAGAATGGGATAGCATCCAGGGATCAATCTCTTACAGGACAGATCAGCAGAGTATTTAAATAACAGGCTGATGGTCAAGGAGTTATCTCTTAATTGAGAACAGTCAGAGATATCCTAACAGTGGCATTTAGACAAGGGATCTTACCCTTGGTGGGCCAAATAGGGAGTGGTATCTACAGAAGAGACTGGAATATAGGAATATATGTCATAAGGAGCAGGCTTGGACCTCCAGAAGTGCCAAGTTATTCTCCAGGGCTTGTGCTGAGTTCTGCTTTCTACAAGTGTGGAATAATGTCCCCTATAACATTTTTCCCCCTTAAAATTTCATATCACCCATCCTGCAAGTTTCAATTTTTAATGAAAGGGCCAAACCAAACCTCATGCCAGTTCATGCCCCACTAAAAGAATGAGTCACTATCTCTAAAACATTCTCTATCATGACCCAAAAGTACCAGACCATGTTTAGTAAAAGCTCCTGAATTTTGACTAAAAAAATACTGAGTCATACTACTGAAAAACATGCTGAGTCATTAATACCAGAGACCATGTGGTAGAACAGAGATACTGTTAGATTAGAAGTTGGAAACTTCTTAATCTATTTCCTGTTCTGCTTTTATTAGCTTTGAGAAATTGGTCATCATTTGATTTCTGAAGTCCTTAGTTTTTCATCTGTAAAATGGTTATGAAACATTCTCTGTCTTCAAGGTAGTCGTGAGATTCAAGTAGGAAAATGTATGTGAAAGTGCTTGTGAACTATGCATTTGCTTTACAAATACAAGATAACATTATTACTCACAATGGAGGGAAGCTTGTGCAAAGTCTCCCTGGCTCCAACCATGACCATTAAAAGATTTTTTTTCCATTATACTCTCTCTCAATTTGATTCTAAAATGCTTGAAGTCCAAGTTCTATGGGCAGGTAAATTTCATTTTTAACTTTCTCTGTGTTTATTCAGCATAATTTCTTACATAATGCTTTATGAGTAAATAATAATATCTTAATTTTCTAGCTGAGGAGAGTGAAATTTGGGGAGTTTAAACGACTGACCCAAAATTTTATAGAAATCAGCCTAGCTAGGGTTATATCCTAGGTCCCACTTCTGACTCCAATATCCTTGCAAGACTCCATTCCATATGCATTTTTCTTTAGCATTACAACTAGATAGTAATGGTAAGACAGGATACTACGGCATAGAATTTGAAATTAACTTGCAGTGTATATGGGAGAAATCCTAAAATGGGTCTTTTAATCCACACTAAGGTCTTCTGAGAACTCCTTGGATAAAATGAATCCCACAATGCTAGTGAAATTTTAAATCGCTCCAATGATGTAATTGCTGGCATGAAGAACTATTATAAATGTTTGAGTGCTTATCAGCACCATGGACAGCACTTGAAGTGCTGCTAAGACTGTAGGTAGCTAGATTATAGCAGCTGAATATAGCAGGGTCCTAGAAGCTTTAATGATACATTTTGCCATTATTGTGTTATTTTGTGTCTGAGCAGTGGTTGGAGTGTGTTAGTGGGAAGATTTAAGGAGGAAAAAGGATATAACTGCATTGTTAGATTTAATTAGGCATGCCCATTTTTGTGTATTTTGGAAGAATGGTTCCATACAGATTAAGAATAACCCCCAAGGTAAATTTTCAGGCTGTGGAAAGGGAAGCACTGCATTGTCTGGATTTCTTGAGGAAAAGGTCCCTTGTATCTCATACCTTGTGTGCTAACCAGCAGGCTGTATTCTTTTCCTGAAGTGTCTAGAATCGTGTGCCAGTGCTTTCTATTAGATCTATGTGGTGAAGGGTCAGGGGTCTCCAAAGGACTGAGAATAGAAAGATTCTCTGATGGGTTAGACTGAATTTCTGATAAATTATTAGTTTTAGCACTCCTCCCTCTAACCCTAAGGGAATGTTGTATGTACATACAAAACCAGACATAACAGACATACTCTAACTTAACCTGGGCCTTTAATAGGGATTTGCAATTGTTTGATATTGAAATCCTACTTGGTTAATCTTCATTCTAATACTGTCACACCTCATACCTTTTGATGATGATTTGCATTGCCTCTCCCCCTCTTTTCAACTAAGGATCTAGACTCATATGGCAGTGAAAAATTGAGGCCATTTGCTGAGAGTCCTTTCTCCCTTCTACTTGTTTCATGTTACTGAGATGTTCTTTTATTAGTCTCCACTGAAGAAATTATGTACATGTACATGTATCTCTGACTCAATTCCATCCTGTTTTCTTCATCAGACAGCCTCCTCTACCATTCTATCTCTTTTACTTGACTTTAATCATCTGCTATCTACTGATTCATTCTATTCTGCCTACGATCTTGTCCAACTCTCCCCTATCTTAAAAAAATAAAAAAACACCTTCACCAGACTTGACAATCCTCATCAGATATATCATTTGATATTCCTTCTTCTTACCTAAACTCCTTGAGAAAGCTGTCTACACCAAGTACCTCCCACTGCTCCCCACATTCTTCTATACCACTGTACTCTGTCTTCTGACTTCATCATTCAACTGAAACTCTCTCCAAAGTTGCCAATAATGTTGTGATTGCCAAATCTAATGATATTTTCTTAATTCTCATTCTTTTGGACTTCTGGGTACTTCCTCCTCTTTAAGTTTTTATGGTACTCTCCTCTCCTAATTCTCCTCTTATAGATCCGACCTCTCCTCAGTTTCCTCTGCTAGATCTTCATTCATGTCACACTCACTAACCACTAGTGTCTCCCTAAGCTCTATCCTGGGTCCTCTTCTCTTCTTCTGCTATATTACCTCTCTTGGGGATAGCAATAGCTCCAGAGGATTTGATGATCACCTCTATGCAGGTGATTTTCAGATCTAAATATCCAATCTGAGCCTCTCCCCTGAGCTCCACTGATGTATCACCAACTGCCTTTAGACATCTCAAACTGGAAGACCCAGAGGCATCTCAAATGCAACCTGTTTGAAACAAAAACTCCTTGTATTTCTACTTAAATTCTTTCTCTTCTTCACTCTCTTATTATTTTCAAGGGCACTACATCTTCAAAGCCACATAAACTTAAAACCTACATCATCCTCAACTCCTCCTTGCACATACTTCACATATCCAATCTGTTATCATATCATGTCCAGAACATCTTTCATATAACATTTCTTTCTCTCTATTCACATAGGCATCAGCTTGCTTTAGGTCTTCATTATCTCTTCTCTGGCTCCTTGCAAGTTTGCTCTCCCCACTCCAATCCTGCCTCCACTCAGAAGCCAAAGTGAACTTCCCAAAGTACAAGTCTCACTCTATGAAGCATCATAAACAAAGGAGACCTAAGAAAGTGGAGTTATAGTGAAGAAGAGCCTTTTCCTCCTCCTTCCCTTAGGCTGGAATAGCAGCTAGTCTTTCAGTCAGTCTTACAGCTCTATAGGAGTTCAAGTACATAAACTTTGGGAATTCCTGTCCTACAGTGAACAGAGGTCATTAGGTAATAGATGTAGAATTGGAAACAGCCTTGAGGACTATCTAGTCCAACCCTCATTTTATAGATGTTGAAACTGAGGCCCAGGAAGGTCAAATGACTTTTCTCAAGAACATCACATGAGGAGTATCAATGGCAGGATTTGAATCCTAGGACTTCTGGCACCAGAGATACTTTTAAAAAACTTTTTACTAACAAAGTAATAATTGGTCATCCCATAGCAGTTTCAGGGGATGTGGAAAGCCATATTTAAACCAACAAATGATGATGGTGAAAATGACAGCAATACTTTTACTTTAGTCTTTCTTTCTGGGCAAGTATAGCTACTCTAATTATAAGTCCTATTTCACCACGAAGACAGGAAGCAAGTATGTGGAAGATCATGCTTTTTCTAAGGAAAAGAGATTTGATTTTTGCATTATTTTAGTATAAATATGTTAGTGAAATACAGTGAAATATCTTTGTGGAGTCAATTATATGAAAAGAGTGAAAACCCAGGGAATATGTACGCAATTTCTTCTTTGGATAGAACACATGGACTCAGAAAGAACTTGGATGTCAACTGGCCCTTGGGCTAAGATGAGTCTGTATGCACTTCCCTTGGAGTTTTACCATCAACACAGTAAGAGCTCAGCTACCCAATGACTCAATTCAAACACATTAAACATGTTTCTCCACATGAAAGTGTAGAAATTTTAAGCAAAGCAATACAGGCTGTACTTGCAATTTCAAAGGTGTAGAGATCTCCCTGGGTGAGGAAACTACATCTAGCAAAGCAGATCAACACCTTGTTTAGAGCCAGTCTTGTGTCCTCAAGCACTTAGAAACTAAGTAACTTTCAGGGTCACATAGTCATTACATCTCAGAGATAGGCTTTGATCTAGGTCTTCTTGACTTTGAGCCTGATTTTCTATCCATTTTGCTACATTACCTCAAAATTTTAGCAAAGTCTTCATTTTCATTCCATGATGGCTCATGGTTAAATTCAGTCAATTAATCGATAAACATTTATTAATCACCTACTATTTGACAGGCACTGTGCTAAGCATTGGAAAATTCCACATTATGACTCCTTGCATGTTTCTATGAAATGGGAAGCCTTATTCATTCTTTGACAGGAGTCTGAATACCTCTCAATGATGCCTTTCACAATCTTATTTTGGGACTAAGTTCTCGTTTCCTGTTCATATAGCTGATGTCATCTCCTATCCCAATGAAAACGATGAGCTACAGTTGTGAAGGAAAATTGGTGGAATGGATTGGTAGCGGATCAGGCTCCTTCTCATTGGGGATCTTCAAGTCATGGCTAGACAGTTACTTAAGGTGCCATAGCGAAATTTTTAATCAAGTGAATGTTGGATGGTCTCTGGAATCCCTTTCAACACTGAGATCTCTGGATTTTGTATTTCCAAATTTCATTGTTTCAAGAAAAAAATCTCACCTTATTAACACTGTAGAATCTATACATGCATTTAACATTTTCCCACATATTTATATTAAGATATTTTAGTAGATAGAGGTCTCTGGCTGTGTTCCATTCACTGAGAAAGCATTTCAGAACAGAATGCTGATGTCTCCATTTCTGCTTGCTCTTGGGCTGAATTAATGCTTTCCTTGTACTATCACCAACTGAACAGCCTGCTACAGGCCAGCATTACTTGCAATTAGTGCTTTACTTTATGTGTTTCGATCTGTAAATTCTATCTGTGTTATAGCTACACAGAAGCTTTGCAAATAATTATCCCTCTGCCCAGCCAGGGCACCTAAATCCTGAGGGTGATTGACTAGCCTGGTTCTTGGTAGTGGCTTCCATTACAAGAATGAAATGGGTGCTTGGGAGCACAGTGACATTTAGAGATAACCATTTGTCTTGATCCACTCTCTGAGTTTCCTTCAGGTATTAGTTTTCTTTGCTTGAGAAGCAATTGATCAGTCAATAACATTGATGGATAAAGAGAATGTTGGTCTTAGAATCAAGAGAGTGTATAATTAGAGCTAGAATGTGTCTCAGAGGTCACCTAGTTCAATTCTTTCATCTTTACATATGTAGGAAGTAAGATGCAGAATAATGAAATGATTCACGTCAAGGCCACATGGGTTAACACAGGAGGGACAAAAAAGTTGGTGTTCTAGTATGCAGCTCCGATTCTGAATTCAGATCCTTACCATAGGTGTAACCTTTGGTACACTGTTTAGCATTTCAGTTTTCCTATCTATGAAATGGGGAGTCCACAAGACTGTAAATTCAACAAATGTTTATTAAGTGTTAACTATGTGCAAGGTACTTGAAATTCAAAGAAAAAAACAATCCTTGCAATTATACGGAATATACTTTATTATAAGGATGACAATTTTTGTACCTTTTTTTGTAATGATAAGATATTATAAATGTGTGATATTATTATTATTGGGGTCACAAAAAGAAATAGAAATCACAATTCTCACTTTTAAGAAGCTTTAAACTTAAAGGGAGGAAATTGAGTTTGTTTTTAAATCATCATGAAAATACAATATCTTCATTTATTGAGGATATGGCCACATGGTTTCCCAGAATTTTTCTTGGTGCCCAGGTCATGATTGAGATCTACAACGCTAATATGAAGTGTAATATGATGCTTTTAAAAAATATCATTCCAAAGTGTCATTTGTATGGACGTTCAAATTAACAATTCGAGAGAAAATGGAGCTTGGTACTAAGACTTGTTTATTTGATTTAATTCCTTTGTAGAAAGTGAAAGCAATAGCAGTAGATCAGGAAAGAAACATCGAAATAGATGAAAACAAGAGATTTCTAAAAGGTGCCCAGTGAAAATATGCACTATTCTCTATACAAAAATAGTACTAATGACCCACCATGATCCAGGATAAATGTGTTGAGTTGTTTTTTCAATGGGGTGACGAATCAGCATTGATTCATGCACCCATATTCTGTCTTTTACTTTCTGCTAAGAGTAGCATATATTCACAAGATGATTATCTAGAATTTTGTAGAACCATAGTTCTTAGAACTGCAAGGAGCCTCAAGATATCCTCTGGGTCAACTCCAAAATCTTCAGATAGGTGTGGTATTGTGTAGATGAAGAAAGAAAGACTATGATATGCCTTTTTCAAAATTTTCAACATCAGTAAGTGATGGAGAATATGCCCATGAAGATACTCTGTGGCCAAAGGTAGCAAAATAATCCAAAAGTAACTACTGAGAAAATGAGATTGGTTGGTGGAGGATTTCACACATTCTGAGCATTAAGAATGAAGTAAACCCTGAATGTCAACATATAAAGGACCTGTGATTTTAATAATTACCAACTGTGTGACCCTGGGCAAATAATTTAATATTTGCCCTCATCCTCAATTTCCTCATCTGTAAAATGGGATAATAGTAGAACACCCCCAATTTTCCCATCTGTAAAATGGGAATAATAATAGCACCAACCAGGTACAGAGAATCAAATGAGACAAAATGCATAATACACTTTGCAGATATTAAATCATTATATAAATGCTAGTTACTATTATTGTTTTGTCAGTGTAGGAATTTCTTCCAATATGAATTAGAGACCATTTATAACTTATGATCCTAAGATAAATTCCTTGAGGCTCACAGAGGGTAAGGCCAGAATTCAGTTCCTTTAGTAGAATTTCCATTTAAATGTTAGCTATTGGACAAGGATTCATATTTAGAGAAACAACTATCAAATTTACCTTTATAGATGGGCCTAAAAAGTTGGGTGATTCTTAGCATTCCCTTTTCTACCTCTTCAGACTATCTCTGCAGAACTATAATGGGGACATTACCAGACTATGAATCACTCTGAATTTTTGTTCATTTCAGGATTTTTTTTTCTGATTAGATCAAGAACAGACATGGTCCTTCTCCAGAACCACATTCAAATCTTTCCCTGCTTCGTAAAATCTGACAAAGTTTGCACTTTGCTCACATGAACTTTGAAAACCTTGACTTGACTCTATGCCACGATGAGTCTTTAGAGTATGGCATATGTGGCAAAGAGTCAACAAGCATGTGCTCAATTTGCCAACCAGACAGATATGTCAAAAGCAACTGTGGTTCAGGATAGACATTTATTTAAAAATTTTAAGGATGATGATAGTGGAATGTTTATAATCACTGTTGATCTCATAAAAAAAGAAAAGAATGACAAGTTAATTTCTTAGAAAGCTTGGCATGGACTCTAACTAAGCAAATTCGTCACAAGATAATTTGTGGATGAAACTGGAAGGACTTCAAGTAGTCAACAAACGAGAACAGGTCTTTCAGGAATCCTTTATCAACTTTTCATCATCAGTAGCTTGGAGCCCCTAGTTTCAACTTCCTAGCCCTATTTTGCTTTTGTGAAAAAAAATGGAGATAAAACTTAGGTAAATCAGATCAGAAGAAGAAGCTGAACCAGACCAAGCTCACAAATGCTATTTTTCCATTCCAAAAGTATATGACATATATGAAATATATGAAAACTAAGTTATTACACAGGGCCAAATAACCAAACCTATTTTCTTTGTAAAATGTTTTATTGATGCATTTGATTTATATATTATAGTTGTTCTGGAAAGGAGGAGATGTCCCTCCTTTAAAGCTGAACTTCTCTTTATGATAAAGAAAAAGTTAAGCAAAAAGCAACAAATCAACAACAAACAAAAATAAAACAAAACAACATAAAACAAACAAAACACTTGTTATATATCTGAAAATGTATGCAATATTTTGCTCTAGGGAACCCCACCCCATCCTCCCACCTCTGCAAGGGAAATGGGGAAAGAAAAGCATTCTGTAGAATGCTGCTTCAGATGCTACTGATGATTTTTAGAAAAGGAGAAAAGGCATTTTAAAGTATAGAACTTTGATTTGTGGTGAAGAAAAATCTGGTTAGGGCTGTCAGAAATGTTTGCAAATGTGTGAAAACTAGAATTCCTTGCAAGGAAAAATAATAGAATGTCACCAAGTAGATAATGTTGTGCTAATTTAGGGTGACAACCCCATGACATTTTTCTTTCCAACTCAGACCAAGTTTTACACTTCTTTGTACTAACCCATTCTGACAATGATATGCAGTCTAATTTTTCTTGGCATGCCTGTAACTGAAACCCTTTTATCCTTTATTCAAACTTGACACTACCTACCTTAAAAAATATATATACAAAGCAACTTTCAAAAATGTATTTATGACTTCCATTTGCAGTACATTTCTACTGTTTGAGCTTTGAAGGTAAAAAACATTCACCTTTCATTTTAGCCCAATATGGCTAAGATTAGCTTACTGGTGAGACTGCATGAAAAAATAAAAATCAGTGCAAGTAAACATATCTCATCTCCACTTTCTGTTTTACAAATGTTTCAATCTCTTCAGTTCAAGCTATCTGAATTTACAAACTTTGTAAGATATAGGAATCCTGAAATAATTTAAGAATATACTTTTCAAGGAAAAGCTGTTCATTTCACTTTCAAATAATTTTCAAGTGTGAGATTATTATTGTATTAATATTGTATTGTACTGTGTTAATAATATATTGTATTAGATACTGTATTAAAAATTAATCTCCTGTATTAAAAAACATATATCTTGAAAGAGTGATTGGGCCATTTACTAATTATACTTACCTTTAATCTAGCTCTTATTTTCTCATTTGGGTATTGGGCTCTATTGAGTCAGGGATTATATCTTGTAAAGGGGATTTTGAGAAACAGGAGAAGGTCCAATGCAAAAAAATACAAAAGAGTAAAATGAAAAATAGGAGTTATAGATTAAAGCAATTGCCTTCTTTGGAAGGAACAAAGGAAGAATAAGAAATAATTTAATAAAACTTTAGAGGTAGCTATTAATTGCAGAGAAAGAAATGACCTGTATTGGTAGGGGGAGTACTTTGCATTTCCCCCTACCAATGAAATAGCAAGTCCAGTGCCTAACCTTCTTATACTATATGTATAGCCTGAGCCCTTCTCTAGTGGGCTCCTGAAAACCTACACCTAGGGTCAAAGTACTCTTTAGAGCAGTTTATATTAAAATCCACAACTCACAACACCATCCACTCACTAATGTTTTCTTTTTGCCAGGTGAAACCTATTACCCTTTAATTCAGGGCATAGAGATTATACCTATGATTTCATGACTAAAGGGAACTCCAAAATAAGGAGTCTGTCCATCAATGCAAGCACCTTCTCTGAAATTTAATAGTCTTAGAGAATTGTCTGTTATACTAAGGTCATATAACTTGTAATATTTCAGAAGTTGAATTGAATCCAAGTTTTTCTGAAGACCAGCTCTCTAACTACTTTAACACTGTCAAATTCAAGTAGAAATGGAGTCCATAAAAAATGTTCAAAAGTTATCTACAGGTGGCATAGTGACTTAGAAAAAACACAAATTAATATTAATTATATTCTATTTTTTTAGTTATTTTGTTAAATATTTTCCAATTACATTTTAATCTGCTTCTGTAGTACTTAAAAGTGTTCTACCACCTCTGCTGCCTCTTTTTAAAACTTTTTTTTAAAAGAATTGAACTAAATACAAAATAAGAAAAAAACAGAAAAAGAAAGGCAGAAAAGGGAAATAAAAACAAAACAAAATAAAACATAATCATGTGTCCAGTGGAACATCAGGAAGAATTCAAAATATATAAGAAAGTCAATATAATAAAATAAATTACACTCATGAGTAACCATCTTTGCTTTCTTGTAGGTTATTCTTTTGTTCTTTGTTGTGTACTTTTTACTTTATTCTTTTTCCATTCCCTCATCCACCCCACCACCACTTAATTAAGACAGAATAGTAAGGTAAACAAAGAAACTCCTAACACACACACACCACACACACACACACACACACAGAGAGAGAGAGAGAGAGAGAGAGAGAGAGAGAGAGAGAGAGAGAGAGGAAATTCCACCCTGTTAGCAGTGGGAGAGAGAAAGCTCAAGTTTCTAGAATGGTATCCCTTCTGAAATATTTCTATCTCTGAATCTTCCATTTGCTTCCCCTGAAAAGCTATGAATGCTTTCTTTGCTAGGTGCCCTCTGCAGAGTTAACTTGCTGTTTCTCTCCTCTTCCCTGCAGAGGAATGGTCACAGCTTCTTAGGAGAGAGAACATCACTTCAGAGCTACTTTTTATGAGTCAGACCCACAGCTGTACTCAGTCAGCACAGCAAAACTTCCTTCACTCATATACTTCTCTTTAAACTGACTGTGCTTTCCCTTCCCCTGAGACTTTTGCCCTGCTTGGAAGTCAATGCATGCACAAATCTCTTGCCTCTTCACGTACCTCAGGATGCCCGAGGATCAGAGCCATGATTATCAGCTTTGGTACCCAGGGTAAATGCCATGATTCCCTCCCATTTAAAAACAGGTTTAGTTGTGGACAAAGTGTCTAAAGAGCCTGGGAAACTGTCCTCTAAACTGACCTGAAGTGGGAAGAGGATAGGAAAAGAGGCAGAACTCCATCTGTCATTCTCTGATTTTAAAGAATTAGTCTCATTAACTAGATGTGAAGCTCAGTTGTTTCTAACTTGGTGAAGGAATGGAAATCCTGCCAATATACTCTACATCTTGATGTCCTGTTGGAAAAGCCCCAGTTGCTCTGACATAGTTATGGCTTTGTTGAGAACAAAGATTATATTTTCTCTTTCTGGTGAATCATCCACAGTATAGTGTGCTGCTTATTACAGGTTTTTATAAATGTCTGTTTACTGATGGATGGCTCACCCACCATCGAGTAACATTTCATCATAAGATTTTTAGCAGACATATCTCTTGGTCTTCAGGACATCTACTAGACTCCAACATTGTTGGGTTATCACAACTGTTTTTCAAAATGGGAAAATTGCTCACATCAAATGAAATTGCTTTAGCTCTCTGCCATGTCAGGATTAATAAAATTCCAGAGTTACTTGAAAAAGAAAAAATCTTTTAGGAAGATTCTATTAAGGATGCCATAATATTTGTAGTTATTTTGATTTCTTAAGATCTTAAAGAACTAAAGATCCATAAAACTAAAGCTTGTAAGTCTCAGAAAACATGAAAAAAATTAGTTATTTAGTTATTTAACCTGGTTCATTCACTAGGATGTATATGTCTAGAAAAGCAAACTGATCTAATAAACAAGTTTTTTTAAACAGTTTATAGAGTTAGTGTTTAAAATGTAAGCATAGAAGGAAAAAGTTCAAAATGATATAATTCAAATTAGGACAGTGCAAGAGTTCTTTTTTTTTAATTATAGCTTTTTATTTACAAGATATGTGCATAGGTGATTTTTCAGCATTGAAAATTGCAAAACCTTCTGTTCCAACTTTTCCCCTCCTTCCCCCCCCCCTTCCCCCAGACGTCAGGCTGACCAATACATGTTAAATATGTTAAAGTATAAGTTAAATACAATATAAGTACACACGTCCAAACAATTAATTTGCTGCATAAAAAGAGTCAGACTTTGAAATAGTGTACCATTAGCCTGTGAAGGGAATAAAAAATGCAGGCGGAGAAAAATAGAGGGATTGGGAATTCTATGTAGTGATTCACAGTCATCTCCCAGAGTTCTTTCGCTGGATGTAACTGATTCAATTCATTCCTGCTCTATTGGAACTGATTTGGTTCATCTCATTGTTGGAAAGGGCACGTCCATCAGAATTGATCATCATATAGCATTGTGGCTGAAGTATATAATGATCTCTTGGTTCTGCTTATTTCACTCAGCATCAGTTCATGTAAGTCTCTCCAGGCCTCTCTGAAATCATCCTGCTGATTTCTTGTGTCTGTGAATCTGCATTTCTTATAGAACAATAATATTCCATAATTCACCCTGTTTATCACAGCTTCCTCAACTGCAGAATGGGGATAATAACCTAGTGGTTATTGTGAAGATCAAATGAAATGATATTTGTACAACACACTTAGCACAATACCTGGAAAATAAGCAGGTGCTATATAAATGCTTATCCCTTTCCCTTCCCCATCTGGGAGTTCCCCTTATCAGTGAAATCACAAGTCTAGTCTGATCCTTATGATCATTATTTGGCTGTCAATCTTCATTTGCATAGATTTCCTCTTGCAAACCTAAAGCACAATTTTATCCTAAAAAGACAAATGCAATTTTACTTATTATGTTCTCTCCTTTTTTGATAGGTATAGAATGTTTAAGTTTACATGGTAAAGGAAACTTGGGTATGATGTTGTTGTAGAGTGCAGGACTAATGGTCCAAAGACCTAGGTTCAAATCTCTCTGCTGCTCACTTATGGCTTCTTGCCATTTCAATATCCTCATACACCAAGTAGGAATAATAACACCACATACCATAGGGTTGTTCAGCAAAGGAAGACAATCATCAGAAAGTTATTTATTGTTCATGGTTGAGCCATGTCAATATAAGAAAAATGGTGATGTTACCTAAATTAATTTCCAGATTTTGTTCCATACCAAATCACTCAGTGACTACTTTTTAGAATCAGATAGAATTAAAGCAAAATTAATCTGCTTCTTTACCGCCTTCATGCCATATTCCTATATTGCAGCCTCTTACCTGGCTCACTTAACTCCAGTTTCACCCTTGATTCCTGGGATTCGGATTGATGACAGATCATAACTAGCTTCACCCAGGCTCAGTCCACTGTTTCTTCCCAACTATTAAGTACTGTAGCCACCCTTCCTCTTCACTTCGAGTTCCACGAATGGTAATCAAATCAATACTACTATACCACCACTATTGGAAAGAACACTTCAACCAAGGGCCTTATAATTCTCTTCTCAGTAGTTAGTATAGTACCTGACACCTAGTAAGCATTTATCTCAAGTATTCATTCACTTAGGAGGAACAGAAGGTCAGGGATTCTAAAGAGAAATAATGAAAAGAAGTAGGAAGATGAAACTAAATGCCAGACCTCAATTTCTACTACAGAACAGTAACTATCAACATTATTTAGAGAGAGAAAGAGAGCTAAAGAGACAGACAGACAGACAGACACAGACATAAAGACACAGACACAGAGATGGTGTTCTATGGATCAGATAAACAAGACCATAATATAACAGACTTTAGGAATACTGAATTTGGTAAGTCTAAGGACACCAATTACTGGGGCAAGGACTTCCTATTGACAAGAGCTGCTGGGAAAACTAAACAGTAGTTGGAAAAATTAGGATTAGACCAGCTACTCATAACATATATCAGCAGAAGTTCAGGTGGATATATAACTTAAATATAGTAAGTAACAATAACTCAATTAGAGGAGAAAGGAAGGAGATTTTCATAACTCCAGATAGGAGAAAACTTCTTGACAAAATAAAGCATGGTGATGATTATATAATATAAAACAGATAATTTTGATTGCATAAAATTGAAAATAGTTTGCTCAAACAAAATGAATACATTTTGAATTGAAAGAGAAATAGTTATTTGGGGGGGGAATTGGGGGGGAAATGTTGGTGGCAAATTTTTCTAATAATGGTCAGATACAATGGTTATATGGGGAATTGATACAAATCTGTAAGATACAAAGGATTAAAAGCCATTTCCTAATAGACAAGTAGGCAAAGAACATGAGCAGATAAAGAAAAGCAAGGTCATTAATAAATAAAACAGTGCTTCCAGTCATTAAGGAAAATGCAAATTAAAACAGCTTTGAGAGTCCACCATATACTCAAGGCAATTATTGGAGGGACTGTGGGAGAACTTTTTTTTTTTACTTTACACAGAAAACATTCCAATTTTCATTTAATGGAGCAGTGTAAGATAATAACATTTTGTCTCTTACAATATTACCTTCTGGTGGATTTATGAACGTTTTGGAGGTCAGGTTAGATCTAAAGTGAAGATGGGCTTCTGATGCATTTTTCTTATTAAATCTTAATAGGACTTTTAAAAAAGAAGTTATATTGGATGACCAACCAAACCATATAATTTGAGTCCAGAGAATTTAAAAAATCTAAACCTTTCTTTTAGTTTATGCAAAATTAAACTACACAGAGAATGTGGAGTTTTACTATTTCTACCATGTAAGTTGATGCTGTTGTTTGAAAGACTTGCAATTTTTTCTTCAAGTTTTTAAAGCTCATTTCAATCCCCTGATTAGGTATATTAATGTTCACTGGGTGCTAGTTTCTGAAAAGAACTCTAAAAGTACATCTTGAATGTGCTGTCCGGGGCAATATCAGTGAAATCAGGACCATGATGGAATTTCTGTTGTAATTTTAAAAATGCAAATCTAATACAAACTGCTTAAGCTTGTTTGGAATCGATCAATCCTTGAAGTCTAGAAAGACATACATGTGCTTAACACTGTCGATAGCTATTACAGGGCAACCTGCTGCTGTTTTCTGTCTATTCTGAAGTGCCTGTCTAAATTTATCACGATGAGCATGTAAAAAGTTCATTTTCCCATTTTTACTTATTAATTGCCAGGCTACTTTTTTTTGGTATACATCTAAACTTACTGTATCCTCTTTCATGTGGAAAAATATGAGAAAAGGCAGTACTTCTGTTAATTCCTCTCCATTTTCAACTATTATTTTCTGAGCAAGAGAAACATATTTATCTTGAGTTCAAGCATAAGCCAAGTCAAAATTTGTTAGAGATCCCAGGTACACTTTACCTGGAGCATATTCCCCTGGTGTTTTGTTGATTATATTGCCTCCACTAAAGAAACAAACCCAAATGCAGAAAAGAAGACACTCATCATTCAAAATAGTTGCCGCTCTTAGCAGACCTTTTGATGGTCGCAAAGACTTGGAAACTGAGTGGCTGCCCATCAGTTGGGGAATGGCTGAGTAAGTTATGGTGTGTGAATGTTATGGAATATTGTTGTTCTATAAAAAATAATGAACAGGCTGATTTTTTAAAAGCCTAGAAAGATTTTATAAGAACTGATAATGAGTAAAGCAAGCTGAACTAGGAAAACATTGTACACAGCAACAACAAGATTGTGTGATGATCAATTATGATAGACTTGGCACTTCTCAGCAATTCTGTGATCCAAGGCAATCCCAATAAACTTTGGATGGAAAATGCCATTTATATCCAGAGAGAGACCTATAGAGACTGAATGTATATCAACACACATTATTTTCACCTTTTCCTTCATTTTATCCCTTTGTCAAGGTTTTTTCTTTTGTTCTGATTTTTCTTTCCCAACCCGATTCATATGGAAATATGTAAAATATGAATGTTACATGTATAACCTAAAACAAATAAATATTTTCTATTCTTTCAAAGGTTCTATAGTTGTCTGAGTTCTTTTGTTCAAATGACTGATCTTTTATTGCAATCAAGAAACTTGATTTTCTCCAAGTCATGTACTTTTTTGTTGCCTGATGTAATCTGCTACTGCTGTCCACTCATCTCTGACCCCGTATTCTCTCTTCATTCATACCATTCTGGAATAGTTTTAGGGTAGGGCATCTACTTATCCTGTATTTTGGAGCCATTTCTGAGTGTTGATCACAATGTACTCTGGCAAAAACTATTTAATTCTTATTTGTATATTCTTCCTTAATGATGATGGAGGCTTCCTCAAAGCAATGCAACAATTGGCTGAATTAACAACAATCAATATAAAAATTAACTGAAGCAACATCAACGTTGTTTAAAATTCCATGGCTATTTCAGCTGTTATTGGAGAAAAAATCCAAGTTATTGAAAGCAGCAGGGAACATGGAAGATTGGAGGAGAACAAGAAGATGGCAGCTTTCATGGTAGAGATGTGATCTCAGACAGGGAGAGGCAAAAGTGGTGGCCAAGTTGGGGAGGATGGGGAAGTGGAAAAGGAGGAGGAGGAGGAAGAGGAGGAAGAAGAGGAGAAGAAAGAAAATGAGGAGGAGGAGGAAGAGGAGGTAGCTCAATGGCTGGAGGGATAGTTGCTACTTCTTAGATTATAGAATCTCATTCTTTTGACATAAGACTTCCAGCAACTAACAACTGGGACAACTTCCCAAGACAGTCCATATGTCCTCACTTCTGGGTAAGAGAGAGGAAGAGAGAGAGGAAGATTTAACAGATTTTTCAATAGTTTAAGCAAAAAAGAGATAATGGAATGAATCAGGACATGTCCAATAGTAATAGAGAGAAGCTAAATGTGAGAGACACAGTAGAGTGACAGATCTTGTAACTGAATAGATGTTTCGTGAGTGAGATGGAATAATCAAAGACGAATTCATGGTGATGAGGCTGAGAGATGGAGAACATGGTGTTAATGCCAATGGAAACAGAGCTGGAAGGATGGATAGGTTTAGGGGAAAAGATGAATTCCATTTTAGATGTGTTGAGTTGAAAGTACCAGCTGGATATCCAGGTGGAGCTATCCAGCAGGCAGCTGGAAATATATAATTGAAGTTCTGGGGAAGGGATTGGGGGTGGAGATATAAATATGGAAGTCATCTGCAGAGCAATGATAATTAAACCAAAGGAGTGGATGAGATTACCAAGGGAAAGAATAAGAGAGAGAGGAGAGGGCCTACAGGAAAGAGGAGGAAGAGAAGATGGGGAAAGGGACAGAGAAGGAGCTTACACGGGGCGGGGGGGAAGGGGGGAGGGGAGAGGACAACCATGAAATTGTAGTGTCCAAGGAACCAAAGGAGGATAAGGTATCAAAAAGAAAGAAGTAATGTCCAGTATCAAATGCCTTAAGAAAGGTTGAAAATACTAGATACTTAGGGGGAAAAAAAACACCACCAGTTTGATTTGATGATAAGCAGGCTGTTAGTGAGTTTGGAGAAGTTTGGGAATGACTGATGATTGAAGAAGTGTAAATAATTCATATGGTAGTTCAGTGTCCTTCCTTTTACTTCACAGTGAAAGAGAAAAAGGAGTGAGTGATAATTTGAACAATAGCTTGAGGGGATAAAAGGGTTAAGAGAAAGGTTTGATTTAAGGACAGAGCCAATCTGGGCAGAATATTAGTTTGAGGGGAAGAGTGAGGGAAAAACTAAAAATAAATTAGAGGCTGATTGTTCTAAGAAAATCTTGGAAGAAACAGCAAAGGATGAAAGGGAAAAGATCAGCTAGAAGGGTTAGCTTTAACTAAGAGGAAATCCATCTTTCCCTTTGAGACAATAGAAGGCAAAATGTAGAATTAGTGAGGACATTGACAAGACTAGAAGATTATTATCAATTCTTTTAGTTTTTTCTCTTATTCATATACTTTCATCTTTCCTTCCAATTTTTGCTAATTATTTCAGTTTATTTTAGGTCTTCACTCCTCCAGATTTCTAACTCTAGTTAACAGGTTTCCACCTCTCTTCCAGTGTTCCTCTTTTCTCCCTTCCCTAAGAAGCTTGGGAATACTTGTGCTTCTCGATTCATATTTTTTTCACAGACAAGACAAGATTACAGGTAGCACTGCAGAGCCCATAGTTCATGGAAGAGTAAACTAATTTCTATTCTGCATCATAAACCAGCCTAAGAATTACCCCCACTGTGTTTTGTTGCCCAATATTTATAGCTGGTATTGATGTAAAGAGTAGGAAAAACACAGATGCTTTAGGAAACCCAAGAGCTTATAGTAATAGGCTGTTAAAAAGCCTCCCAGGAGCCCCTGACATTTTTGCCAGTGTCTTTAATAGGTTTTTCAGATTTCTGGCTTTGTACATAGGACTGGGAATACATGGACTCTATGGTATCTTTATCACACTGGGAGATACACTTCACACTTGGAGAAACCATGTCTGTTAGGGCATTGTATGTCTTGGCTAAAAGCAAGCATGAAGTAGTAAAGTTCTCACAGAGGACTCTCAATAAGTTTAGCTATTCCGTCTTCTTCTCTTGGCCTTATTATAAAATATCTCCCTAGAATGTAGGATCTAGATTGAGATGTACTTTTTTTTTAACATGGCCAATAGCGGTATTTATTTTGTTTGACTTTGTATCATTACTAGGGTTTTTTCTTTCTTCTTTTTAAAACTGGGGTGTGAGGAGATAGACTAGACTTTTGTTCATTTACAAACAACTAATTTTTAAGATTAAAAACTTTTAAAAGTCTCTACTGAGCCATTTTTCACCAATTATTTTAAGAATAAGAGCTGGTACAACTCTGGGAGATGACTACAAACCATTACATTGAATTCCCAGTCCCTGTATTTATGCACACCTGCATTTTTGATTTCCTTCACAAGCTAATTGTACAATATCTCAGAGTCTGATTCTTTTTGTACAGCAAAATAACGTTTTGGTCATGTATACTTATTGTGTATCTAATTTATATTTTATTATATTTAATATCTACTGATCATCCTGCCATCTAGGGGAGGGGGTGGGGGGGGGGTAAGAGGTAAAAAATTGGAACAAGAGGTTTGGCAATTGTTAATGCTGTAAAGTTACCCATGCATATATCCTGTAAATAAAAGGCTATTAAATTAAAAAAAAAAAAAAGAATAAGAGCTGGTACAAATCAGTCACTGATTGAAACAAGGATAAATTGTGAATGTTTTTAATTTATTTGAGTAGCTTATTTTAGTGAATCATTAGATAAAAGAACACTGTTTATCTTTCATGATGCCTTAAATAATTAAAAAGAAATTTTTAATTTTAGAATTGTTTGCAACTTTCTGCTCATTTTTTTTTTCATTTTCTTCCCAGTAGTACCTTGGCCACCCCGTTTCTATACACAATTTCTTCAATGATTTGCAGATCACAGTCTCTTCTCATCTTGTGTGATCTTTGGCCTTGTGTTTCTATAGAGAAGGCTGCCGGTTTTATTCTGGGTTCTTCAATATTTTGTGGATAAGCATTCCAAGAACTCATGATGAAACATTCTATTTACCTATTAACAGTAGGATGAAGGACTCAGATACAGGGAATATATCATGAAGAAATATAAGAAACATATGTGTATGTGTTTATATATTGGATGTGGTCAATGCAGGGATTTATTAATTTTGTTTGTTTCAAAGGTTTTTTTCTTTCTTTTTATTGGAATGGGGAAGCAGGAGGAAGAGAAGGTGAATTTTAATTGAATAGAAATGGTTTATTTAAAATGTATATTTTAGGGTAGTAGCACAAATGTTGGGCTATAATCCCTTCCCTTTGCCCAATTCCTTTTTTCAACTTGCCATTTATGATTTAAATTATGCAAATATTTACGCAGTCATCAACAGTAATATATTACAGCTGAAATGTATTTGCCATGTACCTTTCCAATGTCATTTGAGTCACCTGAAAATTTTTTTAAACTGTATTTTTTTCAATCAACAAAAATCTACTTTCTCACTTTCCCCCCAAAGCTCTCCTTACCCCCAAGAAAGTAATATCCCAAAGAAAAATATAACTTAGTATAAATACATTGTTAACCAATACAATTTCCACACTGGCTATATCCAGAAAGAACCCCAATGCTCTCATTTTGCATTTTGTGTTCTTCATTTCTCTACTAGGAGATGGGTAGCATATTTCATCATTAATTTTCTGAAATCATGATTGGCCATTATACTGATTAAGTCTTAAATCTTTCAAAGTTTGTTTTTTATCTTTATTGTCTTTGTATAAATTACTTTCTTGATTCTGTCCCTTTTATTCTACATTGATTCATACATTATTCTACACTGATTCCCAGATTTCTCTGAAAAATCCTCCATCATTTCTTACAGCACAATAGCATTTCCATCACATTTATATACCAAAACATGTCCATTCCCCAATTTATAGGCAACCCACAGATCCCCATTCTTTGCCACCTCAAAAAGGGTTATAAACATTTTTGTATATTCTTTGTACAAGTTCGTTTTGCTTAGGACTAACCCTTTCCTTGATCTATCTGTCTTCTAATTCTTTCCTCCCTTCTTTTCCCCTACTATTTCTCTGTTGAGTGAAATGTATTTCTAAACATAACTCTGTGTGTGTTTTTATGTGGGTATATGTTCTTCCTTCCTTTAACCAGTTCAGAGTAGAGAAATCACCTGCCATTCATAGCCATGTAAAGTGCTATAGCCATAAGAGAAGTTTACCCCCTTTGCCTATAATATTCTATTTTCATTCCATTGCCTCTTTCAGTCTTCCCAGTCTGTCCCCTTCTTTCCTCCCATGCTGCTGCATGCTCTGGTGCAGACCTTTTTCACCTCTCATTTCTCTCCCTGCTGCAGTCCTCCTCCATTCAGTCATTAGGGTGATTTTCCAAGAGCAAACACAAAAGCCTGTCTGGCATGTGCAGCCCTTTGTAACCTGCTCCTGCCACTTGTTCTAACACCTTCCTCCCCAACATGGTCCCTTTGATGCAGATTCAATGGCCTCCTGGCTGTTCCAAGAACAAGACACTCCATCTCCTGCAAGCTGGAACATTCTCTCTCCTCTGACCTCTCTGGCTTCCTTTAAATGCCTTTAAAATCTCTTCTTTGACCCCAAGCCTTTCCTAACCCCTTAATTCTAGTGCTTTCCCTCTGACAATTATTTCCTATCTGTCCTGTATGTAACTTGCTTTGTAGATGTTTCCTTGCCTGTTGTTTCCTCCCTGAGGACAGGGACTCTCCTTTTGCCTTTCTTGGTAATCCCAGTGCTTAGCACACTGCCAGGCACATGGTGTTTAATAAATGTTGATTGATTGATTTGATGCTCCCACCTTCCCCCTTCTGGCACCCTTGTCCAATTCTCTCCCTCAGACTGATGGAATTCCTGAATCAGGCAATGTCCTTTTAAAAAATTTCCCCCTCCGAAGGTCTTTATGACCAAAGAAGAACTAGAGATCATTACTGATCACAAAATAGAAAATTTCGATTATACCAAACTGAAAAGTTTTTGTACAAACAAAACTAATGCAGACAAGATTAGAAGGGAAGCAATAAACTGGGAAAATATTTTTACAGTCAAAGGTTCTGATAAAGGCCTTATTTCCAAAATATATAGAGAATTAACTCTAATTTATAAAAAATCAAGTCATTCTCCAATTGAAAAATGGTCAAAGGATATGAACAGACAATTCTCAGATGAAGAAATTGAAACTATTTCTAGTCATATGAAAAGATGCTCCAAGTCATTATTAATCAGAGAAATGCAAATTAAGACAACTCTAAGATACCACTACACACCTGTCAGATTGGCTAAAATGACAGGAAAAAATAATGATGATTGTTGGAGGGGATGCGGGAAAACTGGGACATTGATGCATTGTTGGTGGAGTTGTGAACGAATCCAACCATTTTGGAGAGTAGTTTGGAACTATGCTCAAAAAGTTATCAAACTGTGCATACCCTTTGATCCAGCAGTGTTACTACTGGGATTATATCCCAAAGAGATTATAAAGAAGGGAAAGGGACCTGTATGTGCACGAATGTTTGTGGCAGCCCTTTTTGTAGTGGCTAGAAACTGGAAACTGAATGGATGTCCATCAGTTGGAGAATGGCTGAATAAATTGTGGTATATGAATATTATGGAATATTACTGTTCTGTAAGAAATGACCAACAGGATGATTTCAGAAAGGCCTGGAGAGACTTACACGAACTGATGCTGAGTGAAATGAGCAGGACCAGGAGATCATTATATACTTCAACAACAATACTAGATGATGACCAGTTCTGATGGATCAGGCCATCCTCAGCAACGAGATCAACCAAATCATTTCTAATGGAGCAGTAATGAACTGAACTAGCTATGCCCAGAAAAAGAACTCTGGGAGATGACTAAAAACCATTACATTGAATTCCCAATCCCTATATTTATGCACACCTGCATTTTTGATTTCCTTCACAAGCTAATTGTACAATATTTCAGAGTCTGATTCTTTTTGTACAGCAAAATAATGTTTTGGTCATGTATACTTATTGTGTATCTAATTTATATTTTAATGTACTTAACATCTACTGGTCATCCTGCCATCTGGGGGAGGGGGTGGGGGGTAAGAGGTGAAAAATTGGAACAAGAGGTTTGGCAATTGTTAATGCTGTAAAGTTACCCATGCATATATCCTGTAAATAAAAGGCTATTAAATAGTTAAAAAAAAAAAAAGTAAAAATTTCCCCCCTCCATAGCTACATCCTCTTTCCTCATTCCAATCTGAAACAATTGTTCTCAGAAAAAGGATCCCACATTCATGCACAAGGTATAAGCAACTGCTTAGAGTGTAATCCTTCCCAGGAATATTTTTTTTATTTTGAAATCACAAAATAGCTATTCTAAAGGAATAGAAAGCTAACTCTGTCATTATCCAGTGTGTGTGTGTGTGTGTGTGTGTGTGTGTGTGTGTGTGTGAGAGAGAGAGAGAGAGAGAGAGAGAGAGAGAGAGAGAGAGAGAGATGGGGTATATATTCTGCAGGGCAGCTGCAGCTTCCCACTGAAATTATACCTCATGAATCTCTGATTCTATTATGGTGAAAGCTTGGCTTGGCCTGGAAATCTGATTTTATTATATAATTTCAGTGTATGGACATGAAAGACACATACATAGATTTAATTCAGCATATCAAGATTTTTTTTTAATATTCATTTTTCTTTTTAGATTTCAATCTCAGTAAGGGGGTGCCTCAGGAGAATCGATGGCTTTGATCTGAATCATGAACTAGGAAGACAAAAAGCATAAAATTCTCAATTCCTCAAAAGGAACTAAGCATCATTTATATTATACCCTCATACACAATAGAATTTCATGAGTCGGTTGATAAGGATAATTAAACAGCGTAGGTCAAGGACTGGACACAATCCATTCAACCTCCTAAAAAATCCATTAGTCTAAACGCCGGGAAACATTATTTAAAAGCCATAACATTTAATCTGTTGGTGCAAATCTAAAAATGTTTTATTGCAGTCAAGTAATATTCAGAAGAGGATAAAAGAAAATGTCTAAATTATCAGCTCCCTTACATTGTTAGAAAAATCATGATGAGAAATTGTAAAGAGAAGCTTCTGTTTGAGATGTTACTCTCATTCCCATCTCCGAGCTTTACTTATTTAGCTGCCTCTCTTTATTCCTTTATTCCTGTTCACACATTCTGGCCCTTATTTCACAGCCTCACCCAGACTCTTTTCAAACCTTGTTGGATGGTGCCTTTCTCCTCCTGAACTCTTCCCCTTTCACAATCACTCTAGCACTCCACCTTCTGTCTCCTCCAAGCCTGAAATGCTCTCTTTCCTTGGCTCTGACCCACAGCATCCCTTTCTCTCTTTAAGATTCAGCTAAAACCCCATCTTCTAGATGAATGCAGCCTTTCCCGATCCCTACTACAATTCACGTTCTCCCTCTTTGACTACCTTCTATTTATTTTGTATTATGTAAGAATATACACACATATTTGTAGTATATAAACAATGTGTGTGTGTATGTACTATAGCATATAACTCCTGGGGAGCAGAGACTTTCCCTTCTTTGTTTTCCCAGTTCTTGGTGTTCTTTCTGGTGCCCTGTCTGACACATAACAAGCACTTTAAAAAATTGAGCACTTTGGTTGTAACCGATTCCAGCTCTTTCCACCACATCACACACACCTCTTTGAAAATCAGAACTTTTTCCTCAATTCTTTTCATCTCTTCTAGAGAAACAGAGTTCCAGGCCTATAACAGGCACTTCTACACTCTTTGTTATTTGACTTGATAAAAGGCTGAATCACTATGTATAAAAAATGTATCAGTTTACTTACTGATTTCTATAGAATTCAATAACAATTTAACAATTTATTAAATGCCTATTATGTACTGGGTGCTAAGGCTTTCCAAGATTAATTTGGCATAGACCCTTTTCCCCTGAAACTTATAAGTGGAGCAGAAGAAATAGTGGGCAGTGTTTGGAGATTTGATGTATAGCCTCTCATTTACTCATCTGGGCCAGAACATCACAAAGATGTGAGACTGATTTGATGCAAACGGTGGGAGAATTCAGAAGTTACCAAATGAAAAACAAGAACTCCACAGGGCTTTCCAGTAGGACAATTGATTAGTCTCTGAGAAGGCAGCATTTAACTCCATCAAAAGTAAAATGCAAGTGAAGCTTGGGGAGATGCAGGATTCTTGGCTCAGTGAGAAGGCAGATGAAATTCAGTTTCATGCTGATAGTAACAATCCAAAGTGCTTTTATGATGTTCCGAAGGCTATTTTGGGCCAAAGACCTATGACACATCTCAGCTATTCAGCCCTGATGGAGCCCCACTGATTAGAGATAAGGACGTGATCCTGGAGGGATGGACTGAACACTTCCATAGTGTCCTCAACAGGTTGCAATCAATCCCTCTCTAACTGAATTTTCATGTGAAGAATGCCATTAGCCTCATCTTGTCGCAAAGCCTCTGGTGATGATTCCATTTAAGCAGGCATGGACTCCACTGTTCATACAAAAACTGATGTCATCCCCTATAAAGGGAAGGAAAGAGCTTGTCCTGTGACAATCACAGCTAGAAGGAAGGTTTCTCTGTCTTGTCTGTCTGTCTCTGTGTGTCTCTCTGTCTCTGTCTCTCCTCTCTCTGTTTTTCTTTGTGTTTCTCTCTATGTGGGTCTCTCTCTCTCTCTCTCTCTCTCTCTCTCTCTCTCTCTCTCTCTCTTTCTCTCTCTGTCATTGCTGGCAATTTTAATTGGCACATCCTTCCCTTAGAAGATGAACAATCACCTGAGAGTAGCCTCAGAAAGAGCTCAGAAACAGTTGACGTGGAGTTTGTTGCCTGACAACTTCAGGAGAAATGCCGGGAGAAGAACAGAGATCTGTACTCAATGTTCATCAGTCTGGCCCAGGACTTTGATGCTGTCAGTTGTGAGGGCTTGTGGAAGATCATGGCAGACTTAGGTTGCCCAGAGAAGTTCATCAGTATCATATATCAATTCCATGATGGCAAGCTTGGACGGGTTCTGGACAATGGGAACTGCCCTCATGCTTTCCCAGTCACCAATGGAGTGACAAAGGGTGGTATGTTTGCTCCCATACTTTTCAGCTGATGTTACCAGTGACATTGTCAGATGCCTTCTACAGGGACAAAAACAGTATCAAGGTCAGGCATCACACTGATGGAAAATTATTTAACTTGAAAAGGCTACAAGCAAAAGTTGATACATGACTTTCTATTTGCAGATGACTACTTTCAATGTAGCCTCTGAAGCTGAGATGTACACTTTGGGTGAATTTTCTGCTGCTTGAGCTAATTTGGCCTAACAGTTAACACCAAGAAAATGAAGGTTTCCCACAAGCCAACATCATACCATCCATACATGGAACCACCAAAATGCTGTGGACAAGGTCACTTATCGTGGCAGTATACTTTCCAGGGACATACATGCAGATGATGAGGTTCATTCAGATGTTGAAGATGACGCATTCATTGCCAGAGCTAGCTCAGTATTTGGGAGACATCAAAGGAAGTTGCAGAAGAGAAAAGGCATTAGATTGTCTATCAAACTGCAGGTCTACATTATTCTGCAGCTTCATTATTCTGATTTCATTATTGTAATAACTCTGAAACCTGGATGATATACCAGTATCATGCCAGGAAACCGAATTGCTTCCATTTCAATTGTCTTAGGAAGATTCTGAAGATTACCTGGCAGGTAAAGTATCAGATACTGAGCTCCTTTCTCAAGCTGAATTGCAAAGCATTAAAACTACTGAAGAGAGTCCATCTCCAATGAGTTGTCCGTGTTGTTCAAATGCCAACTGTACATTTGCCTAAAATATTATTTTACAGAGAACTCATTATCTGTTGGTCAGAAGAAGCAATACATGGAAAGTCTCAAGATCTCTGTGAAAAAGTCTGGAACTGATTGAGAGACACAAGAGACACTGGTACAGGACCACCCAGCATGGTGTACCCTCAGCAGAGAAGGCGCTGTGCTCTATGAGCAAAGTAGGATTGCAGCAGCTCAAAAGAACACAAGATATACAAATTTAGAGACATCTCCACTCCAATGTTCACATGGACTATTTGTGCCCAACCTGTGGCAGGGTCTTCTGAGCTCATGTTGTTCTAATCAGCCGCAGTCGGACACACTATACTTTAACTCCAACATAGTGATTTTGGTTCTCTACAAGGATAAAGACAACAACCAGGAGCTTACAATCAAATAAGAGGGAATAATACAAAAACATACTCAGTGTCATTCCCTGGTACTAATTGCAAAGCACTAATTGCCAGTTGTACATCTCCAACTTTAAACTCAACATGTTAAAAATGCATCTCATCATCTTTCCATCTAACCCAACCTCTCCTCTTGATTTCTCTATTTCTGGGGAAGTCTACCCAGTGGCATACTGGTAAATATTTAACAAGTGCCTTTCTAGAAAAAATTTTTAAAAGGACAAGATAAATTTCCAAATTTTACCCGTATTATTAACATTTTAGCCATCACTTTCTTAAATCTTGACAATCAATAAAACAATAAATCAGGCCCTGACTTGTAGCATTTGGGAATTTCTGAGTTGTAAATGCTCAAACTGAAAATTTAAGAATAGGTTCACTAACCAGTTTGAGCTGGCTCCAGTATATTGTTCACAGTTCGGGGCACCAAAGGATTGTAACATTGGAATTATCCTTGACTTCAACTGCTTCCACAACCCCAAAACATGTATCCAATGAGGATTCTACATCTAAGATTTCTCTTTTATATCTAGATGGATATTACCTCAATTCAGAGCCTTTTGTCTATTGCTATAATAATAGCAATATCTTGACCTCCAGTTTCTTCCTTTTTCAATCCATTCTCCACATAGACGTAAAAATAATCTTTAAGCACAAATCTAACCATATGCCTCTGTTGCTAAAGAAACTTCAAGAGCTCCCTATTACTCCTGGAACTGAAATATAAATGGCTCTGCTTGGTGTTTGGAATTTTAAAATTGGTTTCAATCTATTTAGTCAATTGTAAATAAGCATTAGGCATCTTTTATGGGCCAGGCATTGTGCTAAGTCCTGGGGATACAAAGGAAAGAGAAAAAGTATTAATATAGCACCTACTGTGTACTAGGCACTGTGCTAAGGGATAATTTTACACATATTATCTCAAATAATATCTGGGAAGAACTCTGGATGGTAGGTGTTATTATTTCCATTTTACAGATGAGAAAATTGAGACAGAGGGGCAAGTGCCTTGCCTAGAGTCACATGGCTAATCAGCATCTGAAGTCAAATTTGAACTCATGACTTTCTGACTCTACAGTTAAGACTCTATTCATTAAATCCTTCCAAAGGCAAAAAAGGCTTCAAGCTCACATCCTAATGAGTTTTTTTCACACTGTTTAAAGAGAATGTCAGAAAGCCCACTGGAGTTAAAGGATATTGTTGCCCTTTAATATCCAGAAAAAAGGCACTGAAAGCCTTTGTATAGGTGAAATGGGGTAAGGGGATGGGGAATAGTCTTCTATATTCTATGGAAATGGAGGATTTTAAATTGAGAAGGGACTACTTGCTCAGGTTCATACAACCCATCAAAGCCATCACATAAAAAGGGGGTGGTGAGCATTTGGTTTAGTTTGCACAAGTAATCTGTGACCCAGGAAATAAACTGTATTTTAATATCATATTTTCATGTTTATGGGAATCTGGTGATCCCACAAAGAGGAAAAAAATTTAATGTGAATCATAGCTGTTCCCTCTGACTTAAAAAAAAATCAAAGGTCATCTTGCTGCACCAAACATTATTCTTTCCCGGGAAACCATGACCTCTGTCCGTGAGAATTAAAACTTCCCACCGTCCTGGTGATGGATAGAGAAACCTCTGACCGTAAGTCAAAGTCACTGCAGAGCCCTATGGAGAGCTTTTCCTGGAGCACAGACATTAACTCCTTAAAAGGCTGTTGAGTCTCAGCCAGCAACATCCAGACTGCAATCCCATCTCATCCAGCAAGTGTTTATGAAGCTCAAGAACATGTGAAGCAGAAGCTAGAAGGACAAAGCACAAAATAGTTCCTGCCCTCGGGGAGCTTACAATCTACTCTGTGCGGTTATTAAAATTGCCTAGTAAAAATGTCCATGACTCAGTCCCTCCAATTTTTTTCCAGGAAATCTATGTGTGAGAGGCACAAGGTACAGTGTAGAGTCCAAGGGCTTTAGAATTCAAATTCTGCTTTTGTCACTTACTTACTGCCTCTCTGACTTACTACTGGGACCTCTAGGTCTGCAGACCACAGCTGGCACAGGGCAGTTATGTCTGTCTACATTGAAGGGTCACCCTAACCTTTCTTTTACAATAAGTTCCCCAAATTTAAAGATCTCTCCTTTGATTTTTTTATTTGTTTGTTTGTTCCTTAGTCATTTTGCTTTCCCTCAAAACTATATGAAATCACAATTCTGTGCAACTCAAATGGTATACATGTTTTATTTGCTCAGGGTGACCTGGAAAATCAACTGCCAACAAAGCTACCTTATCAGGCTAAGGGCAGAAATGCATAAAGCAAGAAGGTAGGGAAGGGGCCAGAAGGGCTCGGTGCTGAGGGCAGCCTTGCCCAAAGGAGAAAGCTGTGAGTGGTTATGTGTCCTAGATTAATGTAAAAGCTAAAACACGCAGAGGATGCACATTTATCACCGAGGGTAGTACACATCCCAGTAGTATCTTGCTTGGCAAATACCTGAGAGTGAGAACAGCCCTTGTACGGCTTCTCTACTTGGGCTATTAATTTGTTTCTCATTGACAAATGGGCAGAATGCATGTGGAGACCTGGCCACTGATTCGGGATGATTTATCACTCTCATGCAGAGATGACCAACCCACTAGCAGCGCAAGGTCAGCTCTGTGACTGTGCCAAAAACCACAATTGAGGAAAGATAATTAACCACGGGCACCAACACAATGATATTTGCAAGCTTTCCACGCAGCTTGTCCCAACTTTTAGGCTTATTTCTCTTGAAGGTCACACATTGAGTTGAAGTAAAAGAGTAAAAGACCTTCCTTTAAAAAATAGGAAATCGCTTAAACCAACCACAGATGAAATAGAATTTTTTTTTAACATTAATGCAAAAGGCTATTTATTTCCTTCTTTTATCTCCCTGATAAATCATTATAATTCATGTACACATATATCTCACTAATTACATGATCATGGGAAATTCATACCTCCATTTATAATATAATATATTATATATATATATATATATATATATATATATATATATATATATATAAATACAATATTTGGCTTAGGGCATTAACTAGGAATAGAACACTAGGATTTTGACCCAGGATCCTGGCATTCAGAGGGCAAACGTTTAATACAAAAACTCCTTCAGCAGATGCAGATGTTGTAGGCCCCTAGCTGGCCTGGGCCTCAATTTCCTCAATTGTAAAATGAGAGTGTCAAGACAGACTACCTATTAGATCCCTTCCAGCCCTAGACTTATGATGAATACTACATAATCCTAAACCATCAAACTAATTCATTTCCCTTCCTCTCAATTGATTTCAGGCATTATTCCACTGTCATCAATTACATGTAATGTCATATTGTAATCATATATATCACATATATAGCATGTAACATTCTACATTATTATGTGCCGGCATTTCCTGTTCCTTGCCCTAAGCCACCACACTAATTCATTTCCCTTCCTCTCAACTGATTTCAGGCATTATTTCACTGTCATCAATTACACATAATGTCATATTGTAATATATCTATCACATATATAAGAAGTTACCTGTAACATTATATATTCTTACGCGCCGCCATTTCCTGTTCCTCGCCCTCGGGTTAGTTACAGCTCTGATTCAGACTCTCCACCTTAGAAAGCACTTTGTCAGCAGTCATGAACTACAGAAGGGTGACTGTCATAAGGATGATAACAGCATCTGGCTGAGTAAAGTTGCAGTCTTCTGGTTAATAAAGCACTGACATATTGTGTCTCATTTGGGATTCACAGCCACTGCAGGATGTAGAAACCACAGATAATAGACATCTCTCCCACGGTAGAGGCAGGGAGCTAGGATGCAGAGCCAGGCCTTTCCGAGGCCTGCATTCTGGTCCCGTGGTGGAGGGGATGCCCAGAGAGATGCCCAGGCAGGCACAGACAGAAGCCTGGAGGGAAAACAGATGCCCCGAGGCTCTGCTCTACTCCCCTCCCCAAGCCCAGCTTGTCCCTGGTGGTCTTCTCAGGTATAGTTAGCAGAGTTTAGGCAGCAATGTTCCTCAAATCAATAGGTCCGTTCTGGGAGAACTGCTGAGGTCAGGCTCTCCTCCCTCCAGCTTTAGGGATACCCATGGCCAGGTAACATGGAGCTGGAAGGGCCATTAACTCATTTTTTTTTTTTTTTGCCTTCGTCCCTTAGTTTACTCATCTGTAAAATAAGGAGATGGGACTAGATGTCTTTAAGGTCCCTTGCAGAGCTAATAGTCTATGGTTTTATTGCAGGGGAATTGGTATGGTGGGGGGAGGGCAGAGGAGCTTCAGAATGAATCCTGGGCAAAACTGGCAATAGTCTTCAATCCTTAGACATGAATGGATCAACTCAGGCCAAGCCTGAAGCTTCCACCAGGCTAGTTTCCATAGTGGTTGGAGGCCAATCTTTCTAAGAGCTGATGGAGGAGAGCCAGCCTATTTCAGACCAGGCCCTGGTTCATGACTGGAACTCACTGGTGTAGTCCATGATTGACCCCCTACTCTTGCCAGGACTTGCGGTTTCCTTGCAGAACAAGCTGCCAAGATTTTCCCCAAACTTTCAAGCTTTTCCTGGTTGCCCTCGTGGGAAATGGATAGATGGCCCACTTTGTGATTAGCCCAGTGGCTTGGTCTGGCCTGAGGCTCATAAACTGCTGACGCTAAAAGTTCATCCATCCAACAGACTTATATTGCAGGGGAAGAAGATACCTTAATGGGATCCAGGAACTAGACATCTCTATTGCTCATCTTCCTTATCTTGGGGTTACGAGTCCCTTTGTACCAGAGTAGTCTGAATTTTTTTCTTTTTCTTTGATGGTGGGGTGTTCACAGTATCTTATTGTAACATTTGGTTTAAAAATTTGATCATAGGTCTCTATGTTGTCTGCCGGCCTTGGCGTGTCATCTGCAGCTTCTGTAAAATTCCCATTTAATTTCTCATGCTGACCCACAATATATCAAAATCCTGATAGGAAAAGTCACAGTGTGAAAGAAATACCTGTATTCTCTCCCTTTTGCTTACAAACTTGCTCAAGATCTCCTGATTTTAAAAAGTCAAACCCAAACAAAACCCTTTTTCTTGCTCTTTATACCCTCTTGAGCTAGCAGCCTATCCTACCTCTATCATCCAATTTCTTGAAAGAGTAAGATTATACTCATTGTTTCTCCTTAATCACCAGTCACACACTAATCAACTCTTTATAATATTGCTTCTATTTCTTATATAACCCCTTTATAGAACTGAAACTTCTCTCAAAGGTCACTAATGGAAATCCCAATGACCTTACCATAATCATATCTCTTAGAACTCTCTGAAATAGGCCAAGGAAGAGAACTGCCTTTTTCTCCTTGAAGGTATGCTTTTCTTGGCTCCAGTGATACTGCTGGTTCTTGTCCTATTTCTCTTGCTGATACTTCCCTCCAGAGTAGGCTCTTTTCCAGAGTTCTGTCTACTTTTAACCCTTTTCTTTATGAACTATCTTTCCTCTGAAATCAGACCTACTCCTGTAGTTCCAGGGGTTATATCCAAAGATCACAAGATCATAGATCAAACATTAAAAGTTGGAAGTCATCTAGTACAAATCTGTCATTTTATGGCTGAAGAAACAGAAGTCCAGAGAAGACGTATGTTTTGACCAATGGCACACACACAGCCATGGGTCCTCTGACTCCCAAGTAGCTCTCTTTCCATTATGACATGAAGTAAATATCTCAAGCTCTGGCCTTTCTCTTAAGCTTCAGTCACTAATTTCTAACTACTGGACATTTCGAGCTCAAAGTCTCATCAACATGTTAAATATAGTATATCCAAAGAAGCACTCTTTTTTTTTTTCTTCTCCAAATTCTCTGGTGTTCTTCCTGACTTTTTGATTAACGAATGGAAAGTTTGGAGACACTTTTGGCTCTTTTCTCTCCCTTGCTTTATATATTTAATCACCAAGTCTTGAAAATTTTGGTTTGATATAATCATCAAAGTGCTATCCACTAGAAAGAACCTCTGTAAAACTTCAAAATCCTACAAAATCCTTCAGTGTCTGCCATGAGCACATCCCTCTGGTTTATGCTTTAATATTGATAATCGAGGAGTGTTAAAAATTATTTCTGTAATGGCATCTCTGACAATTCTACCTGTGAAACATTTTTCACATCCGACCTCTCTTCTCTATTTCTCCTGGCACTGTCTTAATTCAGAATATCATTCCATTTGTTTCTAGTATCTCTTCCTTATAATTCATAATGTATACCACTGTCAGAATAATTCTCCTGGAACTTTTATATTGGAAGTTGCTTCCTGAAAGAAAGTACCCAAGTATACTTTAGAGACCTTATTTGTGACTCATTGACTCCACTGAGGTGAAACCCGGAAATATCAATCAATACCTGGTACTCCTCCAAAGATAGTCACCTGCTCTCCTTAAAAGCTTTCAGCCTCACAAATGGCTCAAAACATAAAAGTTTTATTAAGAAATGATCATTGAGAAGACCTCAAAACAAGCCCAGAGTGAAACAAAAGAAACCCTCCCTTATATTTCCTCCCTGTACTTACACACTTTCTTTCCCCTGGTGACCTTAACAGAGTGGGGCTCTGGCAAATAAGGAACTTGGGGTTTGCTGCTTTCTACTATCCATTTCCTTTAATTCCCCTCAGTTCCTAGGGGTCATAAACTCCATAGCCTCAGTTCCCAGCAATGCTGTTCCTCTGCACAGAAGTTTGTAACTTGGGGAGTCTACGTGAATTAATTTTTAAAAAATGTCTTGATAATTGAATTTCAATTTGTTTCTTTGTCATCCTATGTTATTCTACCCATTCTAAAAACATTATTATGAGAAAGGGTTCATAGGCTTCCCTAGATGGCCAAATGGATCCACGACACACAACAGGGAGCATCAGCTTCTCTGTGAGAAAAATGTCTGTCCCTTTATAGCACTGGACTCTCATCATTTTATGCTGGGAAACAGCTCCTTGGTTCCAAGCATATATATATAGAAATCAACTTTCTGTTATAATAATCAAATCCAGACATATGCCACTTTTCAGCTGTTACTGTCTGCTTGTTCCAAAGACATTTCTGTAGATTGCTGACCTATTTATTCCATGCTCTATGATTATCTTTTACTTCTCTTTGTCTTTTTTGGCAAAGAAGTGTTCTCTCTATAATTATTTTAGGATTTTGGGTCCTATGTTTATTAATATTGAAAAGGTTTCTGTTGGAATACTTCTAAATCTGTTATGATCCATTTTACAGTTCTGAAAGCATACATTAAGACAGGTATTGCATAGGTGTTAATTGTTCTAAATATTTAGTTCCCACTCAGCTCTGAATTCAGTTTGCAAGGACATCTTGGGTCTTTTCCATATTTCAAAAAAATTTTTGCCTGAAGGAGCCTGAGGTATTTATAAGGATCACCTTTTATCATATTAATATGACCCCTGTATTTAATTAAACTCAGAGCCTCAGTTTCTATCTTTCTTTGGCACAAATTAAGAATTTTATACTTATTGAGCCCAATGACTTTTTTATATCTTTGGAGAAAGATATCAAACTATGAGGGACTTGTTTAATGTGGTTTTTTGGGTGGAACCATATAAGTTGATGTCATACAAATACATTCAGTGAGTAATAAAGTGTTTGGGTTTGACAAATGTGGAAGTTATAATTGGTACTATATAGGACAGATAGTAACTGATTTACTATCAGGATAGTGGCCAGGATAATGGACCTTAACTGCTTCCCTGAAAAATGTCCCATTTTGAATTCATTATTTTGTATGATTATGTTGGCACTTGTTTTAATTAAAATTTTCCTTGTGACCATAAAATTTTCTAATTTTCTCACTTTAAGGCCAGTTTGTTTATTTTCAGGACATGAATAAGCCATGAGTACAGAAGTTAGTCCTGGGTTTTTGATAATTAATAAAATCAATATGATACAGCATTTAGGTTGGTTAACAATGACCACTTTTTGCTCTTTACACTTCTGGGCTTTCTGGCACACCACTTTTGCTCTTGTGGCAATATGTTGTTTTCTTAAAAGTATTTACAGTGGATTTTTTGGGGGGTGAGGATGCAAGCTGTGAATACTTTGTTCTAAAGTTCATAAGCATATAAATCACCTTTATTTGGAGGAGTCACTTCTGGCAATAGCTACGCGAAGGATCCTAACAAGAAAGGTGAGATCAGGCTTGCTTCAGAAAGGAAGCTGCTAAAGTGCTTTGCTAGGAATTCATTTGCCACTGAGAAGCACTGGGGTCAATAATTATTGACCTTAACTGGCTTCTGCTTCCATTTTGCAGAGAAGCTAGAATTTCTGTCATCTCCTTTGATAAAATACCCTTCATTATAGAAATAGTGTGCATTTTTGGGGTTTGTTTCTTGCTTGATCCAAAGTGCATTTTCATTGTGTTAAACTTGGAATCACAGACGTAACCAAAAAGTGTCCAAGTGCCCTTCTCTCACTTTTGATTTCTTTATGTTTCAAACTTCTATAGTGAAGTTTTGGATCGACATTGAATTATTTTTTGTTTATTGTGTTGTTTTGATACTTCCTATTGCTCCAATCTTTTGTCTTTTAATTTCAATGGCTCATTAAGGGAATCGATGATAATAATGAGAGTAATTGTTATTGTTGCTGTAGTTATTATTCTTCTCTCTCCTTGATTTTCTCCACTTCCTCTCTCTATCCACTATTCAGACAGCTGGGTTAGTTTACTCAAAGTACTCTAGACCTGCTTGTGAAAAGATTGGCTGCAGATTATGGAAACAGCAGCACATGGTGTAGGTGCTGTATCTAGGCAAAATGAGATTTGGGTATTCCTACTAGAATTCCTAAAGTATAACCCTGATTATATCTCTAAAGTATAAATTCCTCTCTTTGATATTCAAAGTTCCCAATAATCTCCCCCTAAACTATATCTCTCTCATTCTATCTTCCCTACCCACAACCTGCTCCTGAACCCCCTCCCCAGAAAAACTGTCCTCTGTTTTTTTGTTTGTTTTTTGACTGAGGCAATTGAGGTTAAGTGAATTGCCCAGGATAACACAGCTAGGAAGTGTTAAGTGTCTGAGGTCACATTGTCACAACTCAGGTCCTTCTGACTTCAGGGCTGGTGCTCTATTCACTGTACCTCTAGCTGCCTCTCTCCCCCCCCCCCCCCCACCTTTGTTTTTTAACAACAACAACAAAATCTGTTGTTTTATGTTATATATCCCTTGTGTCTCCACTTGTCCAAATCTTATTTTTTAAAGCCTAGATTGGCTTCTTCTATAAAGGTCTTCTCTGAATTCCAACCAGAAGTAATATGATCCTCTTATATTCCTGTTGCACTTGAATGGTCTCTTGTGGTCTTGATCATAGTTTACCACTTATGTTGTACATACTGCAAAAGTATTTTCTTGATCTTTATTATCAATGGCTGGTTACTACTGAAGAACCCCAACTTTTTCCCTCAGAGTCTAGGAGTAATTGTTGTTTTAATGCTGTAGCTCACAAATATGCTTCCAATCTGTGGAATTATGATTATTTATAAAATTCTGATATTGATTAGTCAGACTAAATAAATTTTCAGCAAGGAGTATTTACTGAAGTAAGGGAGTAAGAAATGAAAAGAAAACATCTTTTCATAGGAGTATACTTACTTACCAATATACATGAAGACCATGGGAAAGTGGACTCAAGCTTACACAGCATAGTCCCTTGAAGTCATCTTATTAGAGACCTTAAGATAGTTCCTTTAGATAAGGTACTTTCCCCTCCATACAAATCTGTCCTTGGCTACTGATGCAGATACTAAAGTTAGCTAGGATGCTGTTGGGAAATGAGGGATCCAAAATTCTTCAGGCCTTTGAAGCTTACAGGATCCCCCTCCAATCAAGGGGAAGAACAGAGGTAGCCAAAGCATTCTCTCCACCATGGGATTCCTTCTCAGGAAAGCGTTTCTCATCCTTCTGCAGCCAGATCTCTCCAGTTCTGACTTAGCTACTTGGTTTTATACGGACCTACCCAATCACAGTAGACTTTGTCTAGCATCTAATAGAAATATTTTTGATTCAAGGAAGTGTTTGGACGTTGTTCTCATGTTATTCCCATTGACTGATTCAATCATCACCTGACAAAGGCGGGGTAAAATGGGGTAAGGTGGTCAATGGAGCCCCAATCTTAAAAATAGTTCTTTTCCCCCCCCTTATAAAACTGCAAACTGCTAGAAAATAAGGACTAGATTAGAATATGAGAGGCCTTTGAGATCATATACTCTAGTCCAATTCTCTCATTTAACAAATGAGAAAATCAATACCAAGACTGATGGAGTGAATTACTCAAAGTCACCTAGTTAGTAAGCAGCAAAGCCAGAACGGGATCCCAGAGGCAGAGAAAGCAGAGGGAATGTCATGGATGTGGGATGGGGAGTGGGTCGCTCTGGAACACAGAATTCACAGAGGCAAAGAATGTACAATGGGTTTGGGAAAGGAGGCTGGGGCCAGGTCAGAAAGCGTTCTAAAACCCAAACAGAAGAGAATGCATTTTATTTCAGAGGGATCCATTTAAGCTGGTTAAGCAGGAGAGGGCCAGAGTCAGATCTGCTGACTGTTCAGTCGTTTCGTTTCAGTCACATCTCACACTTCATGACCCCATTCAAGGGTTTTCTCAGCAGATTCTGAAGTATTTCCATTCTCCAGCTCATTTTATAATTGAGAAAATGGAGACAAGCAGGATAAAGTGACTTGCCCCCTTACACAGCTGTTAAGTGTCTGAGGCTGGATTTGAACTCATGACGATGAGTCTTCCAGACTCCAGACCCAGCGCTCTGCGCACAATGGCGCCCCTACCAGCTGACCTTTTGGCTGTTGTCAATCAGAAAGCACTTAAACACTTACTTTGGGCCTGAACCATTCTGGGAAAACAAACAACTAAAACACAGCCCTTAGGGAGCTTCTATTCTGATGTGGGAGACAACATACACACAACTTTGGCCCTTCCAGGGACTTATAGTGTAAATGGGATGTCATTCCAGATGGAAGGACGGGGAAGGATGGCCTGGAAAAGGAGAAAATGACGGCCAATAAAGGAGGGGTGATGGATGTGCAAATAGAGAGATGTTGGCAACAGAAAAAGAGAGAATGATTCCAAGCTGGTGAGCACTAGACACTGAAGGGAAATGGTAACAGAATTAGGGGAGGGAGGGCTGAGAGAAGGAGAAGGAATATTTTTTGGACATGTTGAGTTTGGAAAATATAGAAAAACAATGATTTTAGAAAGAGAAGAATTATTTTCAGGTGTGGATAACTATCTTCTAATTTGTTTATTTTGAAGTTTGGGTTTTCATGTGTAGAATTTTCTATTTTAAATTTCTATCTAAGATTTCCTCTAGAAATTTTCTACAAGAAATTAATTCATCTGTCCCATCCCTGAGAATTTCAAGCATATAAATTCAAGAAATAGAGCTTAGGTGAACCAAGGATGATTTGTATGAGTTTCTTTTATTATTATTATTATTTTCTGATTATCTATTAGTTTGGAAAGAAAATTAACATTGTATTGGAACTATGCACCTATACTGTGTCTTTCCTGTGATTGGCCTAAATTAAGTGTGTGGGGGAGAGAAGCCTCAGAACATTTGGTTGGGACCCAACCCAGAACAAACCATTTTTAATCCTTTTATTTAATATGCTTTTGAAACCATTGTTAAATGAACCCTTTAGTAGAGCAAACTGTAATTTACTGCCCTCTTGTGGAACTGCTTCTTTTTAAAAGTTTTCCCCCAGGATATAGGAGGAGAAAATATTGTTTCTCCAATTGTTGTTATTCTAATTATTTGTTTCTGGACAGCTCCTCTACCAATAAAGCAAATCCTCTGGCAGATCCTGACAAGAAGGCAAGTCTTGGGATACATCCAAAGATGAACAATTTAGCTAAGTCTAGGGAGATTCCTAATAGGAAAGATGTCCACAAGGTGAAACTGGTTTTTGGCCATAATTGTCAGTTATGGCCTGGAGGATATGGTCTATAATGGAGGAAGTGATGTATATCTCAATGAATTTACTAAGTATGTGAAATGAGCTGTTTATTTAATCACCATCCTTTTATCTCTAGTACCCCTTTCTAGTGTACCACTTACCCAACTCTCTCACTCATAATGGCCCCAAGATAATTATTACTGCTTTGAAGTTCTAGGAGTAATCCTGGAGTTTCTAGAACTGCAATTCTATAAACCCTTACCAGTGTGTTTCAAATTGATTATGTGAGACTAAATTAGCTTTAGAAAGGGTATAGCAAAGATAGTAGTTACAATCCAAAGCCTTTCCATCTCCCCAAACTGGGGGTGTAGTCTCTGCTTACATACATACAAGGTTATTGGAGAGTGGACTCATATTTAAAGCACTAAGGTAATGAGACACACCTAGAGAGAATATATGTAGCAAAGGGATAACAAATAGTTTCTTATCCCTTTTTTCCCTTTGGAAAATGCTCATGAAAGATTGGTACCTTCCTAGAATCCACAGCTTGCATTGCTTTTTACCCTGAGGAGTCACATTCCCTGAAGATGTTTCTAATTTGTTCTCAGTTGTTATGGAGTATGTGAACCTCAAAATATGTTGGGATTTCAGGACTCTTATGGGTCCATCAAATATTGGGGAGCAAGGGTTGAACTGTAAAAGTGTATTGTGATTTTGAACCAGTGTTGTGAGGTGTCTCAAAAAAATTTGTAGGCTTAAATCCTCTCCAAATTAAGATGCAAAGATTTAATTCTTACTCCATTGACTGGTGGCCTGAGTTACAAAAAGAAGTTTTAGCTGTTAATAAGGGGAGACCCTTGGGCTAAGTTTCCTAATGGAATTCGCCATTAACAAGGTGGGCTACATTCTAATGAACTGGGGCTGTTATGAGATTGGTTAAATTCCTTTAAAAGTTAGCCATTGTAATGCTTAGTAAGCATTCCACAAGAAGTAGTGTTCTAAAAGGAATTGGCTATCACAAGGAGAAAGATGCCATTAGGCAGGCAAAGTCCCTAGTCTAGAGAACTTGCTGCCTTATGACGGGTGGTCCCTAATGAACCCACAAAGAAGTCGGGAATTAGTAGGTTCTTTTATGAGTCATGTCAACACAACAGCAAAAAAGGTCCCCATAAGACAACAAAAGACCTCCTTAAGAACAAAAGGCCCACTTAAAGACCAAGATGATCCTCCCTGTTTGCCTCAGGAGGTACCTTGGACAGTAAAATTCAGGCCGTTTCTTGTTACTGCCCCTCCCTAAAGTCCTAGAAGCTACCCAGGACCAGGAGTCTTTATTGGGCTCTTATTCACTCTATCGATAGGGCTCCCAGAGCAGCCACTGCCTTCAGTGGTGGTTGTTGCAGAGACTACTGGTACTCAGCCGAGAACTACTGATTTTCTGACCTTTCAAAATTCACAAAATCATCAATCTTTGGAGATTCTTTGGAGAACAAACAGCATGAGAGAAAAAAAGAGCTCTTCTCTTCTCCTCATCCCATCCCTATCATTCCTTAAACCACCAAGTGATATCTTCTCTAGAGTCCTAGCCCTCTGGATTTCCTCTATACCCCCAGGCAATACATTCTCTGGAGTCCTTGCCCTTTGGGATTTCCTCTATACACCCAGGCCATTACATTCTCTGGAGTCCTTGCCCTCTGGATTTGATCACCATGTAAGTGACTGGATTTGAACCACTTTATACACAGTCCATCAACTGATTCAATCAATCCTCATCTAATGACCAACATATTTTATTGCTCTTAAATTAAGGTCTTCTTTCCATCTACAAGCTCTTGACTCTTTTATCATTAAATGAATCGTTGATGTTCAGTCATTGTTGGTGTCTGACTCCATCTGACTACATTATTTCACTTGAGGTTATCTTGGCAGAGATACTGGAGTGGTTTGCCATTTCCTTCTCCAATTTATTTTAGAGATGGGGAAACTGAGGCAAACAGGATTAAATGGTCACACAGCTAAAAAGTGTCTGAGTCCAGATTTGAATTTAGAAAGATAAGTCTTCCTGATATTAAGTCTGGCACTCTCTGCATTGTACTATCTAGCAGCCCTATATGAATCTTGATATATCCTATATGCATTAAAATAGCAAGGAGGCTCTTTCCATCAATGTCCATCAATGAATATTTGTATAATAATTGCTATTTAACAGATGAGAAAGAGCAGTGATACCCAGGCAGGCAGTGAAGCAAGGCTGAAGTCAAACTTTATCATTTTGGGTGTAGAAATTAATATAGTAAAAAGATTTCTTTGCAACAATTCAATGAGGCATCTCCTATATTCTTGGTACTTCATTCAGACATCTTCATAGTCTTCTCTTTTTTTGTTTGGTGATACATTAAACTACATTAAGACCAAGATAAAAAGGCACAGAAGACCAGCAGAGGCAAATTCATGGGCACTAGAAGAAAGTGCCAAACTGGGACGGGAAGGCAATGAGCATTTCCTTTGCTTATATTTTCTTCCTCCCCCCTAAGCACATTATCTATTCAATCTGGGCCTGTTTTTTTATTTGTAAAATGGACTTGGGCCGAATCACTTCTGGCTCTAAATATGGGATCTTATGGTTAGGAAGCTGGTTTTATTTTCCCAGATTTTACCTTGTCCCTGCAAATTGTACTGATATTTTCCCCGCATGTATTCCTTTGACTTATGAAATATTAAGAGCCAACATATTGCGAAGAATGCACCCTTTTCTCTAACACTTGACAGTTTACAAAGCACGTTCTTTTCCAGCCCCCTGGAGAGGGAAGCAGTACAAATATACTTCTTTCTCCATCTCCAGATAAGGAAGCCAAAGCTCCAACAGAATAAAAGACGTGCTAAATCAACTAGAGCTGAGACCAGAATCCAAATCTTGGCGCTCCAAGCCAGGCGCCCTACCTCCTGTGTGGCCCGAGCCTCGGCGCTCCAAGTCCATTCAAGTGGTTTGCTCTAATGAGAAAAAAACCCTAAGCTTGTACTCTGACCTCACTGTTGGGCATAAAAAGCAAAGGACACTGAAAGATAATTTTTTTTAGGGAATTGGGGTCATTATTTTCGCTCTCGTTCATCCAAACGGGGCACCTAAGCCAAAATTGCTGATGCTATCAGCCTGGAATAAAACCTGATGGCTAAGCTGTGATTGTATTGTCTGTGGGAGCTGGGGCATATTGCCCGGTGTTGCTATGGGGGCACCTATTTCCTTCATCTTTATTAGGGAACCAGCTAATAAAAATTAGCTATATTTCTGAGGATTACAGATATAAAACAGCACAGGCAGCAGAGACAGGCTGGTACTCTACCCTTAAACAACAACAGAGGTGTTGAAAGGCTCCCAGTGCCCTGGGAAGCTGTCCAGCACAATTCTTTGTGCCATATCACCTTCATCTGGGCCTAGATCTTAGGATAAAGGGGAAAGGAGAGAAAGCATTCAAAGCCCAACCACAAAAGCAATTTCAAACATAAGCAGACTTGAAAGTGCTATAAAGGGGAACCAGCAGCAAACATAATATAAAAAGTCTGTGATAAAAATCCCTGTACTTTCTCATACTTAAGATAACTTTGAAATGTATTAAAATATGATTGTAATCTATTATACATTACATCCAGGTGCTTCTGGTGACAGGGGATTTTATCAAGCTCTAGAACACTGCAGAACCTATTAATTGAGATATATAATCATCCAAAAGAGCTTAGCTAGCTAAATTTCTACAGAGGAAAAAAGAAGTGGCCAAAATGTCTATTAATCATGCTATGCAGTTGAATGGGCTGTCCATTGGTATGCATGCACATATAATTGATATGTGCACATATACATCTATCTATCTATCTATATACACACACACACACACACACACACACACACATAGACACAAACATAGAGGACTGAAAATTGGGGAGAAGAGTAGTCTATATTGCCTTGGGGCCATTCCAAAGTCCTTGGTAATTTTCTTTGAACCAGTGGCCCACCTTTAAATATCAACATTCTCCTAGTGTTGTTATATGACTACAATTTATATTGCAGTTACAGTTTCTGAAGAATTAATGTTGGAGTTTGCCCAAAAGTCAATAGAGAGGTGCACTAGGTTGTAACTATTAACAAGGGAATTTTGGATAAGGTGTAGAAAGGATGGTACCAAAGAAATGTATGATGGAAAAAGACAGGTTGATGAAACCTGATGAAAGGGACAGAAAGTCAGTAGAATCTTTTATCCTGCACTAAATTTCTCACACTGTTAAGAGAAATGGAGGAAGGCCTGAGCCACCTAGTACTCAAGGCAGGAAATCTATGGGAAGAAATAGACAAAAATTCACCCAACATGGGCAGACGTGGATGAGTTATGATTTTGTAACATAGGAGGAAATACTTTGGTGAGATTGGGCACAGAATGATGGTGGATAGAGAGCTCTAGAGTTTTTTAAAACTCATTATTTAAAGGTGAAGTAGAAAAGCACCCCAGATGGGACTGTGAGAAACACAATCTTGAAATTGGGTAGTTAGAAGTTTGTTACTAGCTTTTCATGCCCTAATTTAGATGGTATTTTTACACCCCAAGATGTGCTGCTCTAAAAAAAGTAAGACCTCGACAACTTGATAAACATAAAGAAATACTGTCTTATTGCCGTCTGAGAATGGCACCCTTAGTATGATAACCTTTGCCTTCTGTCTAGAATAGAAATTCCTTTTAGTATGACAAATGTATCTTGAAACATTTTGATGTCTCTCTCTTCTTTCTATAAATATGTGGCCTTGAGGTCACTCATGCACTGACTCTCCTGTTCTAGCGGAATTCAATCACTAGCTAGCAATAAACGCTCTTAAATTTTCATTATTTTGGCTGTCCTGTATTTTCTCTCGCGTGGGCACTTCAAAGGTATTTGGAAGGATTGGGAAAGAGCTCGGGTGAGTCCTTGCCTTGGCTCCTGGGCCAATGGTGGATAGAGTGATGGGCTTAGAATCAGGAAGATCTGAATTTAAATCTTGCCTCTGATCATTTGTATCGAAAATATGTTTTTGCTGTATAATAATTTGATTTTTTAGATTTAATTTTGTCATTTGGAGCCCAACTTGTAATTTTTCACTTTTGACACTTTTAATTTGCTGTGGAATTTTATATTCTGACTCACTAACACCTTAGTCTCCCCTGAATATATATTTTGATAAGCTACTATTCTTTGCCCCATTCCTTGGCATCAGGCCAGCATTTTGCAGAGTACCTTCTCATATTCACCACTGCTCTCAAGTAGAGGCTCACTAATAAAGCTTCCTGTGATGACTCCTCAGGTTTTCACTTCTCAGAATTCAACTGTACCAACCAGATGGTTAACCGGTCAAACCTGGACCCTGAGTAGCTCCCTTTAACTCATGAACCACTGACCAAAATTAAGACTAGGGTTTTCCTGGCAGCCAGATCTCTACAGACAAGGAGGGACAAGCAAGCTGGCTGCAAGTCTTTGTCTTCTCTGGAGAGAACAAAGGTTTTCTCACTGAACCTTGTGCTTCATCTATAGGCAAGCCCCTTTCATTTTAGACCTCCCTCTAAGTCACTCAGCAAGACTGGGATTAGGACCCCCAGTGGTCACACCTTTGTGGGAAAGACTACTTGCCTTCACTGAAGAAGAGATGAGGGTCTAAGTCCTATGACTCAGAAAGAAGAAACACCTTTCTTTTCCTTTGGTCAATGAGCTGCCAACCAGGGCTAAGAATAGAATCCTTGGGTCAGATACCTGTGCCCAAGTACAAGAGAGTCATTTTCTATCCCCTTATGATGCATATTTACTAGTTGTGTGACCCTGAGCAAGCCACTTGAGCACTCTCAGCCTGAGTTACCTTATCTGTAAAATGGGCATAATAATCACAGGACTGTTGAAGATCAACTCAAATGAGACAATATGAGGAAAATGTTATTTTTATTTGCTTATTTATTATACCCATATCAATAACATCACAGATCCAACTGAATATGTTATCTATTCTTGAGCAGCAATTTCTCCTTAAGATATTAATCATATTAAACAAACTAAGAATTTTCTTATTATGCTGTTTGTACATGTTATTTGTGAACATCTATTGCATATTTTTAAAGAGTTTTATTAATATTTTTTTAAAACAATTACAGATTACTCCCACTTTATGGGTGGTCTCTTGGTACAAAGTAAAATGGTTAAAAATGAAGTGACCTCATCTGAAAGTACATGCAACATTTCACAATTGCCTCCTCACTTTTTTAAAAAACAGAAATCTATTTTATCTTCCTCATATCCCATTGTAAAAAAAAGAAAGAAAGAAAGAAAGAAAGAAAGAAAGAAAGAAAGAAAGAAAGAAAGAAAGAAAAAGAAAAACAAGCATACATACTAAAACAAAAAGGGTTTTTTTTTTTCTCAATGGTACTTCATCTATCCATCACTCTGTACCCTAAAGCTGTCATGTTTTGGCTTGGATAGCATGTTGATATCAGTGATTCTCTGGAGTCATGAAGGGTTATTGTTTTGTTGTTATTTAGTTATTTCAGTCACATCTGATGCTTTTGACCCCATCTGAGATTTTCTTGGCAAAGATACTAGAGTGGTTTGTCATTTCTGTCCCTAGTTCATTTTACAAATGAAGAAACTGAGGAAAACCAAGCTAAGTGTCTAGCCCAGGGTCACACAGCTGGTGTCTGATTTGAATTTGGGAAGATGAGTGCTCTTTTAACTCACAGCTTTCTTTTTTAATAGTGTTACTGTGCAAATTTTTCTTCTGGTTCTGCTCCCTTCATTTTGTATTCATTCACCTATATCTTTTCTATGCCTTTCTGAAAGTATCTACTTTCTCATTGCTTAAAGAGCAATTGCATTCCATCACATTTATACATATTATTATTCAGTCACTCCACAATCTTAGGACATCCTTTCAGTTTCCAGTATTTTTTTTTTTTTTTTTGTTACCACAAAAACAATTGTGATAAGTCTTTTTGTATGTAAAGATCTTTTTTTCTCTTTCTTTAATCTATTTTGGGTATAGGTCTAGCAGAAGTATTGCTGAGTCAAAGGGCATGTACTGTTTAGTAACTTTTGTGTATAATTAAAAATTGCTTTCCAAAATGGTACTCATTCACAGGTTCACTAAAAGTGCATCTGTATGCTTGCTTTCACACAGGCCTTCCAACATTTTTCATTTTCCATTTTTGTCATCTTTATCGCTCTGATGGGTGTGAAATGAAATCTCAGAATTACTTTAATTTGTGTTTCTCAAATTAGTAGAGATTTGGCACATTTTATTTCATATGGCTCTAGATAGATTAGGTTTCTTCCCTCGAGGACTATCTGTTCATATCTCTAGGCCGTTCATCAAATGAGAAATGACTCTTTTTCTTTTAAATTTGAATCCGTTTTTTACATAATCTCTAAACTGGATCTTCCTACCCATGTTTTTTAGTTGCTTTAGTCATATCTAACTCTTCATGTCCTGTTTTGAGGATTTTTTGGTAAAGATACTAGAATGGTTTACCATTTCCTTCTAGTGACTTGCTCAGGATCACACAGCCAGTAAGTCAGTGTTGTGTCTGGAAATGAATTTAAGTTTTCCTGACTCCAGGTCCAGCATTCTATTCACCACACTATCTAGGGGCCCTCTTCCTATGAACAATCCATATTTTCCCAATTTGTTTTTATATATGTCAGTGGTGGCTTGTAGTTATATTTATAAAGTTCTCTTGTGTCTCTTAGAAAGACTCCCAAGTATTTATGTATTCTATAATCATTTTAAACAGGATTTATCTTTCTTTCTCAAGTGAAATATGATTAAGTCTGTTTGAAATAGGAGTCCATAGGATGAGGTCCTCTCTAAGTGGATGAGGTTAGCAGAGAGGGACTAGACCATGGATGGAATTATTCCCTGGGGCAGCCAGGGAAGGGCACTAATAGAGATCAGTTTAATCCCACCTTCTGTGGAGGTCATGGGCAGCCCGGCCTTGCTATGTCCGATCAGAAATCTGAGTTTTGAATTTCCCCTGTAAATCTGTCTGTGGCTCATGCCATCTTTGCTGAGTCCCTCTTGGGGTTATAGCCTACCATGGCACTCTGCCTCTTGGTATCTTCCCCTTCCTTCCTCTCCCATGCAACACGGTGTCTCTCCTCTCATCTCCTGCTATGCCTCCTGGAGTCTCTTCTCTAATCTCCCACCACGTCTCCCAGAGTCTCTCCTTTCCTTCCCTACTTTGCCTCACGGTATCTTTTTCCTTCTTATAGCTCTTTTAGGATGCTAAATCTTTGTTATTTAGACTGCTAGCTAAGGGCATACTCCAACCTCATAGGACATTCCCTTTCTCTTGGTAAATTGTGAGTTCCACTAGGGAACTATCTTTTCCATTATTAGTTGTTCAAATCCCTTTCCTTGCCAACTATAAGCTCTCCCAACTCTATTTCATATTTACTGTTCCTGGTGAAGGAGAACTTCATTATCTGGTTTGCAATCTCTTCCCCTAAATAAACCTCCTGTTGCCAAAGTGGATGGCCCTTGTGAATTCTTTCTTCACATGACCCAACTCCCACATTTGGTGCCTACAATCTCTTCATTTGGTGCCAAAGCCCCAAAACATCATTTGGAACCAGCAATTGCTCTTCTAAGCCACGTGTGAGGCAGGACATTCTGATCAGGACTACAGAGATTAAGTGTGTGTCTAGTTTGGAGGGCAGGACAGCTAGTAGGAAAATATGCTTACTTTCTCTAAAAGTTTTGTGAGAATGATTTATTTACATGAATATTAAGGGTATTCTTCATACAAATATAAGAACAGGTATGCTTCTATAATGATTCACAACAGCATACTACATCTTTATGACCGTATAACTGACCGAAAGGTATATAGGACAAGATTCTGCTCTATGTGGATGGGAAAAATAAAAAAGCTCATGTGATTTGGTAGAGCACAACTTAGCCTGAGAAAAGGCTCTCTTCCAAAAAAGAGTTTCTTAGGCATGTTAAGCCTATACAAATGCACCACTAGGGATAACTCTACCTAATGAGTCTTTCATTGTTGACTTTGGATGAGCTATTAAAAAGCAATAAATATGTTTGTCAAAGGTATTTGCTACTGTCACAGGGGGTCATTAAATGAAAAAGTTCCTAGAGATGATGAGGTCCTCTAGAAATGTTTTCATAGATACTAGTGTTCAGACTATATTAAGCCCCAGAACATTATAGAGTACTCAGTGAGGTTGTGCTTAGTCAAAGATCAGTTTTACAATCCAGTGTGAAAACTAAATGGTTAAAAATGACCACTGTTTAATCAATCAATCAACAAGTATTTATTAAGTATCTAATATGCACCAGGCACTGTGTTAGATGCTAGGGAATACAAGTACAAGGAATTGAAACAATTCTGACTTGCAAGAAGCTCACATTCTAATGAGGAAAACAACCACAAAATACTTCACTGGCATTGGAAGGGTTTGGGAAAAGCTTCATGTAGAAGGTGGTGAATGAACTGTCTTTTTTTGAAGTTTATTTTTTATTTGTTTAATCTTTAAAACTAAACACAAAATAGAAAAAGAAAGAGAAGTTATGTACAAAGAGGCTAGAAAGAGGGATTAGGCCTAGGGTATGAGGGGCTTTAAAACCCAAACAAATGGATATTTGATCCTCCAGGCACTAGGAGGGAACCAAAGGAGATTAGTGAGTAGGGAAGCAACAGGATCAGATTTCTATTTAAGCAAAAAACAAAACAAAACAAAACACTTTGGAAGCAATATGGAATATAGATCAGAATGATGATAGATCTGAGAGAACCTGAGAGCTAAGAGATAAAAGTTCTTTTATTTTTTTTCCCTAGAGACCTAGACCCAAGATATATTCTTTATGATGGTCCAAGAAAAGATTATGACTGAAAACAGAACCAAAGATTGAACCAGGATCCTGTAAAATCCATAGCTGGAGCTCTGGGCCATGTATTATCCCTTCAAAATGTGAAAAAGCCCTAAAAAAAAAAAAAAAAAAAAAAAAAGATTCCACCACAATGAACTCAATTTTGTATTGGATAGGACAAGAAGACATCAATGAGTAGGGAACCTTTATTCATGTATCACTAGTGGTTTGCATATTATCTTTTTTTTTAAATTTTTTTTAATTTAATAGCCTTTTATTTACAGGATATATGCATGGGTAACTTTACAGCATTAACAATTGCCATGGTTTGCATATTATCAATAAACCTTGTAGAACTAGATTTAAGGAGTATACAAATTTTTTTTTTATCATTAACTTCTAGAACTAGACTAATTTAATATGTTTAGCTAATATTCTATAAATAAGCAGATATCTGGTGTAGTGCAAAGAACTTTTTATCTTAACTCATCTGACTGTAGGATACAGTCAGAAGAGTGTTGAGCTCGGAATGATAACACCTTAGTTTGAATCTGACCCTGACACTTGTTACCTCTTTGGGGGCCTCAGTTTCCTGAGATGTAAGCATCATACACTCATTATTTTCCCCTTTAAACCCACCCTTTTCAGAAATTCTCTATTTTTGCCAGTGGCACAACCAAACTTTCAAGACAAATCAACAAGCATGTATTAAGTGCCTTCTATGTGCCAGGCACCCTTTTAAGTGCTGGGGATTTATTTTTTTTGTTGTTGTTTTTTTTTTTTTTTTTTTTTTTAAGTGCTGGGGATTTATTTTTTTTGTTTTTTTTTGTTGGTTTTTTTTTTAAGTGCTGGGGATTTATTTTTTTTTTGTTGTTGTTGTTTTTTTTTTAAGTGCTGGGGATTTATTTTTTTTTTGTTGTTGTTTTTTTTTAAGTGCTGGGGATTTATTTTTTTTTGTTGTTTTTTTAAGTGCTGGGGATTTATTTTTTTTTTGTTGTTTTTTTAAGTGCTGGGGATTTATTTTTTTTTTTTTTTTTTTTTTTTTAAGTGCTGGGGATTTATTTTTGTTGTTGTTGTTGTTTTTTTTTTTTTTTTTTTTAAGTGCTGGGGATTTAAAAAAAACATGCAAAAACCAGTCCCTGGTCTTAAGATAATGGGAACAGAACATGGAAACAACTACATGCAAGAAAAACTAAACGCACGAACAAGCCAGATTACAGCACAGACCGAAGGTAACTTCAGAGAGAATGAGATTAAGAAGATTAAGAAGAGCTGGGACTTTAGTTGAGACACGAAAGAATCCTGGAAAGTCAGTCACCCAAGTTCTAAATTTGGGGAGGGAACATCCTCTTTTCCACACTCTCCTTTACCGCCTTCTTCCTCCAATCCCATTGGCTGCTAAGTCCTCCTTTCCCCACATCTTTCATCAGCTCACTCACCACCTCGTACGCGTCTCTCTTTTTCTCCCTGCGGACACACCCACTGCCGTCTCCAGCAATCCCCAACTAGTGACCTCTGGGTAAATCACTAGCCACCACATCTGCCTCAGTTTCCTCATCTGTGAAATGGGCACGATGCCCCCATCTCACAGGGTTGTGGTGAGGACCCAACGGGATATTTGGCAAGAGCCCTGACTTCCTTTACCCAGCCACCCTTACACGCAGCTGCCAAAGTGCCGATTTGATCACATTTCTCCCTCAATAAATACCATCACCTCCCGATTACCTCAAGAAGCCCGGCTCGGTCCCGCCTGCGCCCGCTGCCTGCCTCTCAGAACGCCCCGCTGCCTCTGAGAAGGGCGTTCCAAGCTCTTCCGGGCATTCCCCATCCCCCACGGTTCCCCCCAGGTGATAGCGCCCGGATCTTCCAGAAATCTACCTGTTTATGTAAATGTAGTCTCAACAGGTTGGAATGTAAACTCCCGGAGGGCAGGGATTGTTTCCCCGCAGTCTCAGAGAGGCGGGCTCCGGGAAAAGTTCGTGAAAGTCTCGGGCGTGATGGACGGTCCAGAAGTTTTCCCGAGCGCAGCGTCTTCCGCCTTCTTCGTCGCTTAGCAACTGAGGCGCCCCAGGGCTCTTCCTCCTTGCCCCCCTCCTTACGTCACTTCCGCAGCGTCCCGGAAGTGAGCGCCAGCCGGTCGGTTTCCCCGCGAGCTGCGGGTCCTGGCGCAGCCGCTGGGGAGCCGGGAGTGGGAGGTACCCGGGTGTCCCCCCCGCGAGTGTCCCCTCCTTCCGTCCCGCCGCCGTACGCAGCGAGGTGGGCTTGTCGAGGCCGGCCCGGGGGCAAGATGGGGCGGGCGGGCCGGGCCGGGCCCGGGTCAGTGAGGTGCCCCCGCCCAACTCCTCCCTCCGGGCCGTTCCGCCTCCGGGGCCGAAGGACCCCCCGCTCCAGATAACCCCTCCTCCCGGTGTCTTCTCACGGGCTGGTCCTACCCCCCCACTCTCCGGGAAGCGTTCTTGTTCCTCTCCCCCGCCCCCCAGCTGAGCTTTCCCGGCTCTCTCTGACACCCTCCAGTCTCTCCGCGCTGCTTCCTCGTCCCCTCCCCGCCCCCAGGACCGATTCTCCCCGACCTCCCGGCGCCGCCCTTGCCGCCCCTTCTTCTAAACTGCTCGCTCCTCCCTGCCCCCACCTTCGGGGCTTGTTCTCGCCCTTCCCCTCCGCTCGGGTCCTCTCTGAACTGAGGAGCTGATCTCGTTTGTTTTCTTTGCCTTTTTTTTTTTTTTTAAAGGGGGGGGGGCAAGTAAATCATGGCATTTTGCCAGCAGGTGCTGATTCTGTGGTTTCTTCTTATTTTATTATTCTTATTGCTTTAATTCGAACAGCTTTGGCCAAGATTTCCCGGTGTGGCATGGAAGCCTCATGACCTTTTATGATTAGCCAAGCACTTCACAAAGCTTATCTCATTTGATCCTCCCAAGGTAGGTATGGCAGGTACTATTTATCCCCAGTTTACGGTGGTAGGAAACGAGACTTGGGTTGGGCTGGTCACCTGGTGCCTGAGGCACCGTGCTAAGTAGGCGGAGGAGGTCACACGCACAAAGTACAGGCTAAATAGGGAATGATCCAGTGATCTAAGCTTCGAGGGGCTGAGAGGGAAGGCTTCTTATAGAAGTGATTTTTCCCATGGTCAAATAAGCATTGAGTGGATTAAAACCAGGTTCTTTTGACTCCCAAGTTCAGCATTCTTACTGTAGGGAGCAAGGAGGCTACCTTTTTTTGTCTTGCCTTTGTGGCAGGTCACCTGACTACTTGTATGAAATGAGAAAGAGGGATTAGAATTGTAACTTTTTCTTTAGGGTAGGGTGATGATTTTTTTTCCCCTTAGTTTAGTTTATTCTTTTTTAAATGGTATTTTATTTTTTCAAACACATACAATGATAGTTTTCAACATTTACTTTTGCAAAACTTTGCGTTCCAAATTTTTCTCTCTCCCCCCTTCCCTTCCCCAAACAGCAAGCAATCTGATAAAGGTTAAATATGTGTAGTTCTTATAAATATGTTTCCATATATGTCATGACAAGCAAAAAATAAGTCAGAACAAAAGGGGGGTAAAACACAAGAAAGGAAAAAAAAAAACACCATCCACAACAAAAGGTGAAAATACTATGCCATATTCAGTCTTTGTAGTTCTGTCTCTGGATGCCGATGACACTTTCCATCCTGTCTTTTGGAATTGCCCTGAGTCACCTTATTGTTGAGAAGAGCCAAATCCAGGATGAGGTTCTTTTATGTTCAGCCACGTTGCTGGGCTTATGAGAGGTGTTTAAGTATTTTTTGAATTGAGTTTTTTAAATTAAGAAATGTAAATTCTTAACATTTTCAGCTTAGTGCTTAAGTGGCACACTTCACTTTATTTTCCCAGATGGCTAGATCTTATAGACCATTTTCAAATAAGAGCATCTTGAAAGGGAGAATAACTTGAAGTTCTATCACTTTCAGTGAAAGTATTTAGTACATTTATTTTTTTTTATTATTATAACTTTTTATTGACAGAACATATACTTGGGTAATTTTTTACATTATCCTTTGCACTCACTTCTGTTCCAATTTTCCCCCTCCTTTCCTTCCCCCCTCCCCTAGATGGCAAGCAGTCTTATACATGTTAAATATGTTATAGTATATCCTAGATAAGGAATATGATTGCCTCCTGTAACATCTTTTTCATCTAACTTTTTTTGTAGGTATCATATCTTGACGATATTGAAGGAGATTCTGTCATTATGGGAAACCAGCTGGCTGGCATTGCTCCCTCCCAGATCCTTTCTGTGGACAGCTATTTTTCAGACATCCACGATTTTGAGTACGACAAAAGCCTTGGGAGTACTCGGTTTTTTAAAGTTGCTCGAGCCAAGCACAGAGAAGGCTTGGTGGTGGTGAAGGTCTTTGCAATTCAGGATCCAACATTACCTTTAACTAGCTATAAACAGGAATTGGAAGAACTGAAAATAAGGCTTAATTCAGCCCAGAACTGTTTGCCATTTCAGAGGGCCACAGAAAAAACGTCTGAAAAGGCAGCTCTTCTCTTCAGGCAATACGTCCGAGACAACCTGTATGATCGAATCAGTACCCGTCCGTTCTTAAATAATATTGAAAAGCGTTGGATTGCTTTCCAAATCTTGACTGCTGTGGACCAGGCTCACAAATCAGGGGTCCGTCATGGGGACATTAAAACTGAAAATGTCATGGTCACCAGTTGGAATTGGGTTCTTTTAACAGACTTTGCCAGTTTTAAGCCTACTTATCTTCCAGAAGACAACCCTGCCGATTTCAACTATTTCTTTGACACATCTCGGAGGAGAACTTGCTATATAGCTCCTGAACGCTTTGTTGATGGCGGCATGTTTGCCACAGAATTAGAGTGCATGAAAGATCCTTCAACCCCCTTAGTAGATTTGACGAACAGCAACCAGAGGACGAGGGGGGAGCTGAAGCGTGCAATGGACATCTTTTCGGCAGGTATATTTGAAGTACTGAAATAGACTTAAGTGAAGGATACTCCGTCCTCTCCAATTATAATGATGATTTGCATTGCTTTAGTTGGTTACATCTAGGGAAATTAATTTATTGGCTTGACAGTATTTTCCAATAGATGCCACTGATATTAATTGATTGCTTACATTTCTGTGTACTTTATAAGGTTTGCTGACAACTTTACTTGAATTATTGAATTGATCCTAACAACAACCCTGGAAAGTTTTATTGTTCTCATTTTGTAAGTGAGGGCACTGAGACAAAGAGAAATTAAATGACTTTCCAGAGATCACACAAATGAGGCAGGACCTAAACTCCAAATCCAGTTTATCCACTTATGCAAGGTCACTTTTATTTTTATCAAAAGCCCGCTGTGTTCCAGACATACTATAAATGGAGTATTAGTTTTTTAAAGACAAAAATGCCTATATTTGTGACTTTCATTATGATTTCTTTTAAGTTTTCCCCTGAGTTTACATATTATATATGAGTTTAATCTATTTGAGTTCTTTGCTCTAAAAAAGTTGAAGCCAATTTTTTAAAAGTTAGGAAATTTGTGATTAAACATATCAGTACATTTGGGTATCCCAAGAATATATTTGTAGAGCTTCTGCCCACAATTATTTTTTGGAGCTGCGTATAGAATGACTTAAATATTCTGGATCCTTTTTATGCTTGATCCAACCCACTCATCTGTCTCTGATAATGATACCACAGGATATTTGGGAAGGTTATCCACAATCATATTAACTTCATAAGTGTACCAGTCTTAACATTGTAGTTTTTCTTAATTTCCTGTAGATTTCTGACCAATGTATTTATGCGAGCTTTTCTTGAGCCTATGTGTATATGTGTGTGTGTGTGTGTGTGTGTATATATGTGTATATATATATAAAATTCTGATTCTGTCATTTTTCTCACCTCTTGAGGGAGAGTTAGAGGCATAATGGTTTCTACTTGTTGAATAATACTTTTCAAAATTCTTTCCAAAAATTAATCTTTTTTAATCTTCCAGAGGTAATTCCTAAATCTAACATTCCATTATTTTGTAGACTTCCTTTTATGTTCATTATTTTGTAGTCACTTTCTTTCCTAGTTTTCCATTCCTTTCCTACTGAGTGGGCTCAAATTGTTTAGTCATATAGCATTTCTTCCATCTTCCTGAAAAAGATATTCTTGCCTCTTTTCCTTCCTAATTCAGATTTTTTGGAGATGGCCTCCCTAAATACTTCAGCCTTCTGGAAGTTGGGTGCCATTTTTCTAGATTTTTTATTTTATTTTATTTTTTACTTTTAAAAAATTTATTATTATTAATTTTATTTATTTTTTAGCCATTTTAATGGCTCCTATTTGCTGATTTGAGGAAGGAATTTGTATCCTTTTGGCTGTCATCCAATATACCTATTTCCCAAACGTTGTGAGTGGCTGGCAATGCTGAAACTGTGTAGACACTACTGATAGATTGCATGAAATAAATATAAATTCTTTCCCCAGACTTATCCCTTTGTGCACAAAATTCTCCAATAAACCAATCCTTCAAAGCCTGTATCAGGTAGATGGGAACAAAACACTTGTGGGCTTCCATTTGAAGGACAGTGGTCATCATATGGGATCATTCTTCCCCTTTTTTCAGCCTCTACTACTAGTTAGAAATAAACTATTTTCTTTTTTTTAAGGCCATCTTTAAACCTGTTAGCGTATTGTGATTCAGGAAAACTTCCTTACCTGCTTGGGAACATAAGTCACTTTTCAATTCTTGGGTTGTTAAGTCTTGTACAGGTTTGAGGAAGTAGCTCACCTTGTCAGCTATTCTTTCTTGATAGATAAATCCCATGCTGCTGAAGTTTCGTATTTCTTGTGACAAAGCTCGATTAACAACAGGCAAATTTTTTTTTAACATAATGATAAGAAACACTTTTCCTCCACTTCTGTCTTCCTCCTTGTAACGGGAGAAAGGATTATTGAGACTATACATTTGCGGTCCTTGGTTGAGTATTGTAAGAAACCTTAGATCATCTTATGAACAAACTTAAATGAACAAACTGCCTAGTTCATTGAATTAGTATTTACACAAAGACTACCAGAACTGGCTTCTGAACTCGTGTTCTCTGGCTTGATTAGTATCATACGTTCTGGTATTACATATGGTTCTTGGGCAGTCGCAGAACCTCTTGGAGCCTCAGTTTATTCATCTGTAAAATGGGGACAGTAATACCCATGGTATTTATTTATGTCTTGTTGTGACCCTGAAGTAGAAGAATGGATATAAGATGCCATCTCTATGAGCCTCAGCTCTTATTAGTAATAGTTATTTCACTTACTTTGTATTTGAGTTTTAGAAACTTGTTGAAATGTTTAGTCTGTGTGGATAAAAGGTGTTGGGTTTAGTTTCGGTTGTTTCTTCTTTGCTGTAGAAGTTACATCTTGTATTTTTCAGGTTGTGTGATAGCTGAGCTATTTACCGAAGGGGTCCCACTATTTGACTTGTCCCAGCTTTTGGCATATAGAAATGGGCATTTTTTCCCTGACCAAGTGTTAAACAAAATTGAAGATCGCAGCATCAGAGAATTGGTAAGTGTGGCTAGCTGGAAATTGGGAAAGTCTGTGATAAGTATGTTGTGGAAAGAAATCTTAAAATCCCTGTTAGAGTGATAGCCCATTAATCTGTCATCAGCCCCCTCGGAATTGGGCAAAAAAGGCTCTGAGCCCATTGAAGGCAGCACATTGACTGTGAATGTGTAGAAGGCTCCCTTTTAGGCCCAGAGCCTCTTTGACCCATTTTTCATGTGATACTCTGGGTTTATCTGGTTTGCCTTGGGTTCTTTTCTGAGATCAACCCATTAAGAAAAGGAGAGGAGAAAGGTAGGAAGTGAGACAGGGACACACAGATGCAGCCCTTGCTTACTTAGTCTTAAAAACTAGTGGAGAGAGGATTCTAGGAAGGTGACAGAGTAGGTGAGTAAATTTCAAGCTCCAGATTTCCCCCACAAATAGAACAAACACATGTCTCAGGATGAATATAGACTGATGAAACATCAAAAAGACTGGGGCAAAACAAGGTTCTCCTGATACAACCTAAGGAAATCTGAAGAAAGACTTCAGGCAGGGATACACCTCTGGGCCCACTCCAGAGAAACACCATCTGGGGAGTCTGGAGCTGGCTGCTTTTGTCTGGAGCCTTGGCAGGAACCACAGAAACTTTCACCTTCCAGACAGCATATGAAGAGTTGGGATCTGAGTTGGGGAAAACTGAGGAACCCTAGACTGATTAGAGCCATGCCCATCTGTGCTGCTGAGATGTAGCCTTGGCTAAGAAGGAACTAGCACCTTGACTCAAGGCCACTATGGTATCACTAGCTTTGTTATGGGATTCTTTGGTGGTCTCCAGGCCTGTTAACATAGCAGTGGACATTTGTTTAGATTTCCCTCAACTGATGCATTGCCATGAGGATACTAGGTTATGAATTTCCATCATAAAATTACTTTTTCTTTTTCCATCTTAGTTTTACTAAAGTTTTTAACCTCTCCATTCTCTGATTCATTCATGCTCATGTCATGCAGGTGACCCAAATGATCCATTGTGAGCCGGATAAACGTTTAGAAGCGGAAGATTATTTAAAGCAACAGCGTGGCAATGCCTTCCCTGAGATATTTTACACGTTCCTCCAGCCTTACATGGCCCAGTTTGCCAAGGAGACGTTCCTCTCTGCCGATGAACGTATCCTGGTCATAAGGAAGGATCTGGATAACATTGTCCACAATCTCTGTGGTCACGATCGAACGGAAAAAGCTGAGGGGGAGACAAAGGAGAACGGGCTGGTGATCTTGGTGTCTGTCATAACCTCCTGTCTCCAAACCCTCCAGTCCTGTGACTCGAAGCTGGCTGCCCTGGAGCTCATCCTGCACTTGGCCCCCCGACTGAGTGTGGAAATCCTTCTGGACCGCATCACGCCCTACCTCCTGCATTTCAGCAATGATTCTGTGCCCAGGGTGAGGGCAGAAGCCGTGAGGACCCTCACCAAGCTTCTGGCTCTTGTCAGAGACGTACCCCGCAATGATGTCAACATCTATCCAGAGTATATTTTGCCAGGGATAGCGCATTTGGCTCAAGATGAGGCAACTATTGTCAGACTTGCTTATGCCGGTAAGAATTTGTCCTCCAATTCACGATTTTGTAAGTTACTCTCTGGGAGCCTTTCAGTTTTAGTGGGAATTTAATTTTTGACATATATCACTAAGGTCATGTGACTTTAATGACTTGAGTATGTCTGCATACTCATTAACATTTTTCAAAAATGGCTGGAGATGTTGTGCAGAACAGATTCTTGCAATTTCTAAGGATTGCAAATGAAAATCTGACCACTGGGGTTTGCTTGACTTGGAATGACAATTAGTGGCTCCTCTGTCCAGCAGCATTTTATGCTGCTGTGTTGCTGTGGTGGAGAGGTGATCCAGAGTTGCCCAAGGCCTTTCTCGGGGCCTGCCAAGCTGGAAGGCTTTGACCATGTGAAGTCTGGATTGGGAGAAGCCTAGCGGAGTCTGGAGGAGGGCGTTACCAGGGCGGCTGTGCAGTCAGTGTGGAGTGATAAAAGGCCTGGCATGTGTCTTTGAGGGAGTCACAGGTCTCTAGAGTTTGGAAGAAAGAGAACCCTAAAATCAGGCTCACATGAAAGCTGAAAACATTCATTTCAGCATGGAGGATTTCTTAGAAATACAGAACAATGACACATGCCCGTATGATAGCATGGTGGACAAAAGAGAGAGTTTGTCATTGTTTGAAAGGAATTTGCCAATATGAATAGTGCTGTTACCCACTGTGGCTGCTGTCTGAGACTTTTGGGGCACCTCCCTCCACCAAGCAGGGCTTTTTCTGACAGATGAGTTGATCTCCTATAACAGCTGCTAAGTAAATGGCAGTGCTCCCTTCTGTGTATGAGATCCACCAGGTGCTGTAGTTGGGGTGGATGGCTTTAGGACCTAAATAGGAACCCACAGAGAAATACCAACTGGTCTTTTTCAGTTACATATTCCTATAATATGATAAAAGTAGATAAAAAAATTAACTGATCAACTTAACAAACATAAGTGGGTAAATCAAACAACACCATATAGAACAAAGACAGGTCCCCCAAGGTCAATGTCAAAGACATCTCGCCACAATTAGGAGACCAAATAAACAGAACCAGTGTGACCATTCTAGTGTGTGCACAGGGACCAGTATCACTGACCACACGGTACTGGCATGGCACCTCCTAAAGACCCGCTGACTATGGGGCAGCTTTGAAGATGTAGAAGCAGTCTTTCCAAAAGTGTTCCTGTTAATGATGCTTCATCCTGTTATGTAACACTGTACAGTCATCAATATTCATTACAACTCTTAGCTTTTAGCAAAAAAAAAAAAAAATGTGATCCACTACCTACTGTTAATTAAATAATAGAAGCAACTTTTTAGTTGTGTCAGAAAGCCAGGATGTAAGTGCTGAAAGGATCAAACCTCAAGTGGATCTGGAAAATTCATCCTCCTCCAATGATGCTAAATCAGTGAGGTCATAAAATATTGGTTAAGGTGGGAAGCAAGAAAATGTAATCTGCCAATTTAGTAATAGAATTTTTAATAATTTAATGACTTACTAATCAGGATGCTGTTCATCATTTAAGCCCATGCAAAGAAGGTCCTTGGACAAGAAAAAGTAGTACTTTTACCTAACACTATTAATTAATTTTGAGAAAATATGAGTTTGGGTGAAAAACTATGGCAAGAGGCATTTATTGCTAGGACAGTGGTATCATATGGAAGAGATTTGCTTGGATACAGATGATCCAGAACTATGTGTGGACATTTCATGATGCTGGAGTGGGCAGGGCTGGCTGGTACACAAACGGACCTATGAGACTGAGAACCTAGTCTATTATGACCTCTGACGTTTCCACTGCATGAAACGAGGGCAAGTAAGGATCAAAGAATGCCCAGATGGCCAACAGGAGAGATTAGCAGTGGGACTAGCCCTTTCCTGCCCGATTTTCTTCTTAGTTAAGTTTTAACCAGAGATGGTTGTGCTCCTTGGAGAGCTTGTGAAGAAATGTAACAAGCTTGCTGGAGAGCACATGGGGCTCCAGGGCTGAGCTGCCCTTGTCAGAGGAACTGGCTGATGGGCATTAAGGAGATCAGAGAGCTGACTTTAGGAAGGCACTCAATATGATGTGTCGATGCAAATTATATATCAGTGACGTTGTTTTGTGGCAGCTTTTTGGGGTATGTATGTGTAGCAGTTGGGTTAGGGAGTATTGCATTCTAAAGTTCATGGTTTTGAAAATAACTAAGCTTTATTATGAACTTGGTGGTAGGAAATTTGACTGACTCATAACTTAGTTATATATAACTAAGTTTATAACTTAGTTATAAAATTTAAGATTTTTTGGAGGGGGATGGGGTAATGCAGAATGAAAAATATTCAGGTATAAGATTACATTAATAAGGATTATTGTTTTCTCATTGTTTTTCTTCATCTTATAGAAAACATAGCATTACTGGCAGAAACGGCTCTGAGATTCCTGGAGTTGGTGCAACTGAAAAATCTCAACATGGAAAATGATCCAAACAGTGAAGAATTAGATGAAGTTGCACATCCCAGTGAGAATTATGACACAGGTGATGTGGCTTTCACTTTCTTGTTGTCCTTCCACCAGGAGCGGGTTAGAGATAGAAGTCCCTGTGGGTTCTGGGCTCACCAGCTCAGTCCTGGCCTACAAGGGCAAAATCAGACACAAAGTTGGGACATGAACACGCTCCCTTCTCTGTCCTGGAACCAATTAGACTGTGACCACACTTTGATCATGCTCCGTTATCCCACATTTCAGATCCCAGTTTTTATATATTGTCATTTATTCTCACACATGCACACACACACACACACACACACACACACGCACACACACTCTCTCTCTCTCTCTCTCTCTTCCCCTCTCCCCCTCTCCCCCTCTCTCTCCCCCTCCCTTTCTTTCTCCCTCCCTCTCTCTCCCCCTCTGTCAAGATTGTAATGGCACCAGCATTTCTGTCATTCTTAAACCTGCACAGGTTAGCAGGGGTTGAGAAATCCTGACTTTGGTCCCTTTACCCCAGTGTCCTGTGATGGTCTCGAATTACAAATAATGCAGCCTTCCTCCTCTGGCATCTCTGGGGCTTCCTTCTCTGTCACCCCAGTCAGGCTCCCTGCAGTCCAGGACCTGCTTTTTCTCTCAGTGCCCACATCCCAGCACTTAGTATCCCACACGGAATGAATGAAAGAAAGGATTTAGAATCACTCCAAGAGTATAGACTTGTTGAGCTCCATGTTTGGGAGACCTTTAGAAGTCATCTGCTTTGAACCTCTATTGTACAGGTAAAGAGACTGAGTCCCAGGCAGGTGAAGTGTGAACTCAAAGCTTTATGAATAAGTAGAGCCTCCAGTGACCAGAAGTGGCTCTTGTGAGTCTAGGCCCAGTGATCTCTGAATGAGCCTGGGCTGGATGAAGGATAGAGTGTACAATTGTATAGGGCTTTTTTATAAGAATGTGGAAATTACTAATATTTGGGAAATAAATGAAAGGCTTTAGGTAGAAAATTGATTAATCAGCAAGTATGTATGGAGTCTTTATTTTGTGTCAAGCATTGTGCTGGGTACTGAGAGTTCAAAGAATGAGCAGTTTCCTCTTCTGATAGAGTTTACCTTCTATTGAGGGGGACATATACATGGAGAAGTCTATTTGGAATATACAGACACTATATTAATACCCACACACACAGAGCAGTTGGGGGAGAAGGAGCAGTGGCAGCAGAGGATGGGATCAGGAAAGGCTTCATATGTGTAGAAGGGAGGGTCGTGAAGGAAGAGGGATTTGTATGATGCAGAGATGAGGAAAGATGTTCTAGGCACAAGGGACAGAAAGCATGGAGACAGACTCTGTGTGCTTGCACATGTACACAGGAGTGTGTGAGGGTAGGTCTCTCTGTGTGTGACTGTAGAAGTGTGGCAGACGATTGGCTGGGGCCAAGAGATGAAGGGCTTTAGATGGGTTGATTTGAGAGGCCATGGGAATTCAGTGGAATTGATTGGGAAGAGAGTAGCTTGATTGGATCTGCACTTCAGAAAAATCACCTTGGCTGCTCTGTGGAGGACATATTGAATTGTGGGAGATTTGAAACAGAGAGACCAGTTAAAGGCAATAGTCAGGGAAAGAGGAATTGAGGGGCTGAATTGACATGAGAAGAAGCATGGGATCAGATGTGGGAGATGTCCTGGAGGTAGGAATGGCAAGATCTGGCAGTTGTGATGATAGGTGGAGAGGGTTGGAGAGTTGGAGAGTTGGGGTTGGTGCTGAAACTGCTAATCAGGGAGACTGCAACGCGTTCAGAAGAGGGATAAGTTTGGACAGAAAGGTGATGAATTTGTTTTAAGCCTGTTGCTTGGAGAGGTCTCCGGGACATCCAATGTGAAATGTCAGTTGACAGGTAGTGATGCAGCTCTAGAGTTCAAGGGAGAAATTGGATGGATGTATAAATCTATGAATTATTTATGTAAGGATGATTATTAAATTGATGAGAGCCAGTAAGGTCATGGAGAAAGAATGGAGAGAGAGAAAAGGGTATAGGACAAAATTTTAGGGAATGCCCAGTGTTATAAGGCATGAATGGAAGCTAAGTTGGTCATGGAAAGGTCAGGAATCAGGAAAGATTAAAGGGACAAATCTGGAGAGCAGAGAATATCTAGGAGAAGAGTGTGGTTGGTCATCAGTGTCAAATGTGGTTTACAGATCAAGCTGCATCAGATTTGTAAAAGATCCCTGGATTTGACAATGAAGAAATTCTTGATGAGTGATATCGTCAGAATGTTGGATGCAAAGAGTTGAGCTAGTGCAAGAGGAGAAAGTGGAGGCAAGCCTAGGGAGGTTTTTCTGGGAGTGACTGAAAATTAAAGAACCGTATGGAATGATAGCTTGAGAAGACAGAATAATCTAGTGAAGATTTTTTAAGAATAGGGAAGACGGGCATATTTTAGGGCAGTTGGAAAGGAATTAGTAAGTAGAGAGAAGTTGAAGATTATAATAGCAAGATTTGGGGTGATTGAAGGTGCAATCTGTTGGAGAAGTTGGGAGAGAATTGGATTGATTGCACATATAAAAGGGTTTGCCTTGGCCAGGAGAAGGGTCAGAGACTGGATGAAAGGGAAAAGGAGGAGGAGATGATATCCAGGAATGGGAGAAGAGAGTGGGCACCTTGAATGTCATTTGAGTGACCAGAACCTTAGCTGAGAGAGAAGGAAGCAGAGAGGTATCTGGGGCATGAGGAAGGGAAAAAAGGTCATTTGTACATTCATTCATTCACTCATTCATCCATCCACTTATTTATTTATCGTTCTATTTATCTATTTCTAAGCTTTTTATTTTCAAAACATATGCGTGGATAATTTTTCAACATTTACCCTTGCAAAATCTTGTGTTCCAATCCCCCCCCCCCCTTTCCCCCACTTTCTCCCTTAGATGGCAAGTAATCAAATATATGTTAAACATGGTAAAAATATATGCTAAATCCAATATATGTATACATATTTATACAATTATCTTGCTGCACAAGAAAAATCAAATCAAAAAGGAAAAAAATGAGACAGAAAATAAGATGCAAGCAAACAGCAACAAAAAGGGTGAAATTGCTATGTTCCCATGGTTCCCACAGTCTTCTCTCTGGGTGTAGATGGCTCTCTCCATCACAAGATCATTGGAAGTGGCCTGAGTCATCAGTGAGAAGGTTTTGATAGGCATCTGTGAGGAATGAGATAGGGACACCACCACCCCCCCTTGGAGGCTGGAGTAATCGTCGAGGCAAGTGGTGGGTGGTGGTGCTTCCTCCGTGGTTCTGGGGTCGGGTTTACCGACCCTCATGTGGGTGCCCTTTTTGGGTTGGTGGCTGGGCCTGCATTGGGTTCAGGCCTGGTCTGCCTCCTGCAGGCAGCTCTGCTCAGCTCCTCTGAGAGATTGTGGAATATCAGACCCTCTCCTCCTCAGACCGAAGGCATAAGAAAAAGGCAAGGACTGTATCCCTGTTGCTGCCTTAGTCTCTTCTGTTGTCTCTGTCTCTTTTGAAATGTTGTTTGAATCAACTCATACTGGAACTAGGGTGTGGTTTTTTTTTTTCTTATTGAGCTTGAACATCAAATTATTCCCCAAATTAAACCTTAATTTCCTGATTGAATTAACTTACAGAAATATCCCTACCTATATTTTCCCTGTTCTCTGCTTCTTGTACATGGACTTTTTATCAGTTGAAGGGATAATGATTATATTTGCAATATTTGTTAATTGGGATATTTTTTCATGTATCTTTTGAGGCAAAACAGAATCGTATTTCTACCAGCTCAGAGCATGGGATTCTGAGAAACAAAATCCGAGATTAGTTGAGGAGCCAGCTGCCAGCAGTGCTGTAGCTTAATTTATTCTTATGAGGAGTAGGAGGAAAGCTTTTTGTGACCCTACAAATACTGATTCCTTTTTAATTTCTTTGCAGAGCTCCAAGCATTACATGAAATGGTCCAGCAGAAAGTTGTTACCTTACTAAGCGACCCAGAAAATATCGTGAAGCAAACCCTAATGGAAAATGGAATCACACGCTTATGCGTGTTTTTTGGACGTCAGAAGGCCAATGATGTCTTATTGTCTCACATGATCACTTTCCTAAATGATAAAAATGATTGGCATCTCCGTGGAGCTTTTTTTGACAGCATTGTTGGTATGTTTTTGACTTTGCTTTTCTAATACATCTTTAAAATGTTTTAATCTGCCATGTTATAGGATTACCATTTTAGAGCTAAAAGAGGTCTTGGAAGGCCTGTGCTGTCCTTTTGGAGATGAGGAAACTGAGACTGAGATCTTACCTCGCTTGCCCAAAGTGGCAGGGCCATGATTTCAGGCTGGATCAGAGTTCTGGCTCCCCCCCATGGGGTAATGCTGATCGGGCATCTCCTACCCTTGTGTCTGTGTTCAGTTGTGGAGTCAGAGGTCCGAGTGCTCGTGTGTACATTGTCAGAATGGGAAAGGGACCTAGGAGACTTTGAGGGCTTCCATCTCTGGGTCCTTGGTTTCCTTTGCAATCTCGTGCATTTTATTTTGTGTTTGAGAACTTGATTTTAAGAGGCTTCTTGCGGCTCTGCCAGAGGGACTCAGGGCACACAATATGCTCAGGACCCTTGAACTGTTCCCCCTAGGGCTGTACAATTCAGGCTGACAGGCTGGAGGGGGACACTTTGACTTGCCATTCTACTTTTGGGTACCCCTGATTATGAAGTTTCCCTTTCTCTCCACTTCCCTCCATTGTTTCCAGTTCTGTTTTCCCCTGTGCTTACCTCACTCCATCTTTAACCATGTGACTTAGTAAGCTGTAATTTTTCTTCCTCACTGTAGCCATGGCTTTGTTAAGTTCCAGGAAAACCATTTTTATTGTCAGTACTAAATAATAGCTCACAATGAAGTGATGAGTGGCCATCTCAGTCTTTGTGCGTAACGATTGAAAAGAACACAAGCCCCTTTTTTATCTGAGTGTTGAGGTCTGGATTAACCTGTGTCAGCATTCCAGAAGGGCAATTGTCAGATTTCTCTGCACAACCAGTTATTTGAGAAGTCAGGAAGTGCATTCTTTGTCTCTCTACCTCCCAGCTTTGGTTATGTGTGAGTGTTTCTGCTAAATCAGTCTTCTTTGGCCTTGATTTCCCTCTGGGCTCCTTAGGAACATATATCTGTAGCCATTCCTTTTTTTAAAATAATATTTTATTTTTCCCAATTACATGTAAAAATAATTTTTAACCTTTTAAAATTTTGATTTCCAGATTTTTTTCCTTCCTTTCCTTCCTACCCTTCTCTTTGAAAGAGTAAGCAAATTGATATAGATTATACTTATGCAACCAGGCAAGACATTTCCATGCTAATGTTGTGAAAGACAACATAGACAAATAAAACCCCACCAAAAAAATAGTATGTTTTGACCTCAGTTGGACTCCATCAGTTCTTTTTCTGGAGGTGAATACATTTTTCATTGTAAGTCCTTAGCTTACAACTTGGAGCATTGTATTAAGAATAGCTAAGTCGTTCACAGTTGATCATTGTATAGTATTGCAGTATAATTAGCTGACCTTATTGGAGAAGTTTCTATTTTACCCCGTTACAGATAGTGCTTGCTGATGGTTTTCGATAGATAATACTTATTTTAACAAAGACTCCATTTATTCCTATGCTCTCTGGTGTTTTTAATTGGTATGGTTTTGTTTTTAATTGGTATGGTCCTGCTCATTTCACTCAGCAACTAGATGCAGACTGTTGACGAACAGAGAGGAATCTGGTTATTAAGGAGGAGGAAAAGAGGAATGTGAATAATAAGAAATCATGGATTGTCCAGAACTTCATTCTAACCAGCAGTTTAATCTTCTTTCTATTAAAACTTTAAGATGCTGATGATTAGCAAAAATTCACTGGCCAGAACTGATTTCTTTTTTTTTCCTTGCCTGGTAAGGTGCTAGTAAGCAGGATGAAGTCAACTAGGCAACCAAAGATTTACTGAGGGATTGTAAGAGACAAATGATTTAAAACTGGTTTTATGTGGGAAATACTTTGAAAGCTCCTTGTTTGCTTGTAGGGTTTTATTAGGTGGCCGTGGTGAATTGCTACAGTCTGGAGTCATCATTCCCTGATTACCAGCTTTTTTGTGATCAGCCATTCTTAAGTTAGCCAGAGATCCTCAGATGAAAGATGTGACTGATCCTTAGCTCAGGGTCTTTCCAGCTTAATAGGACCTCTCGAACCCTTGGGCTTTCCTGGAATTTATAGCCTTTGAGCAGGCTTTGGAGACTTGGAACTATCTTTGAATTTTCCCTCGTGTTCTCCTTGTACAGTTAGTGATCCAGAGTGATTCTACAGTTCCTTGCCCATAGCAGGTTCTTGTCATTCCCATCAGCTTGTCCCATTTGCTCCACCTTCTTCCAAGACCCTTATTTTGATTATTTTATGATAATAACTGTTTCCATTTATGTCTGGTTGTGTACATTGATTTCATGGCTCTGTTTAACTGCACTTCAAATCAGATCATGTCCATTTTTTTGTGTTTCTCTGTATTACATTCATCATTTCCTGCAGTGCACTGATACAACACATACCACATTTAGCTTAGCCATTTTTAGGCTAAGGACATTTGCTTTATTTTCCTATTGTTTGCTACCTCTCAAAGTGCTGCTAGAAATATATTGTTGTTTATGAGTATTATTGTAGTGGAATCTCTGTTCAAAGAGTATGGACGTTTTAATCACTATTTGTATAATTTTAAATTGCTTTCCAAATTGGTGGTACTGATTCAAAGCTTCACCAGCAATGCCTTCTTGTGCTTGTCTTTGCAGCCCTGTTCCTCTCCCCCAACACTGACATTCCCATGTTTCATCATCTCTGCCATTTTTCTGAATGTGAGGTGAGATCTCAGGACTTGTTTTTCTCCTATTTTTAGTAATTTCGAACATATTTTCATATTAAAGTTTGCACTCTTTTGAAAAGTTTGTTTTTTTCTCTTGCCTGTTGGAAAATAATTTTTGGTTTTACATATTTATTTAGTTGTCTAGGTAACTTGGAAATTATACTTTTGTCTGAGACATTTGATGCAAAGGATATTCCGTTTCACTCCTTTCCATTTAATAATTTCCCTTACCATGGAAGCATTAGTTTTGTTTGGGCAGAAGCTTTTCAATTTTTTGTGATCAAAATGATCGCTTTTGTCTTCTACAAATCTCTGTGTTTTGTTTGTTTAAAAATACTTCTGCCCATAACTATGAGAATTGTATAATCTCTTCTTTTCTCTTTGAATGTTTGTACTCCCCATTTTTAATACTCCATTTTTCCCAGACGACTTTGTGTTTGCTGATCTGTACTCATGCGTATTCCCTGATAGAATGTTAATCCTAAGGAGAGGGACTCTCTCCTGTGTCAGTGTCCTCAGCACCTAGGACAATGCCCTGCGTATAGTAGAGTTTAATACGTACTTGTTAAGTGGAATTTTGTTAAGCCATTCTCCCTTGTTGGATAGAAGGGAAATTGAAGAGTTTGCCCAGTTTCACAGCATGAAACATTGTCCTCGGAGTAAAAATGAAGGAGTTAACATTTCTTGACTTACTGCTGACTTTCTGCTTTCACCTTCCGGTTGGATCTGATTGGCCATATGATTTGGAATTTGAGATTCATGAATACGTTCATGCTGGAATCACAGTGCATAGTGTTTGGAAAGGAAATGGAAGCTCTTTTTGCATTTTCTCTTTTGAGGGGAAGAACAGACTTATGATTTCCTTGTTAGGAGACACTCCCTGTAAAGTAGTTGACCACACTCTAGAGGTGACTATCTTAGTGAGTGTGGATCTGAAAGGTGGTCAGCAAGGGTCAAAACCAGCTTCCTCTCCCCTCTCGGGATGCTTAATCTCCTTTTCCATCCATGCTGCTTGATATGCTCGTGGAAATGGGAAATTGCAGTGTATGGCTCAGGGGCTGTAACCCTCCTCTCCAGAGAAGATGTTCCCCTATTCCTCTCTTGTAGGATCCATTGACATTATTTTGTGATTTTACACTTCAGGGCACTGTTAATGGGCTTTGATTTACTCTCCCTTTTAGCTCAGTGCATAACATCTGCATTTCCATTGTAAAAGAAAGTGCCAGTGTCCTAGATTTTAGATGGAATGGATACACAAGATGCTGAGAGGGAGGGACAGTGAGTGGGGTGACAACTCAAAAGGTGCTGCAGTACACGGAGTACTAGGCCTGGAGCCACGGAGAGCTGGGTTCAAATGTGACCTGACACTTTTTTGTGTGATCCTGGGCAAGTCAACCTTTGTTATCTCATTTGTAAAATGGCAAGGTTGTTGTAAGGATCAAATGAGATAATAATTGTAAAGCATTTAGTGTGGTTCCTGGTACACAAGAAGCACCATATAAATGTTGTATTAGCATTATTTCCTTGTATTACATTTTCTGCAGTCATAGCTTATGCTTAGAAAAATGAAAAGTTAAAAAACAATTTTTATGCCTTTCAAAGGTGGGCTGGATTACAAACATTATTGTAACATCATGGAAAACTGTTTTCTTCCAATATTGGCTCCTGATAGCCCAGAGAAATAAATGATGTTAAAATTTCTGTGACAGTTACAATGAAGTATAGAGGAAAGAAATAATAATTGCTGACATTTAAATTTGCTGACATGTAAATTGCACACTACAGTTTTTCAAAGTAAGTTACAGACATTCATTTATCTTCAGCAACAGTATGGGTCAGGTGGTTTTCTGGTCGTGTTCCCCACTTTATGGATAAAGAAACTGAGACCCAGCCTGCATAGAATTTAAGCCCCAGACATTTAAGCCTTGGTGATGTCACGAGAACCTCGTAGTCTTTGTCCCTTTAGCTTGGCTCCTGCCAAGATGCACAAACTCCTGCCTTTTTGCCCTGGGTTCTTCCTTTCTGGTAGCAGGCACAGATTGCTCCCTCAGTCTCCAGCCAGACTGCTCTCCTTTTCTCCCCCTTGGTTCTCCATTTTCTGTCCCTGTGCCTTTCCTTGGCCATTCCCCATGTCTGTGGCTCGGGCTCTCCTCGGCTCCGTGGCACCCTGCCCCCCTGACCTTTCTTTCAGATGTGGCTCACCTCTCCTGACCTCCCAGACCTTGGGTTGACCTACTTTTCTTTCACTTGAATTTATTCTCTCTTGTGAGTTGGCAGCATGATGGGGTGGAGAGAGAGCAAGCCTCTCAGAGCCAGAAGAGCTGCGTTCAGGTCTTCTGTAGGACTCAGATTGGTCGAGTGACTCTAGGGAGCCTGCCTGGGCAGCTTGTTAAGATGGGAAGCAGGCTAAGGGATGGCCTCGACTGGCCTTCGTGAGGCCATCTGGTCTCGGGCTTTATCCCTCTTCTGTCTGTGTTTGTGTAGACACTTAGTGTCTCTGCTGTTAAACGAGGGCTGTGTGAATATGCTCTCTGTACTTGTGTCCTCAGTATTTGCTTAGCGAGTAGTGTGCTCAGGCGGGCCTCCAATAATGCTGCTTGGTGGAGATGCTTTGTGTGCCCGAGTTGAGAAACAGATCCTCCGTGGCTGCCAGGCTGCATTGCGGAGTCCGCTTCTGGTCTGACTGCCCATTAGCGAGATAATTAGCATTCTTCCCTCCATATTATTGCAGTGATCCCTTGCATCGTCTGTATTTCATGGAAGTTTCTTCTCACATCAGTACTTATTTCCTGCCCACAGAATACTTTTCACTTCTTCTGCCATACTTGTTGCTCTTTCCCTCTAAGTAGTCCTTGTAGACATTCTTAGTCTTTGTTTTCCTTAGTCAGCCACACCAAATTCCCATTTCCCATCAAAGG